>NC_082671.1:51114687-51420156 GCF_025265405.1 Mesoplodon densirostris | reverse complement strand
GTCTACACTTGTCAACCCACACCACTCCCCCGCCTCTCCCTGGGGCTCACTACCCACACTACCTCCTCCCAACATCCCCAGCCTTCCCCAGACCCTCATCTCAGGGGCTCCCATCTTCCCTGAGCCCTTGCTCAGGACTTGAACTCTGCACCCACTTTGCCCTCACGTTTTAGAGACTTAGGCAGGGGCAGCTGCAGGAGCCCGAGGGAGGGTTCCGTGTGGATCCAGAGCCCTGGCCGAGGAGAGGGCAAGGCTCTGAGTAACCAGGCAAGCAGGCCATGCAAAGAAGGCCCTTCCTAGCATCAGAGCAGATGCCAATCCTGCCCCCAAATCCCACTAAGGAAGTGCTGGGACCAGAGGAAGCTGAACACTCCAAAGACTCAGCACCAGACCCACTGCCCGTTTCCTCCCTCCAGAGAGGATACAGCGAAAGGCCGGGGAGGCTGCAAAGATGAGCTCTGTAGAGGGAAACAGAAAAGGGAGGTGATGTCTGCAGGTCTGACTGAGAGAGAAGGCCGCAGGCCACTCCTTCCCCTCCTGGGATGAGTCCTCGGCTCCAGGATGGAGAGGCAGCCACCGGTGGCTCAGACTTCCCACCCAGGCCTCAGGAAGTCCTTCCTGCTCCTGCCTCAGAGCCCCCTCAACTAGGAGCTTTACCTCCAGAGAAATGGAGGGGCAGCAGACTCCCCTTAAACCTGCTGCAGGGCGGGCATGGAGCCCACCTCAGCATTCCCTCTCTCATTCCACGGAGGACTGGATCCTGATTTAATCTCCAGTCTCCCCCAGGCCTCAGCTGACGGTGCCGGCTGGGGTCCTGGGTGCCAGGCAAAGCAGCCACTGCTGTGCCCCTGCCAGCTTCTTCTCCTCTCACAGAGCCCGGCTTGTGTCAATTCCTCCTGCAGGGCCCCATTTCTCTACCACACGCCCGGCACTCACCACAACTGCAATTAGAAATCCAGGCTGCATGCTTAGCACAGCCAGGGCTGTGGGTACAGAGACCCTCAGGAGATGCTTCTTCTTTTTTCTTTTTTAATTAATTTATTTTATTTTTGGCTGCATCGGGTCTTTGTTGCTGAGCACAGGCTTTTCTCTAGTTGCGGGGGCTACTCTTCCTTGTTGGTGCGTGGGCTTCTCATTGTGGTGGCTTCTCTTGTTGTGGAGCACAGGCCCTAGGCACACGGGCTTCAGTAGCTGCAACATGCAGGCTCAGTAGTTGTAGCTCACGGCTCTAGAGCGCAGGCTCAGTAGTTGTGGCACACGGGCTTAGTTGCTCCATGGCATGTGGGATCATCCCGGACCAGGGCTTGAACCCGTGTCCCCTGCATTGGCAGGAGAATTCTTAACCACTGCGCCACCAGGGAAGACCCAGGATAGGCTTCTTGAGTGGAATAGGTAAACTCATCTCCCCCCCTCCTGCCATGGGTCCTTCTGCCTTCCTCATGGCTCCCCCAGGTCTACCTTTCCTTCTGTTACCTTTCCACCTGGTTCTTGGCCCCGCTCTGTTCCTTGCACTGCCTCAGTCTGTCTCTAACCCATCCTCTCCCTCCTCCAGGAAGTGCCCTCAGATTCACACCTCAAACCTCCCTAGGGTGCTATTCATGGGTCCCAAGCGCTGGACTAAGCACAGGTGTCAATCTCTTTTCCAGTCCCTTAACTTTACCTGGTGCCTTTACAGCTGGACTAGATGGGGGATCTGTGTGTACTGATCAAGCCTCCGTGGTGACTTTCTCATTCAATCAATCCAGTCCCTAAACTCAAATCTGAAGGACAAATATGTACTAATCCCTGTGCCGGGCTTTGTCCTTTAGGGAGAGTTGATGCCCTCCTCTCCTGCCCTCAGCCTTTGTATTCGCTCACTCCCCACAGCCCCAGGCTCCGGTCCATGCAGAGGTTAACTCCTGGCTTTATCTCTCTCTGTCTCTTTCTCTCTCTCTCCCTCTCTCTCCCCTCACCCAACAACAACCCCACAGCGAAAGGGAAAGGAAAAGAGCGAGCGCATTGGAGGACGCACCTGTGATTGGGGGTTCAGGTCAGCAGATGGAAGTCACCAGGGGACAAGGAGAGGTGAGCAGGCCTGGGCCCCGGGCCCCTCCTTGCTGCCCTTCCGAATGCTGCGGCGGCTGTGATTGCTAACACGCGTACACACACACACACCCTCCCTCTCCACACTTGGCTGTCTCTGATGCTCATCTGGTTCTGGAGCTCAAAGACCTGTTGCTTCCGCTCAGCATCTTCTCACTCAGCATCCTGTCCTCTGTGTGGACCTCCAGGTTGTCAGTGGGCAGGCAGAGGAAGTGGGGTCTCCGTGAGAAGCCAGACGGTGAATGGTTTCACTCCAGCCATAAAAGGTGAAGATGTCCCCTTCTAGGGGCAGAAGGCAGCCACGGCCCTAGGGAGCAGCGCTGGGGGAGGGATGGCCAAGGTGACCCCCTGGATCTGAGTCCTCAACTCGGGATTGCTTCCTGCAGCCTGGGCAGCTGGGGTGCTCATGATGGGGCCAGCTGTTCCCTGCAATGAGTCACCTGCTCTTCCTCTCTAGAATAGTCCTTTCGGCTCTGTGGTCTATAAGCCTGACCTCAAGAGGAAGACGAAGCTGCAGGAGGACCAGCTGAGGTGGGCTGGGCCCCAGGGGATCCACCTCCGTGTCAGGCACGGCCTGGGGCTGCCTTAACCAGGGTCCTTAGCTTTGAACTCCACAAGGGCTGGAGGTGAGCAAAGGGACCACGTAAGTTCTGGGGAAAATCTTGCCAATAAGATTTTTAGCCCAACCTTGCAGAGCTCGGTCTCAAGACACAAGGTTGGAGAAGGCTGCCCCCTAGAGCCAGGATCAAAGAATTCTTTATGGACAGCCAGCCATTCTTGCCTTTATTTATTGCACAGATATTTATTGAGTTCCTACCTAAGCCCCTGGCATTAGACTAGGTACTGGGGATACAGAAGTGATCAAGGCAGGCAATAGGGTGACTAACCATCAGAGTTTTCCCTAGACTCAGGGGTTTCCTGGAATGTTGGACGTGTGTTGGTAAAACCAGGACAGTCCTAGGCAAACTGAGAGGAGTTGGTCCCTAACAGGTAAAGCCCCCCTGCCCTCATGGAGGTTATATTCCAATGGGATGGCAAGGGTGGAGCTGGAAAGGATAAACAAATACACAAGACAATTTCACATAGTGATATCACTTATCACAAGATGTAAGACAGAGTAGGGGACTGTACTTTAGAGAGGAAGGACAGGATTGCCTTTCTGAGGAAGTAACATGTGACCTGAGGCTTGAATGATGAGCAAGCCTTATGAATCTTATGAGCACTCAGAGGAGAACTTTCCAGGCACAAAGTTACCAAGACCCCGTGGCAGGAACAAGCTTGGCACATTCAAGAAACAGAAAGAAAGCCAGTGTGCCTGAAGTGAAATGAGCAGAGGTGAGACTAGTTGGAGTTGGCAACTGATTTATTTACCCCAATTGCTATGGAAGCTATTAGAGGGATTTAAGCAGGGGAGTGCCATGTTCTGGTTGGTTTTTTGTTTTTGTTTTTGTTTTTGTTTTTGTTTTTGCGGTACGCAGGCCTCTCACTGTTGTGGCCTCTCCCGCTGCGGAGCACAGGCTCCGGACGTGCAGGCTCAGCGGCCACGGCTCACGGGCCCAGCCGCTCCGCGGCATGTGGGATCTTCCCGGACCGGGGCACGAACCTGTGTCCCCTGCATCGGCAGGCGGACTCTCAACCACTGCGCCACCAGGGGAGCCCTGGTTGTTATTTTTAAAAGACTATTCCAGCTGCTGGCTGGAGAGTGGGTTGGAGGGGAAAGAACGAGCAGAGGATGACCACGTAGGGAGCTGCTGCAAGTGGGGAGGTGGTGATGATGGTGCCTGGACTAAGCAGTGTCTTGGGGAGAAAGGACAGGGCAGACCCAACCGTACCTGCTAATGAATTGCACATGGGGGTAAAAGAAGGAGAGGACCAAGTGGTGCCTAGGTTTGGGGCTGGAGCTACAGTAAACAAGGATATACCCCAAAGGACATCAGAGGTCCCTCTGTGTGGGGATTAAGAAGCAGAGAGGAGGAAGCCCTCACACATGCAAGAAACTCAATGAACTGCCATATAGCTCGGTAGGGGTATCCTTGATGTAGTATTGTGGGAGGAGATCTATGTCTGGAATGTGCCTGCTTTGGGGGAATGAGAAAGAAATGTCTTAGGAGACAAGATGTCTGTGGGTGGGAGTTAGGAGTCTGTCTTAATACTGGTGGGGCCCAATTTAAAAGTGACTTCGGAGGGATTGGTAGTTCAGACAGGTTATCCATATAAGAGACGTTTACATGACCTGAAATGGAATGAGGGATGGTGTATTAGGGTAATGAGGTTAGCTGTAATGACCCCGAAATCTCAGTGGCTTAGCACGAAGAAAAGGGTGTATTTTTCATTCATATTACAGTCCGATGCAGGTTTGGGGAATGGAGTGGGTAGTTCTGTTCATTCATTCATTCAAGGGTCCCAGGCTCTTTCCATCATGTGGCGCAGCTGTCTTCAACATGTGGCCTCTAAAATCATCACAGAATGGGAAGAAGGAATGAGGGCTGCATGGGAGATTGTATGGGTCCAGCCTGGAAATGGCACACATTGTTTCTGCTTTGATTCCATTGCTCAGAACTCGCTCTCATGGCATCAGTTTAACTGCAAGGAAGCTGGGAAGTGTTCAAAGTTCCTATTTAGTAGGTCATGTGCCAGAAGAAGGATGCTAATGGTGAACACTGGTGGTCTCTGTCACAGTCAGGGAGAATGGCTATCTCTCTTGGGGATGGGGGGGCTGGGCAGTGGTGTCTGTCTTGGGTTGGGATGGGAGTGCACTCTTTGAAAGCACCTTGGAAAGGAAGCTGCTGTGGGGAGAAGAGCATGCGTGGTGCACACCAGTGTGCTTTGCAGCTTCATAACCCTCCCATGCTTTCCCTTCTCATGGCCTTTCTCCAGATAAGATCTTAATTATCCCACATCTCACCACAGAAATAGCCTTGTGAACGCTTCCTCTTCTACAATTTTCTTTTCCCATCAAATCCAACTTGGATACCAAATAATCTTCTTAAGGCATGGCTTATGTCAGGCTAGCCCTGTTCAATAATAACAACAATTTCAACAACAGTGATAATAATTTGTCAAATTACCGTGTTGAGTGCTTTAACTGCAGTATCTCAATATCTCTCAATTGCTCTAACAAGCCAATGATGTATCATCATTCCCACTACACAGATGGAGTGACAGGGGTTCCGAGAAGTTCCTGTGCTGTCAAATATGGTAGCCACTAGCCACGTGTGGCTATTTAAATTAAAATCAATTAAAAATTCAGTTCTTCAGTCATACTAGGCACATATCAAATACTCAACAGCCACATGGGACTAGTAGCTGCCATTCTGGAGAGGGCAGATATAGAATATTTTCTTCTTGGCAGAAAGCTCTCCTGAGTTTGGGGAAACCTGCCCAGGTCACACAGTAAGTGGTGATCCCATCTGAGATGAAATGAAATCCTTCAACAGCTCCATACTGCTTCCACATTTAAGAAAAAGTGTCAGCCTGCTCTTAACCTACATCCTGGGCCCAAGCTACTGTTACATAATTCTCTCTCGTTATTTTCTTGCACAGCCTCACTCTCCAGTGTAACGAGTTTGTTAACTCCTCTCCAATACTCCCGACATGTGCACTCATAATAAATATTTTTGCTCTCCTCCTTTCTGTCTGCCCAGCTAGTTAATTGCTACCTGACCTTAAGGTTCAAATAGCTTAAATATTTCTTGAATCAGTCCCCTCTTCCCCATGCTCACTGCCTCAGCCTGAACCACCTTTCAGGCTCTCCTCATGTGGCAACCTTTCTGCTGCTACTAACCATACTTGCCGACATTTATTAAGCACCTGCTACATCCTTGCCACTCTTCTAAGCACTGCCTCTTCATCCTAACACGTTGAAGTAGACATCACAGCTGTCCCCTGTCCCCATTTTACAGACGGAGTACCCAAAGCACAGGGAGGTGAAGAATTTGTCCGAATGACCTCTCTGCTTTCTAGTCCTTTCCAAGGAAGTTCACCCTCACATTATTACCCTGGCCACATTTCTAAAACACAAAACTGTTACTTCCCTCCCCTGGCTGCACAGAGACAGGGGAAAGCCTTCTCAGCAGAGCAAGCAAGGCCCTTTATGTTCAGAACATTTCCAACCTCAAAATCCATCACTCCACCCACAGACCACAAACTACTTACAGTTTCCCGAACCTGCCATGTTATTTCTTTCTTCTGGGCTGTCACACAGGCTGCTCCCACTGCGTGGAGGACTGTTATCCCTGCCAGCCAGCTCTGGAACCATCCGTGGCGGTGCACTCTGGACCACAGGGCTCACCCCCTCCTCTGAACAGCCAGCACTAACTCTCTCCATCAGTGGCTCCCAAAGGAGGGCTGGATGCCGAGCTCACCTCATTAAAATCACTTCTCATTAAAAAAATATATGTACTCCCAAGATTCAAATTTAATAAGTCAGGGATGGAGTCTGGGGGTCTTTTTTTTTTTAAAAAAAAGAAGCCCCCCAGACTATTCTGAAGTGAGGCAAATGTGGTTTACATTGCTCGCTTGGCAATTAATCATGTCCTGCCTAGATTTCTTGTGTATGATCCCCTTTACTGTTACTTAATTCTTTTTTTTTTCATGTTAACAGAGTAAATGGTTTTATTAAAAGCCGCTGACATTTCTATCAGTAGTAGCCATAGGGAGGCCGTTGGTTGTAACCATAGCGTCCATATTGATGGGGGTAGTAAGGTTCTTGTCTGTGCTGCGGGTAATTGTTACCCCAGGATCGCCCATGCCACTGATTGGATGGATTGTCACTTGGCCACCCCCGTCTGCTATCCCTACTTCTAAACTGTCTGTTATCTTGCAACCGATTGCCTCTATTTCTTTGGTTCCCACCAGCTCTGCTATTCCATTCCTCAACAATTGGAGGGGACTCAGGAGGGCGTTTCAGGTATTCCTGGTACTATTTGTCATCTTCTGTGAATCTACTGGCAAACATCTCTTCAAAATTTGGAACAGCTTCAGAAGTGTCAGTCATTCTGAAATTCCCAGGGATTTGAGGCATCTGTACCGTTTAATGTTTAGATTGTTTAGATCTCCGACCCAGAAGACTGATATTTAATTCTTACCTTCATTCACTCACATTCATCTATTCGACAAATGTTTACTAAAGGGCTACTATGTGCTGTGAACTGTTCTACGTGTTGGTGTGAAGGAAAGAGGCACCATCGCTACTCATGGAGATTACATTCCAGAGAGATGTGATAGCAGAATAACGGCCCCCCAAGATGTCAATGTCCTGATCCCCAGAATTTGTGAATACGTCACTTTACATGGCAAAAAGGATTTTGCTGATGTGATTAAGTTAAGCATCTTGAGATGGGGAAATTATTTTGGATTATCCAGGTTCTTAATCATAAGGGTCCTTATAAGGGAAAAGAAGGAGGCAGCAGAATTAGCAAGAGAAAAGGAGATGATGTAATGACAGAAGCAGAGGTCCGAGGGGTGTGATCGTTTGCTTTGAAGATGAAGGAAGACATTCAGGAGTCAGGGGATGTGGGCAGCTCTAGAAGCTGGAAAAGGCAAGCAAACAGATTTTCCCCTCGAGCCTCCAAAAGGAAGGCAGCCCTGCCATCCCCTAGATTTCAGCCCTCTGAGTTCCTTTTCTGGACACCTACCTACAGAACTGTAGGATAATAAATGTGTGTTGTTTGAAGCCACTAGATCTGTGGTACTTTGTTACAGCAGTGAAAAGAAATAAATACAAGGTATGTTGGCTACTTATTTTGTGCCAGTATGTGAGGGGCCTCCCCAACTAGATTATAAGTGTTTGAAGGCTCCGTGTGTTGTGTTTTTGATTTTCCCTGCCGGCTCCCAGCGTGGCACTGGGCCCACAGGGGGAGCTCAGTGTACACCTGCTATAGATTCCAGTCTCTACCCTAGAATTGTCTGATTCTGATGGGAGTGATGTTTGGTAGATTTGGGGTGGGAGGATGAGGCTTGCGGATATTAAAGGAGAAGGGAACTGTCCTTGAGGGTGAGGTGTTTGACGTTAGAAGATGATGGGGCGGAGGTTCCGTGAGAAGAATCTTCTGAGAATCGCTTAATCCCTGAGGAGGGAACCTGATGGATAGATAGGGGCGGAAGGAATCATACTCACTGTGTACTTTCATATATCTTAATTTTTATATCTTGATTTTTAACGAGAAATTTACATCTTAAATTTTAAAGGAGAACGTGATAAATTTTAAAAGTAATCACGGCAGCTGGCTTGTACACCCGTACATTTCCGGGCCCCGCTAGGGACCAAATATCCTGTAGTTCAGAGGACGAACCCCGGAACCTGCCTTTTTAGGCGGCATCCCCAAATGATCAGGGGCCCGAGGACTCAAGGCCAAGCCCAGGACGCGCCCTCCACTGTGGTTCCGGGCGCGGGCGGCCTCCGGCCGGGGAGGGCGCTGTGCCGGCTGCGCAGGGGGCGGGCCGGGGGCGGAGCGCGGGCGGCCGGCGGCTACGGCTCGGCCCCCGGCCCCCGGCTCCCGGCTCCCGGCTCCCGGCTCCCGGCTCCCGGCTCCCGCTCCGGGCCCTGCACCTGTGACCGTCGGCTACGCTCGCCTTCCGCGCCCGGCGCCCGCAGCCCCATGGCCCCGTCCCGCCTGCAGCTCGGCCTCCGCGCCGCCTATTCCGGCCTCAGCTCCGTGGCCGGCTTCTCCATCTTCCTTGTCTGGACGGTGGTCTACAGACAGCCAGGGACCGCGGCCATGGGGGGGCTCGCAGGTACCCCGGGGCGCGCGGGGGTCGCTGGGTCCCGGCTCCGGCCGCGCGGACGCGGGCGCGCGGCTGCGTGGAGGAGCTGGCGGCTGCTCCGCAGGCTCCTCGCGGGCGGCGCTTCCCGGGGGAGCGGGTGGGGTGTTTACCCAAAACTGGCCGTGGGCAGAGCAGGCCCCGCGCGGGCCCGGGCTCCTGGGCATCCTCGGGGGGCCTCGGGGACTCAATGCTCGCCCGAGGTGCCGACGTCCCACATGTGCCATTTGCACCAGCCCCGCCGCCCCCGGATTAGCCCGTCCGCCCTCCACCCTGGGCCCAGTAACAGCGTCCTCCCTGCACGCCCGCTGCTCTCGCCACCTCCTTCGCGGGCCAGGTGTGAAGACCCGGCGGTCTTCACACACACACACACTTGTGCTGGGGGATCCGCGCCCCTTCCCTGGGGACTGGGTGAGGGCAGAGAAGAAGTAAGTGGAAAGGAGGGCTGGGGGTTCCCGGGGAAGCCCATGTGCCTCCTAACAGGGTGGAGTCCACCGCCAACGGAGTCGCCAGCGGAGTCCTCAGCGGAGCCCCGGAGGACCGCGCTAGGGATCTGATGGAAACTGGACTTTTTTTTCCCACCACGTTGGTGTCTCTTTGCCACTCTTCTGCTGTGGCTCCTGGGCCAAGGTCGGCTAAGCCCCGCCGACCGCCCTTTCTGTGCCTCAAGGAGGCCAGAGAAGGCTTGTACCGGAGTTGAGAACGTCAGTGCGCTGGTGGAGGTCCGGTGCTTACCAGTGCTCTGTGCTCGCTGTGCACCTTTGGGCATGTTGTTAACCTCTCTGTGTTGTAGAATTGATGTGAAGACGAAGCATATTATTTCTACTTGCTAACTTTTTTTTTTTTTTTAATGCTTTCTATGTGTCAGGCACTGTGTTAAGCAAACTGCTTCCATCATCTCATTTAATCCTTACATTAGTCCTAGGAAGTAGGCATTATTATTGGGTCCATTTTACAGGTCAGGCTTAAACTGAGGCTTCGTGTAAATAAATAGCTTACCTAGGGTTACACAGCTACATGAAATTATATGTGTGGGGAAAGCACTTTGGGAAAAAAGTACATGTAAGGTTCATAGTTTTGCACAGGATGATCTTACTCCATAATTAAACTCCACTGCCAAAAGAGCCCTAAATGGACTAGCTAAAAATAACTAGATTTGCTCATTGCCCCAAAGCTCACTGAGTGCCACACCTGGGTCAAGAAGGGATGGGAGGTGGGGCTTCTGCCCTATAAGAGGGGTGTGGATAACCACAGCCTAAGCAATGCCAAGTGGAGCACTTTGGTTCTCCGAGGAAGGGCACGTGGTTGCCCGGCTGGGCTGCTCTCATGCCTGCCTAGATGCCCCACCTGTGGTTCCACCCGGCGGGCCAGCCTGCCCACCTCTGCTCAGTTATCTGCAGACGCCTGGCTCCTTTCCCCGCTGCACCCCGCCGCCCTCCATGTTCCTCATGGGTCTCTTGTTCTTGCAGCGTTTTCCTATTTCCTGTCGGCCTGCTGCTTTCCCCTCAGGAAGGTGGTGTGCCTCTTCAGGCGAGGCCCAGGGGTTGCCCTGATGAGACTTGAGATGAGGGGTCTGGTTGGGGGTGAGGAGGGAGGGCTGCCCCTGGGATCAGAGCTGGGTGTGTCGGAGTCTGGCCTGGTGGAGTGAGCCCCACCGAGCTGTGTGACCGTGGGCACATCGATGCCTCCTGGGCCTCAGTTTCCTCATCTGTAAGGAATGGAAGGAGATTCCGCTGACAGGGGTGTTGTGTGAGACCCCGTTCAGGTCTGGAATGCTACAGCTGTATGTCCTCTCCCCGAATCATGCATCTTTCAGCTGCCTGTCGCGGGGTGGGGCAGCTCCAGGGAGTCCCAGGGTTTCCCTCTGACCTGAGCCTTGCCCTCTCTCCCTCCCTGCAGATCTCCCTTGGCCTCTGAGGCAGGCCAGCTGTGGAACTTCCTACAGCAAGAGGTGCTATAGGGCAGCGACCAGCTACAGCAGGGCCCTGGCACCTCCCTGACAGCCATCGCAGAACCAAAGCTGCCTGGTGACGGTGGTGGTGGCAGTGTGGCAGGTGGGGGAGGGTTGCCAGGGCCACACACCCTCTCCGCCCTGCATGGGTGCTCAGAGGGTCTGCAGCCAGTCAGCCTCTTCCTCTTTTGGGGATGAAGCATCAGCAGATTTGTGAGTACCTCGCTTCTGACTTGGCATTTTCCAGAAACTGCTGAGTCACCAGAGGGCAGCCCCAGCATGCTCCTTCCCCTGTGTGCCAGGCAGGGCTGCTGGGGGCTGTTGATTTCCTGGAGCCCTGGGAAAAACGTTCATGGGTAGAGACTCAGTCTCTCCCATCCTGGTGTGCGTCTGGGAAGAACTGGCTTGGAGGAGAGGCGGAAGAAATAGTTTTGCTATGGGAACGCTTGGGAAAAAGACTTGCTCTAGGTCTAGTAGACCGAGGAAAGAATAAGAATAGAAAAGTTGCCGAGGAGTCTGACCAGCTCTGTGTTCTTCCCCATGAGCTGTGAGCGAGAGAGGAGCAGGGGTGGAGGGCAGGGGTGTAGGAAGAGAGTAGGGCCCGGGTCCAGTGGCTCACTTGTCTGTGTTTCCCTATGAGCTCCCCTGGGCTCCTGGCCCCTCACCTCCAACCCAGCTGCTGGGGGTACTTTCACTGACCACCTATGTACCTTCCTTGTCCTGGGCCTGTCAGCTCTGAGCCCCAAGCCACCAAGCAGAGCCCTGCTCCTTGAAGCAGGTGGGGTGGAGCGAGGGGTGAGGTCTGGTGTGGACATGCATCCAGGTGGGCCTGGGAAACTGTCCATTCTGCCCTGAGTTATGCAGACCAGGCTTCCTGGAGTCCAGAGTGTCCCAGGGAAGTGAGCAGGGCTGAGGTGTGGGAGGGACTGGGGTTGGGGGTGGGGGGCTTGTGCTCCTTCACTGACACCCTGGATGGGAGATCCCTGGGGGAGATCCCTCTTCTAAGGACAGAGGCGGGAGCCAGGGCCGGTGGGGACGGGCCTGCTTCCAGATGTGGCTTGTGTTTATCTGGAGGCCAGGCCTGTGTGCAGGGCAAGTGAGAGGTGGGGCAGGATGCGTCTGCTTATTAACAGAGAGCTGGGGCCCGGCGCACCCAAAATGGTCATCTTCCTCTTCCTCCTGCTCAGCCCTTTTTGGTACGTGGATGTATGTGTGTGTGTGGGTGTTCTGGGGGCACCACTGGAGCGTGGCCAGTGGACTAAGAGAGGGTATCACACGGGCCCCTATTTCAACATTTCCTAACCCAGAAATTGCTGAGTCACGGGGAAATTGCTCTGACCTTATTTTTCCCTTAAGCTGGCTTCTAGAATCTTTGAGTGGTAAAGCATCTGAGAGCCATCTACCTCAGCCCCTCCGTGGCATAGTGAGCAGATAGAGGGCAAGTGGAGCGGTCGCAAAGGTACCCCTCTGACGGCTCCTTGGATGTGCTCAGTGACAATACGCTTCCTTCCACGGGCCCTTTAAGAAACCAAACAGCTCCCCCAGTGAACACTTAGGACCCGCGTGAGAGGATTGGGAAAGACTTCTGGAAAAGGTGGCTAGCATACCATCCATCCAGATCACGGAAGACGTTAAGCTGAAGCCGGGGGGTTGTGATTCTGTCCACCTCTGGCCTGCTCCCGCTTCCTGCCTAGGCAGGGATGGAGACAAGCTTGTCTTGCCTCACCCTGACCCCAGGGCTGGAGGGACCCATGTTCCAGGCCCCCAACCCCCGAGGAAGGCTGAGGGTGGGCATAGGGCAGAGCTGGGAGACTGTGGGTCAAACAGCGTGGGAAGGGAAGCGGCAGGTGTTGGCAGAGCTGAGTCCTCACTAGCAGGGAACCCTGGGTCACCGTTTCCAGGCTGGCGGGACCTTTGGGCTCCCCCACTTTCAGATGTGGAAGCACCGAGGCTCTGAGAGTCACGAGCCCCACAGCAGTGCCAGGCCCAGGTTTCCTGGCTGGCAGTCTCGTGGTTTTCTGGCCCTTGCCAGGCTGCCTGAATTGTGACAGCTTCTGAGCTGGTATTCAGAGCAGAGATCTGTGATGACATTCCCCCCTGCCTTTTTATTTTCCCTCAACTTAAAAAAAATTATGAAATATTGCAGGCAAGTAAAAGAGGATAGGCAACTTAGTGAACTCCCTCATTCTTACCATTCAGCCTAAAAAATAAAATATCACAGATTCAGTCAGAGCACTCTCCCACCCCGATCTCCCTGTCACCTTCTCTTCCTTCTCTCCCTTGCCAGAGCTGACCACTCTCCCCAGCCTTCCCGTGCTCCTCTGCGTGCAGCGTGTGCGGCTCACTTTTTGAAGGGCCTCCCGACTCCTAGGATCCAGCAGTCTACACACAGGTGGACAGCTTGCAGCTGGCTCTACCTCGTCCCTTATTCCTCCCTTGTCGGGACCCTGCGGCCCTGCCCTGGACCCTTGCCAATGGAACTGATATTTGCTCCACTCTGGGCTGCGGCGGCAGGCACGGCCCGGCACAGAGGGCATTCATTGTATTGGCTGAGCGGCAGCTGGCATCGTAGGGGAACTGCCCGGCCAGGCCCAGAGGGCAGGCCCAGGACCGGCTGGGGGCATCTGGCCTGCCCTTTCAGCAAACGAGTTAGTAAAATTGGAGTCTGGCAGGGGACTTCCCTGGCGGTCCAGTGGTTAAGACTCTGTGCTTCCACTTCAGGGAGCACGGGTTGATCCCTGGTCAGGGAACTTAGACTCCGCATGCCACACGGTGCGGCCTAAAAAGGAAATTAATAAAATGGAGTTTGGCCAAGAGCAAGAAGAAGGCCACTTGGGCACTGGGTGGCCCTGGGAGTTTTAACCACTGGGCCTCCCCATCCCATAAAACCAATACATGGAATTTGGGAAGAGCCCCACTGCCAGGAGCTCAGCCACAGGCCTTGCAGCGTTACGGTGGTGGCCTCTGAAGACTGGGGGAGCAAGAGTATCAGGGTGGGAGGAATGCTTCCCACATCTGTGGCCCGCAGGGTGGGTAGTGGGGAGTCCCCGGAAAGCAGGCTGGGCTGCAGCAGTCCTCAAACTTTCTGACCTTAGGACCCCTTTACACTCTTTAAAAAGTGGTGAGACCCCAAGGAAATTTTGATTATGTGGGTTATATCTATCGATGTGTACTGTATTAGAAATTAAAACTGAGAACAGTTCTAAGCATTTTAAAGTAATATTAAAAATAACATTGTGTTAACATAAGTAACATTTTTTTGTAAGAAATATTCGGGTTTTCCAAAACAAAAAAAATTAGGGAGAAGAATGACATAGTTTTATATTTTTTGCAGATCTCTTTAATGTGTGGCTTAGTAAAAGGCAGCCAGATTCTCCTAGCTGCTTTTGCATTCATGTCCTCTTCATATCACAGGCCGGGTGGCCTCCAGCAAACTCCACTTTACTGGGAGAGTGAAAAGGCCAACAGTACTGTTATTATGCGAAGAGCCTGGCCTGGGGGACCTGCAGGGCTCTGGGGGGTCGGCAGGTGAGAAGAGGGGCGCTGCCTGAGCCGTCTCTCCCGGCAGGTGTGCTAGCGCTGTGGGTCCTGGTGACGCACGTGATGTACATGCAGGATTACTGGAGGACGTGGCTCAAGGGGCTGCGCGGCTTCTTCTTCGTGGGCGTCCTCTTCTCGGCCGTCTCTGTCGCCACTTTCTGCACCTTCCTTGTGCTGGCCATCACTGGACACCAGAGTAAGGGCCTCCGCAAAGGGAGGGCGTGGGAGGGCCAGGTGGGTGGAGCACTCAGGAGGCCCGGGATTCCAGTCCTGGGTTCAACACTTACGTCCAAGGGACTGCACAAACCACTTAACCTCCCTGTGCGCGAGTTTCCTCGTTGTAAAAGTGGGGAGAATGGACGGCCCCCACCCCCGCCCCTGGGTTGGAAGGGATCAATGAAACGCGTGGGAAGTGTGTGCTGCATTCAGCACCGAGGAGTGTGTGGTTAGCCGCCCTTTTTAGCCTCCAGCGGAGCTCTGGGATGGGAGCGCCGCCTGGTGGCTGCAGTCTGCAAGAAGCCAAAGGCTCTTCCTGCCCCCTCTGATGCTGAAGCAGATTGGAAGGCAGTGGCCTAGGGTCAGTGTCACAGCAGCAGAGCGGATGATACAGCCCTGTGATTAGCCAACCCTGACCTTCTCTCATCCCCACTGCTTCCTGCCTGCAAACTCTGAGTGCTCTAAAACCTCTATCACACCTGATCTCTCCATTGGCTCAGTTCAGCCTCTGTTGGAGGTTGTGGGGAAGGATGGCCCGGGGCTTGTGGCATGGTGGCTAGGGTCAAGGGCAAGGTCCTCTCAAGTCACGGTTGGGTTCCTCTTCCCTGCAGGCCTCACAGACCCCAACAGCTACTACCTCTCCTGTGTGTGGAGCTTCATTTCCTTCAAGTGGGCCTTCCTGCTCAGCCTCTATGCCCACCGCTACCGGGCTGACTTTGCCGACATCAGCATCCTCAGCGATTTCTGAGCTGAGCGATGAGGTCTCCGCACCCTGGTGGTCCTCAGGACCTGGACTCAGCCTCTGAGACATCGGGCGGGCCTGTACACCCCCTGGGAACCCCAGAACCGAGGCAGAAAATATACAGCAGGAGGACGGTGGTCTCCCCGGAGCTGTCCTGTCCCCTTTGGGGGAACCCTGGGTGCCGTGGAAAGCGGTCCTGCCATCTTGCTCATCAGCCTGACTGGGGGGCAGCTTTAGACCTTTTCAAGTGGATCTGTTTTCTTAGCACTCAGTGGGCAATCTTTCTAAGTAGGGCCAGGGCAACAGGCAAGGGGTAGGGCAGTGGGGCCTTGACCTGCGCCTGGGGGCAGGGGTCCCGCAGCCCTAGACACGCTCCCTCAGGCAGGGTGAGACCCTGGGCAGGTCAGGTCAGGTGAGGGATCTCTAGTAGAGACTTCTCAACCCCTTACCCCGGCACCCCCATCTTGTTGTCCCCCAAGAGTCAGGTAGCTGAACTCACTGGTCCCAGGGATGGTGACATTTGCTTCTCTTTTCCCAAGGCCTGGGGACCTGAGGGGAGTTCAGTGTCCCTCTTCCCACCCACCCTGTTCCCCGGAGAGGTGGCTCCCATGAGTATGCTGGAGCCATCCTCCCCCTCACCACACCCCCCAGAGCAGGACGCCCCAAGTAAGGCCAGACAAAGGGTCTTGGGGAAGGTGCTCCTGCCCCCCGAAGGGCTTTGGGGAAGGGGGCAGCACGGGGTGGGCTAGAAGGAACCCTCAAACCTGTGCCAGGCACCTCCAGCCCAACATTTCCACTCGGCCGTCTCATGCCCGCCCCTCATGGCACCCAGACTGCCCCTGGCCCCGAGATGCCTCCCCCGCTCCTGCCCCTGCCCTTCACCTAGAGCTTTTCTCTTTTAAAATCTCCCTTCTCAAGGACAAAGTCTGCTTTACTGCCTATACACTGGCCCAAGGGCTCACCCAACTCGGAAGGGAAGGGGCTCCATCCATCTTTTTCTTTTAGGTTGTCATTTTGCACGGTCTACCCCTTTCCCACCTGATGTGTCCTGCCCCTCAGCTCTTTGCCTTATCTGTGTCACTGTCACTTTAGCAGAAATACAGCAGCCGTTTGTATCAGCTAGCCTCTGGTGCTTTCTTATGGGGTGGACTATGGGAGCGGTGGGTGGGAATGGGGGTCTCCAGTCATCTCATTAAGCCATTTCCTTAGCTCAGAGGGGACCCTCTCCCTCTGGTCCCACTTGGCATGGGGGAACCCACAGTTCAGGTCTCTTTCTCCAGCCCCCTCAGCAAACACCCCAGCCAGGGCGAGGATGCCCCCGGGCACAGTCTCAGCAACATCTGTGGGATTGAGGGTCTATCGCCCCAAGAGGCCAGGACAGATGGGAAGGGGATGGACGTGCTTCCCTTGGTATTCTCCAGGCTGTGAGGGCTTGGGGCCAGGTCGGAGGTGATGAGGCCGCTCCTTCTGCTGGCTGAAGAAGCCTGGCTGCCTTGGAACCATAAAGACAGGCGCCACTGGATGAGCTCGCCCAGGCCTGTCGTCTCACCCGGTCTCTTCTAGGCTCAGTAGATGCTTAAGAAGTCATGGTACATTAGAGCAGGAAGGAACCAAACAGTGTCTATTTCGGGAGCCTTTAACTGATAAACAGAGGCCCCAGGAGGTGACGGGACTTACCTGAGCTCCCAGCTGGGACTTGAACCCAGGTAGGTCTGATTCAGGACTCTTTAGGGGAGCCTTAGCGAGCCGGGTCTGCAGGCATCCATGTCCCCCACGCCCTAACGGGCCCTCTGTCTATGGACTCAGCCCAGAGCTGCCGCCTCTTCACTACCCAGAGGTGGGGCAGGCGGGGGCAGCCAGGGTGTGTTCAGAATGGGTTCTTCCTGCAAGGCAGCGGCCACAGAAGGCCAAGGAGCTGGAGGGCGGCTGCCCCACGGCCCAACCTGTCCCTTCTCTTCCACAATGAATCAGGCACAGGCTGTGCTGTGTAGCTGTAGGCCCGCTGCCCACCCCTCAAACCCCAGAGGCCCTTTTATTTAAAGCAAATAAAACATTTATTGTTCAGATTTTTTTCCATTTTTTTTTCTTTTTTACAAAAACATGCATACATACACAGGGTATGGTGGTACTCAGGAAGACACACTCATGAGCACACACATACAAACCCTCCTCTTACTGTCTCTCTCTCTCTCACACACACACACACACACATACACACACACACACACAAATACTTTCCTTCTTGGCCCCAGGCCTGGACCCCAGAAGCCTCGAAGTCTTTGCCAGGGCAGCCTCCCCTCCCCCATGTCTTCCATTCACTCTCCCACCCCCTTTCCCCTCAGCCAAGCTAGTCCTATGTAGGGCAGGAGTCAGCTGGGGTGGGGGAGACCCCAGAAAGAGAAGGCTCACGGAGGGGGGTGGTGACTACTGAGGGGTCCCTGGGGGTCATGCTGTGCTTCCGAGGGGAGATGAAGGGCTTGGCACCATTGGATCAGGAAGCAAAGAACTCCAGGAGCACCTGTCTGCCCCACCAGAGCCCTGAGATGGTTGACGCAGGTGGCCTCTGGCAGGGGCGGGGACCAGATGGGAGGCCTGCCGATGACTGGTCTCAGAGGGAGCTGTGTTTCACTGCCCAGTGGTGGGGAGGAAGCTTCCAGAGTCATCTGAGGAAGCAGGAGAGGAGGGACTCCCCCTGCACGCAGGGACATGGGACCCCTTTGCTCCTGCTACCCACCCTCCCCCACCCAGAGCCTAGGAAGGGCCACCCTGGCGGAGGCCAAGTTCACATTTCTGTGTGGAGCCTGGGGCTGTGTGCAAAGTCGGGGGTCTACAGAACCGGGAATAGTGGTTGTGAGCGGGCCCGGCTGTGCCAGTCCTCCTCTGTGCAGGCCTGAGGATCGGGGGCCCAGCGAGGGGCCCAGACCCCAGAGGGGTAGACTGTGCTTCGGGGAGAGCCCTGCTGGGGCCCGGCTGGCTACGCAGCCGGCCTCCTGTCAGGGTCTTCTTTGGTCCCTATGCTAGACCCAGGGGCCTTCCCAGGCTCCTTGGGGTGACTGTCAAGAGGCTGTTCTCTGGCCCCGACTACCTGCCCGAAGGATCTCTGAAGACCCCGGGAACGGGTACTGTTGCCAGAGGTTGGAAGAGAACCAGGTCCGAAGGGCAGGGCGGGGTGGGGCGCGGCGGGGGGCAGATCCGTCCTGTAGCCTAAAGATTCATGGGTTCTTCCTCCTCCACCAGCTGCTCTGAGGTCCTGGGGGAGGGAAAGGGGGTTGCTGCTGAAGAGCCAGGGGCTGCAGGAAAGGCCTGAGCCCAGCTTACCAGGAAGCCCGAGAAAGCCGCGGTGGCTGGGCTGGGGCCTGGGCTCCGCAGGTTGGGAGGGTCCGAGGGGGTGGAGGGGCTGTGAGCCCGGGGTCTGGCATTACCGCTCTTCCGTAAGGATGCCCACGGAGAGGGATGCCAGAGCAGTTACTGCCTCCACTTCTTCTGCATCGGCCCCGGGCACCCTGGGCACCCAGGAGTCTGGACAGGAGGCCAGGCGCTGCATGCAGCCCCAGTATTCACCTGGGTAAGAAGCCGAGTCAGAAAGGGCTGGGGGCACAAGGCCTTCCACCTGCCCACCACGCATCCTAGACTGATCCTGAAGCTGCATGTCTCAGGCCCAGGGCCCAGGAGTAGCGGACGCGTCCTCGGTGTAGGGTCAGCTCTCACCTGCCTCCACCCTCAACGCAACACCCTCCCTGACTCGGCCCCCGAAGCCCTGACAGGGTGAGCAGTGCGGATTCAGCATGGCAGTGAGGGGCCCTCGCAGAGGTCCAAGCCAGTCCCACACCCCTTTGACTGAAAGGCCACCGCTAACCCATTCCCGTGGGTGTGGGGTTCCTAAGTGCCCCATTAGGGCCTCCCTTCCCCTAGATGGGGTCTGTGTCATGGTGACTTCACGGAGCCCTGAGCCCCGGCCTGCTGGTCCCCCTCACACGTAGCCCCCTGGCAACACTCAGCCCAGCACAGGCATGGGAGGCCAGAAGGACACAGTGCCGGGAGAGGTGACCAACACCGCGGCCACTCTGTCTGGCTGTTGGCAAGCCACTTACTGCCCTGGGCTCCCACCGCCCCATCTAGACCATCGACACGACTGTCCTGCCTGCTGTGGCAAGAAAGAATGTCCACGGAACACGCCCGGCCCAGAGCCTGGCCCAGTAGGAGGGCTCCATACCAAGTACCAGCAGCAGCTTCACTGTCATGTACAACACCCCTACTGAGCCCGGATGTGGGAAATCTATTTTGTTCATTTTTGTATCCCTGGCATAGATCACGGGTCTTTACATAAAGAGCTCCACAGATGCTGAGCTGAAGCTGAAAATTTGAAGTGCTTTCCAAATGTGGAGTTAATCTAAGACTCAGCCCCCAAAGCAGGCAGAGCTCCTAAGACCCTGCGGCCAGGTTTGAGGATCAGGGTGGGAACCAGCACTTCCACAAACAAGGCCTGAGTGTTGCTGTGGGCAGGGCCCTGGCCTAGGGCAGCAGCTGGGGATGGGAGGCCAGTCCTGCCTGGTCCCCACTGCCTGCTGGTCCCGCCTGGGTCCATCTGGAGGGCTCCGAGGGTATCCACTCATGGTCGGGGGGTGGGGCGCTGCCTCCCATTATCGTGGGGTACTTTATAGGAAGCCTACTCCAGAGCAGCAGCACCCCTGGCCTGGCTGGTGTTGGAAGACCTGGGGCCCTGGTCACTGGGGACAGCAGAGCCCCAAGTTCCTCCCAAGCCTGGGGTCAGTGGGGTCCTCCCTCCACACTCACTGTGCACCCGGATCACAGCTTCCAGAGAGCGGATGGCATTGAGGTTGGGTTTCTGTTTCCAGCCTTCTTCTGAGAGGGGGTCCACCTCCAGAAGAGAAGAGTACATCAGTCACCCATCTCTCAGGGACCCCCAGGCCCAGCTCTCTCCCACCCCCGGGCCCCCGCTTTCCAAGCGCAAATAGGCATGTGCTCCCAGCTCTACCTAGGGCAGGGGACGCTGGCCCTACGCCTGACCTGGGCAAGAGGCATCCACGCCGCTCCCCTCATTCCAGGCCGGGCCACCCCCACCCCGCCCATCTGCATGCCCTCAGGGAGGCGCCCTGTCTACCTGCTCCCTGGGGCACTCCTGGGAGAGCTGGACGCCCTGCCCCACCGATGGACGGATCAGGGGCAGGCACCTCACCTTGTTGCCTAGAAGAGCAGCCACACAGGCCTCAGAGGCATCACAGATGGCTGTGAGATCATGGCCACCCTCCAAGGCCAGCACCACTGCACCTCCCGCCAAGCTCATCAACTGCTGCGTCATGTACCCAAAACCTAGATGGTTGCGTGAGGAGGGTTAGGAGGGGCAGCGGTGGAGGAGAGGTGGGCCCTCTCTACCTCTGGTATTTCCCTGCTTGGTTCCTCCCTTAGAAAGAGTGACTCAGATGCATAGATCTCTACTTTCCCAAGTGCTTTCACATGGAATCCCCTGTAAATCCTATTAGTGTGCCTCACTGAAGGCTCAGAGAGGTGAAGGGCAGGGCTAGGACCGGAACCCAGGGCCTGGACTCCAGCCCATGTCTTTTTCACTAAGACACACCATATTCCTCTCTGTCCTCCAGGCCCCATGGCCCAGTGGGCTGAGTGGGCTCCCTGTGTTCTGAGAACACTGCTCCTTCCCGCTCCACCCCCCAGGAGAAGCTGCCAGCCCAGCCTGGGAAGGACACAGTTGGGGTGGGAGGAGTCCTGTGACTGGGCTTCCAGCCTATGGGACTTAAGCCCCCTGGGTGTGACTTAGGCCTCCCACAGCGAACTGACCTGGTCTGTGCTGGGGCCCTGGGCTGTGGGGCAAACCCCACTCGTCACGCGCACGGCCCTGGGCCAGCTGCTGCCACCTCCCCCTAGCCTTGGGCAGTGCCGCCCCTCCCGGCCTAGCCTTCACTCCCTATACCTGCCCCCTGGGTTGGGCCCTCCTTACATTTGGCGGAAACATGGTAGCCACCCAGCGGGGGTGGGTGACCCTCGGCAGCATCAAACCCAGCTGACACCAGGACCAGGTCCGGAGAGAACTCCCGGGCGATGGGCATCACGACTATCCTGTGTGAGCAGAAGGGGGCTCACCACGCTGTGCAGGGCTGCCAGGGGCAGAGGCCAAGGGCCCCGCCAGCCCTCTCCCACCAACTTTACTGGGGGCACCCTGCTCTTAGGACTCCTAGACACCCACTCTCCCAGCAGGATGAGCAGATGCCTCTGACTTCCTTGACCTTGGCTGGCCACCCACGTCCCTGGTACAGCCTAAGGACTCAGCCACCCGGGGCGCTTAACTGGCGAGAGGCAGGAAGGAGCCAAGGATGGGGCACCTGAGGGAATGAAAGAGGAGTGGGTGTGTGCGTGTCTTTGTGCATGTTTGGGGGGGTGCGGTGGGCAGGGCCTCAGGAAGGGGCAGGTCACTAAGCCTCAGGGAAACACTGGAAACACTCAGCACTTAGCTGCCAGCCACTTAGGGCTGAGGTGGCCACACCTCACCACTCGCCACCTAAGAGCTGACCAGGGCGACAGTCTCCCTCTGAGGCCCTGGGCCACCAGATCCATCCTCACCCTCTGCCCCTGCTGGCCCCTCACAGCTGCCTCCCTCCATCCCTCACCCAACTCTGGGGTCTATTTTGGTGTCCTTCAAGGCCCCGGGCTCTGGGCACACCGAGGCCAGGAACCCCAGCCCAGGGCTCCTACAGAATTAGCTCTCATCGAGAACACTCTAGGAAAGTATATGGAGACCTACTTCCAGGGTTCTCTTTTTCCAAATGGAGTATAGGAACTCTCAGAGTGAAAGATACAAGGGATCCTGAGCAAAGTCCCTCTTCTAGAATGGCCCTTCTGAAGCAACTCCCCCAATACGGACATCACCTGCTTGCTCTCCCTCTTTCTCCACAATCTAAGTTTCTCAGTTCCTGTGCAGAGCTGCTCACTGCACCCTGCCCATCTCCCCGCACTCAGGTCAACACTGGCTCTTGGTAACGTGTGACATTATAAACTTTATAATATAAAGCACCCTCTGACCTTTCAGTCTGTGTTTCCTGTCTTCCCACAGGGACTGGAGGCCCCTAGAGGCCAGTGTAACAGTGCCTTTCCCTTTGTTTGTCTCAGTCCATAGGCCCACTCCGGGGCTGGCTTATAATGTCTAGTAATTGGATGAGGACAGGCTGACCAGCCACCTGATCACCTCCAACCTGGTGCTGTTGGAAAAGGGGAGGAGAGGGTGGCCTTGCTGGGCCAGGCCTCCTCTGGGTCCCCAGAGCACTTACCTGAAGGCGGCCAGGTACTCAGGATCCCCCACTGGGGGGTCCAGACCTCCAGCCCAGGCCACATTGACATTGAAGCCCTCACCGCTGCCAGCTCCCACCTGGAAAACAGGAGGCAAGAGAGACGTGAGGAGGGCAGAGTCCCAAGAGAGGGATCCCAGGATGTCAGTGCTGCAAGACCAGCGCATCCAGCCTCCCCTTCCAGATGGAGAAACTGAGGCTCAGAGCGGCTAAACAGTCTGCCCAGATCACACAGCTAGCTGTGGGGCCACAAGGGAGGGTCAGTGGGGCTGGAAGGTGCGGTTACCTCATCCACAGCCCCACTGCCTGGGAAGAAGTTGCCATCGTCATGGCGATGAAGGGAGATGTAGAGCACGCTGGGGTCCTGGTAGAAGGTCTGCTGTGTGCCGTTGCCATGGTGAACGTCCTGTGCAGGGAGATGGGCAGTGGATTAGGGCAGGTCTGAAAGCAGAGACACGGAGACTGGGGCAGGTTGGAAAGGTTTCAAGGTCGGTGACCATTCTGAGGGTCAGGAGCCTAGACGGGGGGTGAGAACACGGGGGGTCCTAGAGCTAAACTGTTGCGTGACCCATGGGCACTCTCTGAGCCTCAGTCTCCCCTTGTATGTATAGATGTGTACATAGCATGCTAGGTGGGGGTAGCAGTAACACGAAACCCTGAAGGGGAGGAAAGAGTACGTGTCAGGGGAGGATTAGTGCCAGGAGAGGGAAGAGTCCAGGGTCACACGTGTCAGGCACTCTTGCTATTGTGTCTTGCCCAAGGTCATGGAGTGATGCAAGTGATGGAGACCATGCTCCGCTGCAGAGGGGCCGGACCATGAGGCCCAGCGCCACCCCTCCAGGGACAGCCATGGTAACTCACAGGACCACGCGTGGGCGCAAGTGTGGAAAGTTCCTCCACTCTCCTCCATTCTGTGTAGGAATGTCCCATAAGCAGATGTCAGTGCAAAGTAGTTAGTTAGATGTCAATGCAAAGCAGAGCACGAGGCCATGCTCCAGAGCTAACAGGCCTCGGTGCAAATCACAGTCTCAGGACTGACGAGGTGTAGAGCTGTGTGCAAGTTACCTAACCCCGCTATGCTCACTTTCCTCATCTGTAAACCAGGTCAGAGTCAGGATTAAATATATGAAGCGTGAAGCCATCAGTGTCTGGATGCGATTAGTGGTATGTTGATGTTATGTGTTATTACTGGTTCTGTCACTACCTGCAGGAGAAAGGCAGAAATGATCAGATCTGCAGAAAGAAGCCAACAGAGGCCAGAAGACAGCATTCAAATGGCTCCTCCCCTGTGGGAGCTGAGGCCTTTCCATATGCCAGCTCCTCTGGGCCTCCCAACAGCCCCGTGATGGGGGCATCATCCTCACCGCACTTTCCCCGTTTTACACAGTGGGGGAACCGAGGCTCGGGGAGGCTAATGCGGAACTAGGCAGGACGTGAAGCCATGTCTCCTAACGCCAGGCTCAGGGCTCTTTCCACAGGGCTCTCGGACCTGAAGGGGCCAGGACCCAGGACCTACCCAGTCCACGATGAGGATCTTGCTGGCCTTGCCCTGTTGTTGCAGCTGCCGGCAGGCGATGGCCACTGAGTTGAAGAAGCAGAAGCCCCTGGAAGGAAAAGAGAGGTCGTGCCAGCCCATTCCCTCCCCGTGCCGCACCCCCTCCACCTGCCTCTGGCCCGGCCCAGCCCCAGAAGGCTCAAAGAAAGGAGGGGGAACATCCCAACAGGAGGGCCTTGAGGGCCTGCCCCCTACCTCAGCCCACCCAGGCCTCCCCCAGGCCTTACATGGCTGTGGAATGGTCTGCATGGTGTCCTGGGGGCCGAACCACAGCAAAACCGTTCTGGAAACAGAAAGAATGCTTGTCAACCAAACAGCCGGACCTCTGACCCACACCTCCATGAACTTGCCCCCACCCACCCCATCCCCAGGCTCCTCCCCCGAGAAGGGACCACAGGGCAACAGCTGCCAGCGTGACTGACCATGACCAGGCTGGCTATCAAGGGCCCTGTGCTGACCCCCAGGCCGTGAACACAGAACCTCCCACCCCGGTGGCTCCTGGCTGTTAGCACTTTGGAATCACAACAGCTATTATTTGTTGAGAAAAATCTATGTGCCTGGCACTGTGCTAAGCGCTGGGTAAATGCTGGATTTCATCCTCACAACTCTCTGAGGTAAATATTATCTAATCTTCATAAGATAAACATTGTTATTATATCTGGTTTACAGACAGTAGAAACCTGGAGCTCAGGCGGGTTTAACAACATGTGCAAAGTTGCCTGGTTGCAGATGGTGGAGCTAGGACTTGGACTATGAGCTCCTAAACAGCAGGGGCGGGGAGGTGGGGCTCGACACAAGCCCCCGTAAGGTGCCCAGCCCAGAGCAAATGAGAAAATGAGCGCCAACCCGGTCTGTAAAACCTCAGCATCACAAACAGGCGCTCTGCCCATGCACGGGGCTCCCGAGAGGCCCTGCAACTTGCCCACGGTCACACAGCCGGTCTGTGTTAACTGATCCTGGATGATCATGACCCTGTCTCTCTTAGAGACCACAGGGCCAGGGGCACAGTGGCTTGCTTCCCCACCAGGTAACAGGAGCCTACGGTTCAGATCTCATCTTGGTCCCCAGAGCTCTCAATTTCCCTCTTGAAACCCTGTGGTGATATCCAAGAGGAATGTGATGCTGGGTGTCGGGTCTGGCCTTCCCCGCTACCCCATCCTCTGCCTCCTTCCTCCGTGGCTTGCCCACCCTCCACTCGAACCGCCTACCTTTAGCTCTCGGGAAGCCACTTTGAAGGCGAGGTCAGTGACGCTGCCGGCAGCCCAGCGGGCCGCATTGGAGGAGTGCAGCTCATTCCAGATGGTGTCGGTATCCACCTGCGGGGGCCAGAGTCAGGGCCCGCATCATCCAAGGCCTCCCACGGCAGCCAGGGCCCGGGGGGCGGTGCCCACCCCACGGCCAGGACCCCAGGGGCAGGGAGCTGGGCAGACGGCGCTGCCGCCCCACTGCCCCGCCGCCCAGAAAGGCAAGGCCTCCCGTGTCCCCCAGTCCCAGCACGACTTCTCCTTCCCAGCTTCAGTCCATATCACCAGCCCGCAACTGGCCAGCACTCTGCCGGCAGCATCGCGCCTGCCCCCCGGTCAGAGGAGGGGGCATGGCGTTACCTGGGCGGGACTTGGGGTTTGGGCCTGGAGGGGGTTTTAAGCCCCAGCTGACTCTGCTCAGGCCCTCGGGACCGTCGGAGCTCGAGGGGCCGTCTGCACCACTGTCTTCCACTCGGGGCCCCTAGCCCAGGCTGGGAGGCCCCCCAAACCCAGTCCCTGGGCCTCAAGGCTAGGGAGGGGCCGGGGGGCGTGATGGGGAGATGGGGAGGGCGAGGCGGACCGAGAGAGGCGAGGAAGGCAGAGAGAGTCGCAAGAGGCTGGA
Organism: Mesoplodon densirostris; assembly: GCF_025265405.1. Taxonomy (NCBI): domain Eukaryota; kingdom Metazoa; phylum Chordata; class Mammalia; order Artiodactyla; family Ziphiidae; genus Mesoplodon; species Mesoplodon densirostris. The sequence goes on along the minus strand of NC_082671.1, from coordinate 51,394,126 downwards.
GAAAGAGAGAAAGACAGAGACAGAGAGGGAGCGGAGGGAGGAGAAAACAGAAGCAACAACAGTTGGAAAAATCAGAAAGTGGCAAGAAATGGGAAGTTGTGAACAGGGCGCTGACCGGCTCCCACGCAGCCCCCCAGCGACAGCTCCCATTTCCCTCCAGGACCGGGCCTCCGTCCCCTGCCTCCACACGCCCGGTTTGGTTTGCACAGGGACCTTTTGAGGGGAGGAGAGGACTGCCAGCAGGCAGAAGTCCCCAGGCAGGGTGAGAGGGCGCAGGGAAAGCTAGGGCATGCGAGGGACAGGCCTGGGTCGCCAAGGACACCAGAGGCATCCCCGCAGCCCCAGGCCGGGCAGCCCACTCCAGGGACGCAAAGCAGTCTGGAGGCCAGCGTGCTCACGATGGGAGATGAGCCCCAGCCCCGGGCTCGGCCCTGCTCTTTGGGCCTCCTCAACATCCACCAAATGCCTTGCAAGTGTGAGGGATGGGACTCCACCCTCAGCCGGCACAGGGGCACTACGGGAGAGCCCCTGGCCCACGGGGCCCGGCAGAACCACAAGAACAAGCAGGCAGGGGATGGGCCTGGGAGAACGGAAGGGAGGAGGTCTGAGAGCCCGTGGCCACGCGCGCTCGAGACCTCGGCACACTTACCCCAACGCCACCGCAGGGCAGCATCACGAACATCCGCTGTGCCAGGAGCCCTGTGGGGAGAGGTCCAGGCGTGTGAGCTGAATCCGCTCAGCCTCCGGCCGGGAGCGGAGAAGCTCTGAGCAGAGGGCCAGGCGGGGTGGGCAGGGAGGGGTGGAGGTGGGCAGCAGAGGGACTAAGGGCGGCATGGGGGTGTCCCGGACGCTGGAGGGACAGGCTGGGCGGAGCCAGGACTAGAGCACAGGGGATGCTCAGGTTGGGTGAGCCAGGGCAGGTCTGGGGGCCCCAGGCGCCATCGGTCCCCTACCTGCCAGCTTCCCATTGTCCAGTTTGAGGCGGCTGAGCGGGTTGGTGCCATAGAGGAGCACGTGCCGCTCCGAGTGCACTGACTGCAGCTCCTCCAGGGAGGCCTTCCGGCCCCGTAGAGACTGAGGAAGTACCCACAGAGCTCCTGAGTCCCTGCTCGGCCCCTTCCCTGCCACTCCCACCATCCCGCCGCCCCTCAACTCACTCTGGCTCCAGGGCCTCCCAGCCCCTTCCCTTCCGTGACCCTCACCTCCTCCGATCCCACAGCCCCTACGCTGCCTCCTCACCTCACACTGGCTCCGGAGCCCCCGCTCCAGCAGCCGGGACCAGATGCTCTGGATGCGGCCTGCGTGCTCCGGGTGCCTGCTGTTGTCTCCGCAGGAGCACTGGTGCTTCAGCATTACTGAGTCATAGACCAGCCCTGCGGGGAGCAGGGGTCAGGGCCAGGGCCCCGGGGAGTCCCCACCCCCAGCCCCACCATGGAGCCAGGCCGGGCATGCCCTCCACACCCCCGCACAGCCCCACATGCCCCATCCTGCCCCTCGGAGCCCGTATGCACACCCCCAGCTGCTTACCCAGGCAGCCTTGGGCACCTCATCCACACAGCAGGCAGCCCCAGCCAGCACAACTGCCACCCAGCCGCTGCCTTCCCGACTCAATGACCCCCCTCATGTGGCCCAGGGACAATGACCATGACCTCAAGAGCTCAGAGCCTAACAAAGGGAGGCCTGATGTCAGGGGCTCGCACTGGATGTCATGACCCAAATAGGCGCCCCCAAACTGGGAGCTGGGAAGTCCACAGTGGGCCACGTGACAGGACAGATGCAGTTTTGGGGAAGTGACTGTTTCAGCCTGACCAGCAGGACGCCCAGAGGAAGGCCCTGCACATTGCCAGTGGGAGGGTCACTTTCAGAACATCTCAGGACATTAGGATCTTCAGAATGCTCACAGCATTTGACCCGGGGATGCCACTCCTTGAAAGTGACCCTCGGGAAACAATCCCAGGGATAAGGAGAGACTTATAGAAATTTACAAGGAAATTCAAATGAGCAAAAATGAGTAACCATCTAACTGCTCAACCAATAGGAAATCTTTAAACAAAAATACTGTGATGACATACCACAAGATCACATTTTTAAAGTTTAATTATATCACAAGGTGTTCATAATGTGCAAACTGAATAAAGCAGGGTACAAAATGTAGCCACAAAATGTACTGTATGTGGGATTTATAGATGTGGCTAAAACAAAGACTGGCTTGAAATATGGCAGCATTTACAAGGGGTTGCCTCTGGGTGGCGGGATACTGGCTGGTGATTTTTGTTCCATTCTTAGGCTTTTCTGTATTTTTCAAAATTTCTAAAATGCTCTTGAGTTATTTACACAAGCAGAGCAACAGTAATAAATATCATTTTTGAAGGCCCAGACTAGTTGTCAGGACACCTGAATTGTTAGCTTGGCCTGACTGCCAGCTGACTGTCCCCTTCGATTTCCGGAGCCTGGGTCTCCTCAACTGTAAAATGAGAACAACCAGTTGCTCCACGGGACACTGTGGGGATCTCATAAGACTAAGAAAGTGCTCTGTGGCCTCGAAAAACGTCCTGAGTGAACCATGACACAGACATGGTCCTCTGCCCCGAGCCCCTGTGTGCCCCCAGCCACTTCCTCCTGCCCTCCAATCCAGGCCTTACCTGTGGTGAAGGGCAGGGTCCGGGCAGGGGTCTCTGAGCTGGGCAGGACACGGGCCTGGCTGGTGGACTCTGGGGTTGGCAGTGAGGCAGGCGCGGCTGGGGACGACTGAGCCCTGGACAGAGGCCGGTGACCGCCCTGGGCCAGGGGAGGCAGCACGGAGTCCCCAGTGGCTCCCCGGGGGAGCCGCCCAGCCAGTCGCTGCTGCTCCCAGAGGTACACCTGAGGGACACAGGGGTCTCAGTCTCCAGGTTCTCAGGACCCTGCTCCATCCGCCTCTGCCCATGGCCTTGGAAACCTCCAGGCAGGCCCCTTTTCTGCAGAAGCCTCTGGCCCTGCCTCCCAGCTGGGCTCTGGCCTTTGAGTCGCTGAGCTCCCTGCCCCCACCAACCCCCCGAAAGGTCTGCACCCCAGACTGACCACCCTATTCCACCAGAGCTCCCTGGGCCCTCGAGACTCCAAGGCGAGAACCTGGGTGAGAGGCCTCAGGCTGGCTCTGACCAGGATCTCCTTGTCTCCAAGGACTGCCAACCACCCAAGGACACAGGGACCCACGTGAGTCTGCACACGTGTGGCCTGCTACCATGTGTTACGGGCTGAGTTGTGTCCCCTCCCACCTCATATTTATGATGGAAGTCCTAACCCCCAGTCCCTCAAAATGTGACTGATTTGGAGATAGGGTCTTTACAGAGGTACTCAAGTCAAAAATGAGATCATTAGGGTCAGCTCCACATGACTCTGGTCCTTATGAAAAGGGGAAATTGGGACACAGACGTGGACAAGAAGAAAGACGATGTGCAGACCCAGGGAGAAGGTGGCCGTCTACAAGCCAAGGAGAGAGGCCTGGGACGGCTCGGCTCCTTCCCTCACAGTCCTCAGAGGGAACAACCCTGCCGCCACCTTGATTTCAGACCTCTAGCCTCCAGAACTGTGGGAAAATAAGCTCTGTTGTTTAAGCCACCCAGTTTGCAGCACTTGTTACAACAGCTCCAGCAAACCAATACCCCATGGCTTGACTTGCACAGTTGAAGGGCTGAGCCCATCTCTGCGCCACCTCCTGCCCTAGCACCTTCCTGGAAACAGTACAAGGGGTCACAGGGGAGAAGTCCTAGGGCAGGAATGTGTGGGGTTCTGTGAAAGGCCAGTCTTGCTGCTGGACGAGGGACACGGCTTCACCCTGAGATGGGAAGGCTGCTGGAGGGTGCAGCACGTGTATGTGTGCATGTGTCTGTCTGTCTGTCTGTAACCTGCTGTGGATTTGGCAGAGGAACTGTGGGTCCCAGAGCTGTTCCCTGCGCTGATATCCCACCTCCCTCCCTTCCATCTTAACCAGGCCCCAGAGTCTCCTGACTATGCCTTCGGAGGCGGAGGCGCACCTGGGCACTACCATACCTGCTGGTGCTGCTGGAGAGGAATAGGGCCTCGGGCCTCATGCTGCCCATGGCTGGACTCCCTGTGTTCCAGGCCGTCATCCCCCAGCGGCCCCACTCCCCCGCCGTCTGTCTCGAGGTCCTCAGCCGAGGGTATCTGCTGCAGTCGGGGCTTCTCACTCGGCTTGGCTGGCCTCTGGGGAAGGGAGATGCTAGCTGAGAGACATGCTGGGCCCCCAGGAGCCACATGTCCTCCCTCTGACCCTCCAGATCTCTGCCCCCCCTAAGTCTCCCTTCTTTCAGCCCCCAGGGTCCGAGTTTAGCAACCCCTCACCACCTCCCCTACCCAATTCCACTCACCTTGATCAGCTGGACATGAGGTTTGAGCCGCTCCAGGCGGGGCTGCAGGGGGCCCAGCAGTGGGGGGGCAGTGGCGCTTGGGGGCAGGGGCTCTGAGCGGGTCCGGCTCAGCGGCCGGTGGAGGCCTGACCCGGAGGGCCGCTCGGTGGTCAGTAAGGACTGGGCAAAGTGGAAGGGCAGGGGCCCAAGCCCGGGCACTAGAAAGAACGGGGTGGGGGGCATAAGGAGGGAACCACAGGGAAGAGCAGAAGGAAGCAAGGGCGGGCGGGGAGGGGGGAGGGGGCGAGCCAGGGACTCAGCAGGGAGACGCACAGGAGGACGGGACCCTGCCCACGCTTGGCCCTCAGCAGGGTGCAGGGATCCAGCCCCTCTCCTGTAGAAGCGGGGACTCACCAGTCAGCAGGGGGGCATGAGAGACCGAAGGATCCAGAAGGAGAATGGGCTGCAGGCGAGAGGGCAGGGGGCCTCCAGCCTCGGGCTCCAGGCCATGGGGCAGGAAGAGGGGAGCATGGGGACTCGCCAGGACTGGTCCCCGAGGGCCCAGAGTCGCATGGGTCCTGCGGTCACCATCAGCCTGGAGGAGAGGTGGGGAGCATCACAGGGGAGAAGATCCCAGCAGGGAGACGGTGAAGGCCATCAGGTGGGGTGTAGGAGAAGGGAGAGAGAGATCTCGGGCGCTTGGGGTGGGGGAGGGCGCCTCAGCCACTCACCCTGGCAGGGGCGGGCAGCCCCAGCGTGATTGTGGGCAGCAAGGCGAACGGGGCCAGAGAGGTCTCCTGCAGCCGCAGCCGCTGGCCCAAGAGCGCCTGCCATGGGAGCAGGGCAGGGGTCACCGGTCCCAGACCTCCACCCCTGAGCACGCCTTCCCCAGAACCCCCAGGAGGCTCCGGTGGGGGCTGCCCAGACCCTGCGGCCCCAGCCTGGTCGGGCCGCCTGCTGAGAGGAGCCTCAGAACTGCCCCCGAGAGCCCAGCCTGGCAAGGCCTTACCTCGGAGCCCAGGACCGGGTTGGGGCCGTGCTCGCTGTCATTGGGGGAGCTGCACCCTGACGCCGGCGTGCTGCTACTACTGGGGGAGGAGTCTGAGGGTTGGGGAGAGGGGGACGAGCAGTCAGGGGCCAGGCGGCGGGGGCCAGGAGGCGGGGCCAGGGACAAATCCCTTCCCCAGTGGGCGGGCTCTGCTTCCTGCTTTCTTCCCAGCAGGGCGGGCAGAGGGGAGGCCACCACCAGTCTCCAGTGCCTTTGGACACTTATTTGTTTAGCGTGCCCCTTCTTCTGGTCAGGCGGCAGCTTAGCCAACAGAGCAAGGGGGCGGGGGGTTCAGCCTCAACTCGCCCCCTGGTGAGTGTGTAGGACACCCCCCGACAGATACCCATGGCAGCCCTGAGGCGGGCATCCCTTGTCTGGGTGGGGTCTGACCCAAAGGGACCCGGCCTGCCACCCGGCCGCCGCGCCGGGCCTCACCACCGAGGGTCTCAGCCGGCCGCCGCCGGAGGCTGGGCGGGGCGCTCTCCTTCCGCAGCAGCGGGTTCTTCCTCCGCTCCAGGGACTTTTTGGGCTTGTAGCGCAGCTTCAGGTTGGGCTCAGAGACTGTGGGAACACCGGCGTTACTAGGCCCACCATCCCCACCCCCCCAGCCCCCACCCCCGGTCTCTGGCCTACGCCCTCCCTCCCAGTCCTCTCTGAGAGAGGCCAGAGAAGGCAGTGCCAGAGAGAAAGCCACCGGGTGCAGGCTGTCCCCCGCCCAGCCAGGCCCCCCTCCCTGACCCTCATCCAAGGTCCTTCCCCCTTTCCCCTGGAGGGTCCCTGCTGGCCTGTCCCACGCACCTGTCTTACGCAGAGGGAAGTGTTCCGGGGGGTCGCTGGGCAGGCTGGGAACAGGAGGCAGGAAGCTGCTGAGCATGGAACGGGCAGCTCCTTCCGTCTCCAAGGGCTCGAGAGTTCTGTGGAGTGAGTGCCAAGGCTGCTTCAGAGGGGCAGGCATGCCCAGAGGCCTGGCAGCCATCTCATTCCACCCTTTGGGACCTGCTAAGGAAGGCAGCAGCCCGCAGGGCCAGGAAGTGCCTCGCCGGCAGGAATAGCGGCCATCTCCAGGTGGCAGCATTGGGCCACCCATCCTACCAGCAGCCCACTGGTGATGCCGCCCTCGGACCTAGGCATAGGAGCCAGGGTCCCAGGGCTTGGGTAAGGGCCAGACACAATGGGAGGATCCTGTTCTAGGAATCAGGATGTTTTTGTGCTTAGAGGAAGATGTAAAGAGAAAAGAAAGCTAGCGTGGTGCGTGTGTGAGAGTGTGTGTGACAGGGGGTGGGGGGAGGAGAGATAATTAAAGGACAAGAGGGCAGGTATCAGTTGGGAGAGGGGTTCGGGGGAGGCCTTATGATTAGAAGTGAGGGGTGAGGATCAGGTGATGGGCAGCTGGGAGGAAGAGGGGGCGAGTGTATGTGTGCTCACAGGTTGACATCCAGGGAGGAGGGGCACGGCAGGGACACGAGGGGGCAGGTGGGAGAGGGAGTTACCTGTAGGGAACGCTGGGGCTATTGGGATGGACCGTCCTCTCTAAGGCTGCCTGCTGTTTCTTCAGAATCACCTCTGCCAGCTTCTGCTTGACCACACTGCTGGCTACGGCACCTGCAGGGGCAGAAATCATCAGTGGGTTGGGGGTGAGTGGACTGGTGGCCTCCCTGGAACATTCTCTGCCCGTTGCCCTGACCATGCCCCCAGGACGAGGCATCCAAGGGACCCCTCAGGCAAGAGCCAAGCCTGAGGCCCCATCTCTTCTGTGAAGCCTACGGGTCCCCCTTCACCCCCACCTACATTCACCGGCAGTGCCCAGCAAGCAGAGGGGGACCCAGGCTGGCACTGCCCCCTCCCATGCCCACAAAGGAGGCCGTGGACACCGGCTGGGGAGGCCTCCATGCTTACTGCGCTTGCTCTTGTCCTTATTGAGAAGCTGCCGCAGCTCTTGCTCCTGCTGCCCCACCTGCAACTCGGGCAACGGCGTGTCCATTGAGAGCTGTGGGGAGGGCCGGCCGCCCAGGGAGGGGCGAGGAGTTGGAGACGGAGGCGAGGGTCTGGGGAGGCTGAAGGGAGGGAGGGGTGCCGGGTCTGAGCTCGAGGCTGCTGCGTGCGTGGGGAGCTCTATCTTTACCCTCATGGTCTCCGCCGAGCGCTGGGTCTGCAGGCCAGCCAGGAAGAGGTGGTGGTGCAGGCGCTGGGGGTGCTGCAGGGCCAGCAGCGTGGGCTCCGGCGGGGGCTCCACCGGGGGCCGCTGGCCCACCCGCAGGTCCATGGGCTGGGGCTGAGGGCCTGGCGTGTCTGCGCAGGGCCTGGGGCAGCCTGAGCACACAGAGAGGGCAGGGTCGGCCGGAAAGCTCTGCAGGTGCACGGTTACCTAATCAGCCTCCTTCAGATTCACTTGACGATGGTAAAACACCCTCCAGGGACCTCTTCCTCACTGCACCCTCCCCACAGTCCTGCATGGTAGTTATTTTCAAGCCTGTTTCACCCATGAGAAAGGAGGTCATATAAACTACACAGTTAGTCCATCGCTGGTGCTGTTTGGATTGAGCTTTCTGACTCCAAGCATAGAGTTTTCCACAAAATACGTTGCCTCTCCAGGCCAGGAGGGCTGTAGGGATTTAGAGATGGGCTGAGGGCCCTTTAGTGATACATTCTGGGCCCTGACCTCTGCTTCCCTTCTTCCCACCCTGGAAGGAGGATTGGGCCCAGCTGCCCTCTGATGAGCTGCGCTCAGACACAGCGATTGGACAGGCAGTCCCCTTTGTTCAGCCTCCAACCCCAAAGGGCGTCCCAGGCCCTCTCAGTTGCCATCCTCCCTACTCTATCCCAGGCCATAGGATAAAGGAGAGGTGCCTCAAACCCACAGCCAGCCCTGGCCTGCACCCTGGGCCTGCACAGCCCACATGCCCGCGGAGCCTGTGCCCAGGTACCCTCACGCCAGCTCTGGGCCTCAGCTGCCTCTTCTCGAGTGTCCCCTGCACCCACGCCAGGAGCACCCTGCCAAGGCTGTGGATGCAGGGGCTATTTATAACTAGCTGCCAGACCAGGTCCTATGCCAGCACCGCCTGCTGGGCCAGGCTGGGCTCAGCAGCCAGAGACACTCTGAGGTGCTCAGAGGTGGACAGTTATCCTGGAGAAGGGGAAGCAGGTGGGGCTTGGGAGCAGGTGCCCTCAGACAGGGCACACAAGCGGGGAAGCCTTTCCGGAGAGGCCTCCTTCAGTTCCTCCAACGCTGGGCCTCCCTGATGGGGGCAGCCACAGGCTGTCCTCTGGGCCTGAGCCGAGGAGGACTGGAAGGGCTGGAAGGACTGAGGAGGACTGTGGCAAAGACCAGCCGGGGAGTCAGGAAACACGGCATCTGGGCCCAACTCAACCATTATCTTAACATCCATAGCACATGTGCACACTCGCTGCAAACCCTTTTACCTCATCACCCCTGTAGGCCCTGGGAGGTAGTTATTACTATTCCCACATGAGGAAACTGAGGCGCAGGTGAAGGGACCTGGCCAAGACCACCCAGCTCGGGGCACAGTGAGCTCGGGTTCCATCCTGCTGAGGCCAACGCTCCGTCTCCATCTTCCCATTGACTTCCAGGAAGTCACCTCCCCCGCCCCACCCCCAGAGGGGTCTCTCACTGGGCAAAGGCAGAGGGGCTTGCAGTAGGTGGTCACTAAGCGGTGTCTGTTCTCACAGTCTGTGACCGTGAGATGGAGACAAGAGAGGAGCAAAGGAGGGAGATGCCCTCACGACTCTCTGGATGTCAAGAGACCGGAGCGGGTGTCTGGGCACCCGATATGGCCAAGAGCAGGCAATGCACTGCTTTGATGTTCCCACTTCTTGTTCACGTGTCCACCCAGGGACCCCAAATTCTCGTTCTGGTTCCGTCTGGGCCTCTGATGCCATTGCACTCCCGCCCCAGGAAAGGTCTCAGTCTTCCCATGTCAGGTGTCCTGGCTTTCTGGGGTGACTCCCCTGGTGATTCAAGAGGGCCCTCAGGGCACCCAGGGCAGGCCACCCAGACTTCAGCCATACAGACTGGGAGCGGCCCCCTCCCTCTCCCAGCACTGCCTCGGCCTCCAGAGCAGAAGGCTGCTGGGAACATGGGAGGGGCTCTGCCTGCAACCCTGGCAACGCCCTTCAGGGTGACTCAGCATTTGGGGGTCTCCACAGTCTGATGCTAAGCTGGCTTCTGTCAGCTTTGCCTTCCACATCTGAACACGGACCCTCCGCCTCAGCCATCAGCTCCCGTCCCGTCACAGCCCATGTACCTTCTGTCCTCTGAGCTTTAGCTCAAAACGTCCCCCTGCTGGTGCCATCCTCCTCCCTCGATTCTACTTTTCCAGATCCTACCCTGACTTCCAAGCCCAGCTGGAGTCTTCCCTCTTTCCTAGACCCAGCCCAGTGCCCTGCTGGGTCAAGCCCTCTTCTGGATTTCCATCACGCTGGCTGTTCTGTGCCCTGAAAGCACCGCCCAGGCAGGTACCAAATCTGAATTAAGCTCCAAGGGCAGGGACTTGGTTTTGCCTATTGCTCACCATCCCATCACCTAGAACAGTACCTAGCAAGCGATAGGCACCCACTAAATACTGTTTGATTCGATGAATAAATCTCTATATCCTCGGTGCCCCGGAACAGAGGTGGGGTTCATTAACGTTTCTTTTTCTTTTTCCAATTTCTGTCTTTAAATTTTTAGAAAATTACACAACTAGGAGAACTAAATAACAGTAGGTGGTGAACTTATGGACAAACTCCTTAATCAGCTGCCCCCTCCTTTGGAGCTGGTCACATATCGCATTTGACTATTATTTCTCTTTTTACTTGTATATCTTGTCTCCCCACCTGCCTGTAAGCTTTTGATGGCTAGGACTGAATCAAAGAGGATAGCAGCCTTCCTTTCTCCCTGCCGTAGTCTGGGTGTCAGGTGTGCACCTTGCACCCAACAGGCCCTCGTCCGGTCCAGCCCCTTCCCCCGCCCCATGGGCACGTCCTAAACCCTCCTCGTCCATCACAGCCTAACAGCAGCGGGGTCAAGGAATGGTGAGAGACCCACGGAGAGGGGTCCTCTCCCTCCCACCTGAGCAGCACGAGGCACCTTCCCACCCCACAGGGCTGGTGTGAGGACTGCAGAGCCTATAAGTGAGAACGCGCCGCCTTGCCCAGGGCCCCCGAGGCAGGGGTCTGAGCATAAATATTAGCTTCCTACTTGCCTTCCTGTTTCACTGCACCAGCATGGACAAGAAGAGCATCCTGCCTTTCCTTTTCCTGTTGTGCTTCCCAGCTCTGGGGCCAGCCTGGATCCAGAGTTGCCTCTCTTATCACCCCCCCCTTACCCCTTCCCCACCAAACCCCAACTTCGCCCCCTCCCCCAGAACCCCAACCTCCCAACTCTCTGGCCAATCAGCCACCGTTCTGAACCACCCCTGAGCTCCTCGCCCCGCTTCTATCCTTTCCAGCGCATCTTCCACTCCCCACCACACTCTCCCTCAGGCCCACTCTTACCTGTGCCAGGGGGACTGGGGCAGTGGGCACCCGGGCTCACCTGGGTCCCATCTGTAGAGAGAAGAGAGATGGAGTGAAGCGGCTGCCGGGAGGGGCAGGGGAGGAGAAGGAGAGAGGGCCGAGCCAGGCAGGCCGCCTGCTGGTCCAGGAGGCCCCACTCCAGCCCGAGGGCACCTCCACCAGAAGCTAAGGGAAAAGACAAGACCCCACCCCATTCCTTTCCTCGGACTCCTGTGCCGCCTGAGAGCGATCCCCAGCTCCATCTTCCTCATCTGATCTTTCAAGCGGCTCAGGTATCTTGCTCCGCTGGAGCTCAGTCCACAGCAAGAAACTCAGGAGGCCCTGGTTTACGCAACGGTGCCCTCAGCCCTCCCTGATGTGCTGAGATACAATCTTCCTTGGGCAGCCAAACCAGGCTCCCCTAGCCCGAAGCGGGAGAAGAGGGCTGGGAGGTGAGGTGGGAGAGCACGGCTGCTAAGACTGCACTAAGGATTCCGGGAGGGAGATGGGGAGAAAGGGAGAGCAGGCCTGCAAGGGGAGCTGGGGCCCCCTCTGAGGCTTCCACAGTGCGGGAGGGACTGGGTCGTGGCCTGGAGGTCAAGTCAGATCTGGTGGGAGCTGAGAAGTGGCGGGTCTGGAATGCATAGCTCGAGGGCCCCACAGTAGGAGCCCCTTTCCTCCTCCTGCCCCATCCTGGGTCCTGCAGCCTCTGTGCCCCCCGAGAAGAGAACCACTCAGCCTTTTTCGTGGATAACCTGAAAAAGAAGTCTTTCCTTCTGGAAATGGTCACCTCTCCCAGGCTCCTAGGCTCAGCCCAGGGCCCCCCCATCCCGTTCAGAACCCATGGAACCCCATGGTAGGGACGGTGCTGTCGGCAGCCGAGAGGCCCGGGGATCCCAGGGGCTGGCTGGGGCGGGGAAAGACAGAGCTGAGTCCTGAGGCCACCTTTCCCTCCTGCTGTCCCAGCTCAGGGCCAAGGGGATGGAGCCTGGAGCCAGGAGGCCTCCTGGAGGGGGATGTGGTAGAAGCCCTCCTCAGGCAGAAGGGTATCTTCTGAAGGACAACGGGCAGGCGCTGCACTACTGCCTAAGGGGCGGCCCCAGGCCTCTTCCAGAAGCTGCAAAAGGAGAAGTCCCTGCAGGCAGGAGCCTCTGGGGGAGGCGGCAACGCTGGGCACAGAGAGACTCCCACCAACTGCCCTCAGACACTAGTGGCCTGCGCTTCGGACGATGACATTTGGTAGGGAAATGCCGCTCCACCTGTTCAAATGCTGCCCGTTCTTTGAAGTCCAACACAAGGCCACCTCCTCATGAAGCTCACCCTGACCACCCCCCCTTACCGCCCACAGCACCCACTCTGTGCCCACCACCTCGACACTCAATTAATCAGAGTCTCTGCAGTGTCACAACTAAGCCATGCCCATCTGCCCCTAACACCTTGCTGGGCACCTGGTATGCTCTGTTAGGAATTGGCGAACTGAACACAATGACGCTCCCCTGGCCCCCTGCCTAGCACATGGCATGCGTATTTCTCAGGGTTTGTGAGCCTCAAGGAACAGGAGTATGGGAGGCAGCCTCCCCTCCCCGGGATGTGGTAGCCCCCTACCCTGGACTCTCTTAGGACCTCCCCTTTCTTCTGTGGGACCTGGTCCTCCAAGAGAGGTTTCTGAACTGGATTCCCGGGTGCAGTCCCGGAGACCGTGTCTGGCCTGGAGTCCTTGGCCTCCAGTCCCTACCTCCTGGGAATTCTCCCCTAGCGCCCTTGGTCCCTGCCTGAGGGCTGGCCAGCAGCACTCACGCGTGGGAGCACAGCCAGCTTCTCTGTGCCCAGCTCCCCTGGTAACCATGGATTCTGGACACCATGCACCCTCTGGATAGGACAAAAGCTAATGGTCCTGAACTCTGTAGTGTTTGTTACAGGGCCCAAAAGGGATGTTCTGTGATGATGATCTATGATGAAATAAACTCTGTTCAGAAAAGGTAGGGGGGTGTGTGTGTGTGTGTGTGTGTGTGTGTGTGTGTGTGTGTGTGTGTGTGTGTGTGTGTGTGTGTGTGTGTGTGTGTGTGTGTGTGTGTGTGTGTGTGTGTGTGTGTGTGTGTGTGTGTGTGTGTGTGTGTGTGTGTGTGTGTGTGTTGCCAACAGGGGCAGCTTCTAACCTAGGTTTGTACTGAGAGCCTTTGGATTCAGAGGAGCCCAGAGGAACAGAGATAAGATCTGGAGGACAGCTCACCTGTGTACCAGAGAGAGGAAAGTATCTAAAGGCACCCAGTCAGTGGCAGAACTGAAACCAGAAAGCGGCATCCCAGGCTTGGGGATGAATCTGGGGACCCCTCTTCTCATCAGCCCCTCTCAGAGCGCTGTTACCACTCATTTGGGGTCAGACTGAAATAAGATCAGGAGTGAATGGACCCGAGGGACAGAAAACACTGCATAGGGCTGGACCCTTCTCCATACAGCTCCGGACCTGGGTGGAGAGCTCTCATTTCTGGAATCCTGGCCACCCCCCTATTTCTACCTTCTTTGGAAGCAACTCTAGTCAGGCTGAAGAGGCAGTTTACCTCGTGCTGAGGCTCCTATCAAGTCACCTTCCCCAACCAGACACCTGATCTTACCCAGAAATCCCACCCTAATGGGTCCACCCCGGCCCTCAGCAACCTCCAGGGCAGACACAAACGCCACTCTTCTGTCCCCTAAGCACAAGCTGGCCTCCCACTCCTCCCTTGTTGCCCCAGGCCCTCACCTGCCCAGCAGATGCGACTGGAAACCCGAGCCTGGCCTGACCACCTGCTCTCCCGGTGCTGCCAGCCCTGCATCAGGGGAGGGCTTCCCCAGGAGCAACGCCACCCACAAGCCCCCTCCTAACGCCTCCGATTTCTTTGTCGAGGCTGTGTCCCCCTCCCTGGTCTCCTGAGGAGCTGAAAAAGGAGAAGCAGGCAGACCCAGGCCCTGCAGGCAGACGAAAACAGGCAGGAGCAAGAGGCCAAGCCCTGGGTCCAGGGCGGACTCCCTCCACCCCCCCGCCCTCCTCAGCTCGGGTCTGCTTCCCCTGACACGGGCAGACAAAGTCTGACTTCGCGGGGGGTCTGGCCAAGAAGACAAAGCTGGGGGTGAAATGGCTTCAGGAACGTCCAAGAATAAATAAACAGAAGAGAGAACATCATGGTTGCCTGACTCTGACACAGAGTGAGGACTGTGCAGTGTACATTAGGAGCTGATGGGGCTTTAGAGATTGTGCAGGCCAACACTCTCACTTCCCAGAGAGGTAAAGAAAGAGGGCAAGGGGCTATGTCATGGTCACCCAGCAGGTCAGTGGTACAGCCAGGCCAGACCAGACCAGTGCAGGGGGAAACCCAAGAAGTTGATCCCAAAAGCAGGTACTAAGTACCTCTGTGTGAGGTCACTGGTCCAGGTCTTCTTTTTTTTTTTTTTTTTTTTTTTTGCGGTACGCGGGCCTCTCACTGCTGTGGCCTCTCCCGTTGCGGAGCACAGGCTCCGGACGCGCAGACTCAGCGGCCATGGCTCACGGGCCCAGCCGCTCCGCGGCATGTGGGATCTTCCCGGACCGGGGCACGAACCCGTGTCCCCTGCATCGGCAGGTGGACTCTCAACCACTGTGCCACCAGGGAAGCCCTGGTCCAGGTCTTGAAGGGATGGAAAAGTGAATAAAACCTGACTCTCACTTTAAGGAGTTTAAGGTACAGACCACAGTTGTTGTTTTTTTAATTGAAAAGTATACTACTTGCAGACACTAAAGTAATTCAAAGAGCCCCTGAAAGTATGAAACCACAAGTTTCTCACTCATCCAACTCCCTAGAACTTCCCTAGACTCAACCCCTTTTAACAGTTTCTTGTGTTCCCCTTCAGAAATTCTCTGCTGGTTATTAATTCTATTGCTCATTATCTTGGCACCAAGCTGCTTATTACTCAGATTTATCCAGAACCCAGTGGGCTGCACGCTGGCTGGAAACTCCTGCCCCATGAAGTGACAGAAGCGAGGGTCCACAGCACAGAGGACATCGGCTTTGAGGTCAGATGGACTTGGGTTCAAACTCTGACTCCCTCAGTGACCGGCAAGGAGAGCCAGGGACAGGGTGCAGCCTGGGCAAGCCTTGGTTATGCCTCTGAAATAAGAGGATAAAGAATATGGACTGGGAAGAGGTCGTGTGAGATGAGCGATGCTGTGTGTGAAGCAGGGAGCCCATGGCGGGTGCTCCCGCAATGGCCGTGATTCATCCTGGTTGCCCCTGAACTCGCCTGCAGCCTCCCTCTGGCACAAGCATTTCAGTGTCTGGTACCACCAGTGTTCTCCGCTCGTCTGCCACAGTCCACTGTCTCCCAGATGTATTCCTGGTCCCGTCTCTTATCCCGACTCCCCCAACCACAGGCTCTTCTCTTTCTCCGCCATCTGAACTTCTGTAAACTAACACTTTACTATGTGCCCGTTGTTCTAGGTGCCCTACGTTTGCTGATTCGCCTAACCCTCATGACAAACCTATGAGGTGGTGACTGTTTTGATGCCCATTATATAGACTAGTCAACTGAGGCCCAGCAGTATTAAATAACTTGTCTGAAGGCACATAACATGGGAGTGGCTGAGCTGGGACTCGAGCCAGGCAACTGGGCTCCAGAATCCATGCTCTCAAGCAATACTCTCCGCTGCTGCTCCCCAGCTCTTCCACTGCCACAGGCCAGCGGGTGGACAGCAAATGCAGGACCCGGCAGGGCACAGGAAAAGATCAAAAAATCCCATAGCGGGGCTTCCCTGGTGGCGCAGTGGTTGAGAGTCCGCCTGCCGATGCAGGGGACACGGGTTCGTGCCCCGATCCCGGAGGATCCCACATGCCGCGGAGCGGCTGGGCCCGCGAGCCATGGCCGCGGAGCCTGTGTGTCCGGAGCCTGTGCTCCGCAACGGGAGAGGCCACAGCAGTGAGAGGCCCGCGTACAGCAAAAAAAAAAAAAAAAAAAAATCCCATAGCCCCCCAGAGACCCGAACCAGCGGCCAACTCCAGCCCTGCTGCAGGTTAGAGGGCAGCAGCTGCCCGTTCCACCTTCAGGCTCCCATGAAGACAATCCCCCAAATCACTTATAGATAGCAACGGTTGACTCTGCAGATTCTAAGAAATGATTTCGTACTACATGTGGGGACAGGAGCCAGCGACCTTGGAGGAGCACTGGCTTCATCTTCCAGGTGGTCGGGTGCCCTGCCCTGTCCCTTCTTTAGATGCTCCCAAGTCCCTCTGAGGCTTTCTCAAAGCACGCTCCGCTGGGCGGGCGGCGGGGCGGGCAGAGGCTCGGCTCCCAGGTGAGCGGCCTGGGATGTGGACCTGCCCAGACAAAGGCCTCCAGTCAGGCCGAGGCAGGGGGCCGCTGCTCTGCAGGCTCAGCAGCTGTGCGCCAGGCAGGAGGCTGGACGTGAGGGCCGCAAGGGCGGCCCTTCGCCTCCGCAGCCAGCATGCCCCTTTCCCCGCGCCTGGGGCCCTGGGGCAGCTATTTTTAGCTCTTGACACCTGGGTATTTTGCAGCCGCAGGATGTCCGGTTTGGAGTCTCTTTCTGGGAATCCTACACGGGGCAGTTGTAAACAGCCCCACGCAGCGGTGGCCCAAGCTGGGAGCTGGCACCCCCCTTTCTGCTGTTTGAGATGAATCAAACAGGAAGCAGACGTAACCATGGCAGCGGCAGCTTGAGCTCCCTGGGGGTGGGAAAGCGTCCTCCCTGGCTCCTTGTCCCTGCCCCAAGTCCATTCCATTTTGTGGCCTCTCCTCACAGATGGCAGGGGGAGCTGGGCCGCTCTGAGTTGTGAGCGGCTGGCAGTTCCTGGGA
This sequence comes from Mesoplodon densirostris, assembly GCF_025265405.1. Lineage (NCBI taxonomy): Eukaryota > Metazoa > Chordata > Mammalia > Artiodactyla > Ziphiidae > Mesoplodon > Mesoplodon densirostris. The sequence continues at coordinate 51,377,415 of NC_082671.1, read as the reverse complement.
CTGGCGCTCCCTGGAGAGCCTCACTGCCCTCTGGCAAAGAAAAACAGAAGTCCCTCCAAGCCTGGCCCGCCCCCGCTCCCGGGGCCTCTCAGACCACCACTCAGTCTTCCCTGGCTGCCCTCTGCGAAGGTGGGAAAGGGAGGGCAGAGCCACTTGCTCAGGGGCTCAGGGTGTGTGTGCAGCATCCCTGAGCAGGCAGGTTCCCCCAGTCCCAGGCCCAGCCCCCTGGTCCAGCCTGCCCTAGGGTTTCCCAGGTTCCGAAAGGCCTCAAAAACCCCAGTTCCCACTTACCCTCACTCCCCTGTTCCAGGAGCACCAATCCCTGAAACAGGAAGTTCAGCATGATGTCTAACCACCATCTTTCCTATCATAAGCAAAACAGCCCGAGCAGTCAAGATGGGGCCCCCATCTGTAACACGGGGAGAAGAGTCGAGTTTCTATCAGCTTCTGCCTTTGTCTCTCCCCCTCCCCCACCCCCTGGTGCCCCACTTAGACCAGCTGCTCCCTCTTAGCCGCCCGCCAGCCCCAGCCAGTCTTTCTCAAGGGCCAGCGCTTGCCCCAACAGGAAGCACAGTCACCGCCCCGGGGCTGTCTCTCGGAGCCGCTCCTTTCTCCCCTCTGAGGTCTCCTGTTCATGCCTTCATCCTCACTGATCCCTCAGCCTCTGGAGACCCTGCTTCCCTGTGCACCCCACCTCTGCCTCCCGCCGGTTCTGCCTCCCCCAAATGTGCCTTCCTGGCTCCTCTCACCTGTGCCACCCACGAGGCCACTCAGCCCACTCCCGAGACTGCCAGGGAAAAGTTTAAGCTATGATATTAATGTCCATCATTATTATTTTATTATTAGCAGTAACTAGTAATATTAGTATGATCAACAACCATGTGCTGAATGCTTACTGGGTGCCGGTTACTGTGCTAAGTGTCTGACTTGTACTATCTCCTTTGGTCCTCACAACCACCCTATGAGGTCGATACTGCTACCATCCTCACGTTACAAAGGAAGGAAACTGAGGCTCAGAGAGGTTAAGAAACTTGCCGAGGTCACACAGGTGGTAAGTGGGGCTTCTGGGACTCCAGAACCTAAGCTATAATCACTACACTGGTGTTTACAACTAGTCCCACCCACCGAGGTGAGGTAAGGCCACCAAGGGGCCACACAGGACATAGTGCGGTCCCAACATCTGAAGGCCTGGGCGTGACTCACATGTTCCCACAGTGCCGGTACTCCATCCAGAAAACAACAACAAAAATAAAAACTGAATCATCTCTGCCCGTGTCCCTCACGTGCTTTTTCATGTCCAGGCGGCACTCTCCGACCCCATCCTCACTTCCTTTTTCAATCTTACGTTTTCCCTGCTTTTTAAACGTACATATTACCATTTTATCATTTCCTGTAAGCTGCCCCCAGCAGGGTATAACTAAACAAGCAAACCCCCAGGTGCCGTGGAGGATCAATGCTGTGTGAAAGCACGCTGGAAACTGTCAAGCCCTGTCTAAAATGCAGGTTGCATAACCAGAGCAAGACCCCCATAACCAGAGCAAGACCCCCACAGAGCGGCTACTTGGGAGTGAATTGAATCCCCCAGGGAGGGGATGGGTGCGCTCCCATGCTCTCTCTCTCTCTCTCTTTCTCTCTCCCTCTCTTGCCCAGGCCTCACACACTCCGGCAGGCCACGGGCGAGGATGGAGGCACCCACAAGTGCAAAAGGGAGCACCCATCTTCAGGGCAGGCTCCTGGGGACCAGGAACATAACCAAACAGCCATCAGCACCCTTGGACCTGGGGCAGGGAGAGACATAGGCCACAGAGAGACCCTGGCCTGCTCCATGGCCTGGGGCATCACGGATATGAGTCGGTGAATAGCAACAAGCTATGAATGCTGGCACTCACAGGGATGCCACATTAATATTCATGACAGTAAATACCAGATCCCCATCCCAGTTATGCCCCCGAATCCCACTCATTTTGCCTGTTATTTTTGGAAGATGGCAGAACTCTGTCGGGTAGATTCTCCAGGTGACATGATTCCCTTTTGTGGCCAGGGCTGCCCTTGGACTCGCTCAGCTGGGGTTTTTCCAGACCACAGATCCAGCCAGGGTGCTTACACAGCTTTCAGGGAATTCAAAAGCCAGATGCATAGGCCTGGGTACAGATTTGGACAAACCAGCTGTGAAGGACAATTTCTAGCCAACTGCGAATTTGATGAGATGAAAATTTACTGCACTGCAAGGTGGAGATCACTGACTGAAAAAAATGGCATACGTGGTATGGTCTTGTTTTGGTAAGAAGCACGATATATAAAGGCATGTCAGGAGATGGGAAGGTGTACACTGAGGTACTGTGGCAGTGATTTCCCACTGCTGGGATTGGGATGTTTCTTATTCTTTCATTTTTGCTCCTCTGTGTTGTCTGATTGTCTACGATGCACAGGAGCTGTCTCTGTAATAAAAAAACAGAACTGACATGTACAGGTACACCCACACAATATCAAGATGGCACTGCCAATGGGCTGCAAAGTCAGGATGCGACCTCTGGTTCCCGTGAGAACTAGGACATAGGGCTTTCACTGACTCCACGTATTATATTCTTGGACCCCATAGCCTCTGGAGTTCTGCGTTATCTACAGCTCAGCATCCTCTGCCTCTCCCGAATCATACAGAGGGCCTAGCACAGGCCTGGGCACAAAGTCAGGACTGACTCAATGGATGCCTGTAGGCTGAATAATGATCATTTCCTGAAAGAAATGCCTGCTGCCGCTTCCAGGGCCACTGTGCTGGGAATACAGACTGCTGACATCACTGACCTTCTCATCCCTCCTCTGCCTCATGCTCCTCTTAAAAGCTGCCAGGGAGGGGGCTAAAATAAAGGTCACCCCAACAGATGCTGGCAAGGTACTTACTCCACAGCAGGGCCATCAGGGCCGGTCCCATCCCAGACCCTCCCCAGTGCCAGCTGGCAGCGAGGCCCTCAGGTTCCCCCGCATCCTGCCTCACTGGGAGAGGCCAGGGGTGGGGGAGTGAAAGAGAGAAGGGGTCCACCCTGTGACTTCTGGCTATAGGCTCCTGCTGTTCCAGGCCCTTATGGGTGGAGGAATCTGGAACAGTGAATTTGGCCTGGTTTTTCCTGTGAACTGGGGCTGAGCCCAGTTTCTGTTCTTCATGTCTTTAACATTCCCTATCCCTGACCTTCAAAAATATGAACAATAACATCAATAATAGTGATAATAGTCTGTGTGCGCTGACTTCATAGCAGACATGGTGCTAACCTTACTTACTTTAATCTTGAGAACTCCAGGAGCTTGAAACTATTATTACTTTCATATTACTGAGATAGAGAAACTGAGGCACAGAGAGCCGTGGGCCCAAGGTTACACTTAGTGGTTTGCAGGAGAAACAGGGACGCTGCCACACCCTCCCTCTGTGTCCTCACTCGGAAGGCCCTTCTGCCAAGCTTTGCAATGGGCACAGGAGAGTCGAGGGTGACCATTCACATCTGTAGTGTGCATTAGAATCCACCGAGTGTTAACACGCGCATATGAGCAAATCCCCACGTGAAAGACTGGGAAATCAAGTCTCAGAGCCCTTGGCAGCCTTGCACGAGATCCCATAGCCATTCAGCTGGGATTCAAACCCAGGTCTTTGGTATGAGAATGGCAAGCTTTCTTCCCCTCTATCACACAATCTCCTTGGCCCAACTCTCAAGATGGCTCTGAAGGCCTGGAAGGGAGATGCACAGCCTGTAGCACCCCGGAGATGAAGCCTGCGCCCAGCCCCTCGCCCGGTGGGGGTGAGGTGCTGTTACAGCACCTCATCAGCGGCTCCACCGTGACTCACTCCTGGGACCCAGGGGAAACACAGCCCTGAGCTGCGGGCAAACACGGCCTGCCGCCTGCCCCGCCTCCAGCTCCCCGCCTCCACATTTGTTAACCGAAACCCGGCTGTTGCTATTTTTAACTCTCCAGCTCCCCCTGGCCTGGGGCTCCCCCCTTCACCCCACCCCCACCCCCTGCCCCAACCGGGTGCTACCAGCCCGTCATTCTGAGAGCAGTTCCACAACCTGAACGCCCAGGAGGGCGCAGCGGATGCCCGTGCAGGTTTGTGGGGCGAGCAAAACAAGACGGTTATGGCCCCGTCGCCCCGTCGCCGAATTCCCCCACCCCAACGCTTTCCGAACCTGTGGCTCCCCGCCTGCCCCGCTTCTCCCTGTCATCCTGGCAGCGGGGGAGGGAGGAATGGGACTTCCAGGGCTGGTGGGGGGGGTGAGCTGCAGGAGCCAGAGCTGGCCTCCTCGGGGTGCAAGAGAGCTGAGCTGGACTCCCGAAGAGAGATGGGGTCCCCCTCATTCCCTCCAGGGCACCAGGCTCGCCCTGAAAGCCCAGGGTCTCTGCCCACCAGGGTTTCCAATCCCTGCAGGCAACATGGGGAAAAAAGGAAGTGGCTGGTGAAGGGGTGGGGATGGTGAGTTTAGCCCAGGGCCCTCCTCATGGGATGTCCCCTCCCCATCCTGGGCAGAAGACCTGGGAAACACAGGAGTCCAGGGGGTGACTGCACCCAGCAGCCTAAAGGAGGCCAGGGTTGAAAGGCTCCAGGCAGCGGGTTGGAGGGTGGGAGGCCAGACGGGGCCTCTTCTCTCACGTGAGGGCTCCTCTGATACTCAGCTCGCTGAGGAAAGGGCCCTACCATCCTGCAGCCGGCAGCTCTGGGGCCCCAGGGAAAAGCTACCACGAGAAGAACCTGGAGGTGAGAGGGTCTGAAGGCTGCTTGCTGATGTGACGGGGGTGAAGGGGTGGGGCTGCCGGGGGACCAGGGGGGCACTGCCTTCTAGCTGTCATCTGCTGCCCCCACCCAACACCTCCCAAGCCCCCCGCTCAGAGGCTCACCCAGTTTGAGGAGCAGATTTCAAGGGCCCAGGAGAAGCTCTGGAGCGCCCAGCCAAAGATCTCCTCCGCTCCCTCTCTCCTGCCCCGGCCCCCTGCTCGGCCAGCCTCGGCCCTCCCTTTGCCCTGTCCTCGCTGGCCCCTGCCCCAGCCCTTCTTTCTGGTGTGTCCTCTCTTCCAGGGCCCAGCTCCTCTCTAAGCCTTGACCCCCCTCTCTCCTCAGTGATTCCTGAGCCAGGTAAATAAATCCCAGTGGCCACCGAGGCAGCCAGGCTAGACCAAGAGGGGAGGGACTTGGCACTGGAGTTGTAGGGTGGGGAGATGGGGAGGAAGGGAACGAGGTGGGGGGAAGGTGAGGCAGGAGGGTCAGGAATGGGCTGGCACTTGAGAGAGGCTGCCGGCTTCCCAACACCCGACATGTCGACAGGGCCCTGGACTCGGCCCCGCGAAGGGAAAGAGGCTGCTCCCCGAAGCGCCGAAGCACGCTGGGTCCAGCCCTGTCCAGCTCTCCCTCCTCCTCTCCCCTTCTGCCAGCCTCTGGGGACTGCCTGAGCAGCCGAGACCCTGCTGTTCCATGCCAGGCAAAAGGCTGGCGATTGGGCTCCAGTCCTCTGCCAGCACTCAGCCCAGGTCTCTCACCTGGACCCAGGCGGTTGCCAAGAATGGCTCAGAAGCTCCGAGGGCTCACTTCTAGTCTGGGGAGGTGAGAGCAGGCATCGATGTCACTTCTCAAGCAGGCCTCCCCTGGCCGCCCTATCTAAGGAAGTGCCACCTTGTTATTCTCTATTGCTGCACCTGGTTCATTTCCTTCTTAGGGTTTATCGCAAGGGGTAACTAGATGTATATACTCATTTCTTTACTTGCTTACTTGTCTTACTGTCTCCTCCACTAGAGTGGAAGTTCCCTGAGGTCAGATGCCCTGCCTCTGTGTTCACTGTGTATCTGTGCCTGGGACCTGGCACACAGCAAGGCTCAGTAAGCATCCAATGAGTAACTAAATAGCTGAATGCCTGGCTCAGTAAAGGGGGCCTTCTGGTTGCCAACCTCACTTTTAGGATTGACGAGCAACAGTTCCAGGATTTCCCCAGGGAGGAGGAAGCAGGATGTAACAGGAAGAGCAAGGTCAGGAAGCCCGGGACCCCAGGGAAAAGGTCAAGGCCCAGTAAGCATCCGCACCAGTCCCATCTGGTCCACGGCATCACGCTGAGTATGGACATGTACACAAATGCACACGCAGAGGACGCGTGGGTAGGTCCTGGACTGGTCTTGAAAGGCTTGAATTTTGTCCTGATTCTTCCTCTTAATAGCCCTGTGTCCTTGGACAAACCACATACCTTCTGTGGGTCTCAGTTTCCTCAAAAGAAAACATGAAGAGATTGGTGGTCCTCGAACATGGCTTTGCACCAGCTCACTGAAGCGCATGTCAAACTCCAGATTCCCAGGCCCAACCCCTGCAGACTCTGAGTCTATCTGGAATGGGGCCTGAAGATCTTTATTTTTAATACATTCCCAGGTGACTCTAAAGCAAATGCTCCGGGAACCGGCATTTGAGGAGGGATGAAAATGCTTTCCAGCAAATACCTGGACTTCTATTAAAAAAGCCACTCCTGGGCTTCCCTCGTGGCGCAGTGGTTGAGAGTCCGCCTGCCGATGCAGGGGACATGGGTTCGTGCCCCGGTCCGGGAAGATCCCACATGCCGCGGAGTGGCTGGGCCTGTGAGCCATGGCCGCTGAGCCTGCGCGTCTGGAGCCTGTGCTCCACAACGGGAGAGGCCACAACAGTGAGAGGCCCACGTACCGCAAAAAAAAAAAAAAAAAAAAAAAAGCCACTCCTGCACAGGCATACGTCCCCCCGAGATGTGTCCATATACCCCACGCAGAGCCATGAATTGCAAAGGTGCACAACTCTACAGACGACACACATCTGTACTACACGTGTGCGTGTTCCCCAGACACCCAACAGAGAGCCACCACATGGATCACAAATTGCCACGGGATCACCACCTCTACATACACAGCCCAGGGGCACACATGCAGGCCCACCACCACATACCCAGTGTACACACACACCCATCACATGTTGACCCACACTAAACAGACACTATCCTGAATTTATTTTGCCTCTGGGAACTGGTCCAGGACCAAAGGAGCTATGCTCTGCTGATGAAAACATCCCTCCCGCCTCTGCCACCCCCCACCCCTTGCCCCAGGCAGCATGCTGTCCAGCTCCCCCTCGAAGGGGGAGAGCTGCTGGAGGACAGTGGGGAGATGGGATGAGGGGAGGCACGGAGCCCCCCCCAAAGTCCAGCAGGCCCTCTCTTCCCCGTCCCCCCCCCGGGGAGGTGCAAAAGGGCCTCCACCCAGCCCAGCCCCCCACCCTGACCCCCAGTGCTCACTCAACCCACTTGCCTAGATTCCCAGGCCCTGGGCCTAGGCAGCCAAAACGGCAAAGGAGGTGGCCAGATTGAGGGACTCCTCCTAATACTCAGACCTCTAAGGAAAGGGCTGTCTGGGGGCACTTTCCTGCAGCTCGAAAGCCTGGGTCCCCCAGGGAAGGTTGCCACAGAAACAGGGGGAAATATCACAGGGAAACACAATACCCGGCAGGGTCACCTGCTGACCAGGCTTCCTGCTGTGTTGCCCACCCCCCATCTCATTGCCTTCTTGGCCTCCTTCTCTGGCCTTAGCCTAGGCCTCCTCACCAATGCTCTCCTTCCTGCCTCCCCTGGGTTAGGGAAAGCAGCCTTATGCAGAAACTCTGTCCCTTTTGGTTCCAAACAACAACATCAGGGATGGCCCAGAGCTGAGTCCCCCGCTCCTAATCCTACCAGCATCCCCACCACAGGAAATCAAAGCTTCCTGCCCCAGAGGAAGTGCCCCATCTAGTGAACAAATCCAACACATAAACGCACAGTCCCGGAGCCTTGGGGAGGACAGAGGCCAGCTCCCACGCCTTACCCCGGCCCTGTTTCCAGCAATACCCCACACCCCACTACAGGCCCCAGTCTCAACGCCGACTGAGGACAGGTCAGGGCCGAGGCATGATGGGGGCGTGGGCAGGACCTGAGCCAGGCCAGGGGAGGAGAAGGCCAGGAGAATGGGCACAGGCAGAGTCAGAAGGTCTGGTCCCAGCCCTGCTCAGCCTGCCATTCCCTGGCTGCATGACCCTGGGCCTTGCATTAGCTCCTGTTCTCTCAGACCCCTGCCAACTTCAAAATTACTAGCTCTTAAAATGAAAGGTCAGGAGAAGGAAGACAAAGAGATGGCAGGGGTTACGCAGGCTTTGGCCTTGGGCAAGGACGCCTGCAGCTACAGGAGGGTCCCCACTCGTACGCCCATCACACATGCGTTTCTCACTTCCAAGGGCTTCATATCCGAATTGAGGAGAGGATGGACGAAGTTCCAACTCTCATTCCCAGACCAGGATGAAAGCTGGGGTCCATTATTCCTGAAGGAAGTGGTGGGCATAATAGCCCCCACCGATCCATCTCCTCCTCTGTGGTCATTTTACTGATGGGGAAACTGAGCTTCAGCGTCCAAGCGGAGTGACCAGTTTAGATTCTTGGAATAGTCAGTGCAAGACCTGAATGCAACCTTCTCAGCCTCAGGATCACAGCTTAAGACTTGGTGGCCAGAGAGACACCCACCCCTGGGCTCAAGCTAAGGAACACAGAGACCTCGGGAGAACACTTCCCGGGGCCGTTCCAGATGTTATACCAAGAAGCAGCTCTGAGCCTGCCTCTGAGCCGGGCCAAGCCAGAGACGAGAAACATCAGGGGACTAAAGGCAGGGGAGGAGTCCCAGCAGGTCCAGGACCTGGTTCCAGTCCAGGTTCACTGGGAACAACACAGCAAGACTGCTTTGTGCCTTAGTTTCCCCAGAAGTGACTCCACAGAGGAGGAAACTTACTTATTAATTCAGGTGGGTAGAGGGAACAGAGAGCAGAGTAGGGAGGTTGAGATGCTGAGCAAGAAGGAGCTAAGAGATATCTAGCAGAGGCTGGAGGAGCTTCCAAGAGGGCTGGTATGAGGACAGGAGTGTATGGCAGCCTAAACCACTTGGAGGACCTGGCCTGTGGGGTCCTATGGGGGAGAAATGGGCCACCAAGGTGGCCCATTAGGAGGTAGGAAACTGAGTCACATTCTCTTTTCTTTCAGCCCAGTGGCTGGGCAGGGGTCTTAGGAAGGTTCCCATGGATCCAGGTGCAAGTCCAGGGAACAGGCTGATGAATCCAGATGTTGAGTCCCCAGCAGGGCCACTGAAACTGGTAGGCAGAGCTGGGCCTCAAGCAGATGTTGAATGAGGTTGTGGGGAGGGATGGGCAGCAGCAAGACAGCCAGTGTCCAGATGCAGGGGGAGGCCTCTGGCGTATGCAGGACAGCCAGCAGGGACGGGGAATGGCCTGGACTTGGTGGGAGGAGCACCAGTGGCTGGCAAGGTCAGATCCGAATGGGTAGCCTGGGCAGCGGGAGGGAAGGAAATGGGGGTAGGGGGAGCTGGGCGGCCTGCAAGCCCCAGAGGTCTCTCTCTCTCTCTCAGCCCACAGGCCTAGAAACTCTGGGCGTCAGGGCCCAGCCCAGCTGCCAGATTTGCCGCCTGCTCTTACCCCCCAGGACCAACAGACCGCAGGCTTGGGGGGCACACATCCTGTCCCCCACCACTCACTACACAGCCTGCGGTCACCATCTTCCCGCGCCCCTCCAGCACCTCCGCAGCTCACTCGGGCACAGGTGTCTCTTCACCCTGATGGGTGAGCAAAGGTGGGGGGCGGGGGCGGTGCTGAGAGAAACCTCACTGTCAGAGACCCTCCCTCCCAGGGATCACACTCTTCCCAGCGGAGGGGTCGGAGTACGGTCCGGCTGGGATTCGCGGTATGGGGGCGCTGATGTCCGGGTCTAAGAGCCCTGTCCCAACTCAATGGGTCCTGCCCTTTGCCCTGCGCTTCCCAACCTTCCGCCCCGGAGCACCGCCCCCTCCCGGGGCCGCGGCAGCCGTCCCTCACTCCCGGGTCCCCCGGTCCGTTCTCCCTGCAAACGGGGTTGATGGGACGCCGGGCCCGCGCACCGGCGGCCCGGGGCCTCCAACTCCCTCCCTCGGGCCTGTCGCTGCCCCGCGGCTGGCGGATGTGGGCGCCCCGCTGGAGGCCCGAACCCTCCGGCCCCGGAACCAGCCCGGGCCGGGAGCCTGCCAGAGCCCCGCGGAGACGGGCGGGGCGGGCACGGTCGGGGGGGGGGGCGCACGCCGGGCCGGGCCCGCGGGGCCGCCCGGAGCCCGAGCCGGAGCCCGAGCCGGAGCCCGAGCCGGAGCCCGAGCCCGGGCGGGCGGCGCTGGGTGCCGCGCGCAGGGCGGGGCGGGCGGGGGGCGGCAGCCCAGTACTCACCAGAGCCGGGGCTGTGCATCCAGGGGCCGGGGCCCTCAGAGCGGGGGGCTCATGGCGGGGCGGGGGGCTGGGGCGCCGGCCTCACATCCCCCCGGTCGCCGGAGGCTGCGGAGCGACTGTGAGACGGCGAGAGGAAGGGAGGGGGCCGGGAGGGGGAGGGCCCTGGCAGCCCGGCCGGCCGGGTAGGATGACAATGGAAGGAAATGCTTTATCTGAGTCTGAGAGCGGGCCAAGGGGGAGGGGAGGGAGGGGGCCGGCGCTCGCGGCCCGGGGACACACCACCTCGCAGACACGGCGCGGCGCCCGGGCTGGCGGGCGGCGGACACCCCGCGCGGCCGGCTCGCGGGGAGGCAGCGCCGAACCCGGAACGTGGGACGCGGCCCCGACCCGCCCGCGGACGCCGCGCTGCCGCCCAGTCCCGGCCGCCGCGCGGCGCAGCGACCCGCGCACAATTCCCGGAAACTCAGATACCTGAGCGCACGCACCCTCGCAGACACCACGTACGCGAGCACACATCCATGTTTACCCGGGGCAGACTCGTTCACACAGACACTGTGCAGGGGAGGACCCCCGCGCTCACAAGCACACCTACCAACAGCCAACAGTTACACAGGGGGACAGCGGGACACGCGTGGAGCCCCCGGTCCAGGCGAGGAGTCCCAGACAGACACCCCCGCCCCCCGCCCCAAGCACAACTTGCCTGAGGAAAGTTCCAGGATCTGATTTGAATCACTGCCCAGCCCTCCCCCTCTGCCACCTCCCCCCACCCGCCGGACCTCGCCAGCTGAGGGGAATCGAAGGGTCCAGCCTGTTCCTATTAAAAGAAAAAGGGGGTGGGGGTGGTGCGGATTTTGAAAGTTTTCTTTTTTTAAAGAAATTTCTCAAGGGATTTCCTTCCCTCCTCTCCTCTTCCTCTCTTCCTCCCATTCCTCTCCCCCCACCACCCTCCCCCCTACTTTCCCCCTCCCGGTCCCTATGAGTCAAACTTCAGCAATGTGCCCAGTGTCTCCCAGTGCATTACAGCGGATCACAGAAATGTTCCAGTCTGTGAGTCGGAATGCAGCCGCCTCCAGCCCTCCCTCAGCTAATAAACTCAGCTCCGGGCTGGCTTTACGCAGCAGCCCTCCCTGCCCCCCCTCCCTTTTAGCGGGACCAGAAGGTCAGAGTCAGGGGTCAGGGGCTGAGGACCTCGCCATTGTGCTTCCCGGCCTGGTCTATCAGCCCTGTCGCCTTTGGCAATCTGCTGGGTCAGAGACACAGCGGCTCCCGGGAAGGGGAGAGGTCTGCAACGGAAACGCTGGGCTCTCCAGCGCTGAGGGCCTCAATGCTAGAAGGCAGAGCGCAGCTTCCCTCAGACCCCATCCTGCCTCCCTCCGTCCTGGGAAGCCAGAGTCCCAGGATTCTACAGAAGAAGAAGAAGAAATTGAGGCTGAGCCAGCGGCGGAGCCATGTCAGATTAGAAGCAAGAGTCCCAGTGGCCTAGGAGGGCTTGGCCGTGCCAAGGTCCAATATGACCATAGACTCCTTGCTCCTGCCAGACCGGCTCCGGCCTCACCACCTGTTGCTCCTGCTTCCTACTTCAGGCCTTTTTCTGGTCCCAGCGCTCACTCAGCAGGGAGATCCAACCCCTCTGCGCTTGTTCACTAATCCTCACAGACCCCTTTCCTGGCATCCAAGGTCTCCTACAACATGGCACCACACTACACGCATCTCTCTCTCTCTTCCCGCCCCTTCTGCTGTTCTGCTCAGTACCTCCTGGTACTTGGTGCTCACTGATGTTAGTTGCTATTATTACTATTATTATTTCAGCCATACTGGGCTACTGGCTGCTGTCCATTGTGTCCTCATGCTTTCCCATTCCCCTACTTTGGCTCAGCGCATTCCCTCCCAGCCCCTTCCTCCTCCTGTTGAAATCTGTCCAATCCTCAACGTCTATATCACCTTCTCCAGGAGGCTTTCCCTGATTCCCATAGCCAGAGAGATTCTTTCCTTCCCTCGAAGGACCCCACTCCAGCACCTTGTCAATCTTTCCCTGTACTTTGACCGTCATCCACTGTATACTTGTCTCAACTCTCTCCTCCTTCCCAAGAATGTTCAAGAGTGGACATCCCCTGAGCCCAGCTATGGCCTTAGTCATGGGTGCATTCCTTGCAGTGTCTTGCTGAGTACCTTGCACAGAATTCAGGCTCGCTCTGAGTTATTTGTTGAATTGGAACAGATGTTCATGGCCTTCAAGGACCATCCCCCAGCTAGACACCCCCAATGTACCTTTTTTCCCTATGACTCCCCATACTGACTCTGAAAGACAGATGTTCTTCCACCTCAGGTGTGTTTTTCCCAGCCACCCCCCCACCTCCTAATTGAATCTCTCTCCTTGCCCACAGCCTCTAGAAAAATGGCTTGGTTGCTTCAGACTCCCAGCCTCTCCCCTGCTTTTTTTCTCCTTTAGCCTCACAATGCCCCCTCCTGACACACCCCCCCCCCCCCGCCACAGGACTCCCGTAGTTATTCCTGGACTGAAATCAGGCCCTTGTTTGCTCATTTCTATCATGTGCATCATTCATGTATTTGTTTGTGAGTTTTCTTTTTCTTTTTGACCTAATCACTGAGTTCCAAGAGATTTGAGCACAAAGGGTATCCCCTCCTGCCTCTGCCTGTCCCCACATTACCCAGCACATGGCTTTCTACACACACCAGAACTCCCTGCCCCCGAAGTCTAGGCAGAGAGAAAGACAGCAGGTGAGTCCTACAACCAGGAAGCTGGACTGTGCCCCTCCTTCTCTTGCCCCTTTACTTACCATCCCCCATCCCCACCCAGAGGACAAGTCTTAAGCCAGTTTCTAAATCACACGTCCCTTTCTGGGATGTGTTAGAGAGCCTCCAGGAAAGAGACATGAGGCAGAAAAGTACAGGCTACCTCTCTCTCTCCTCTACCCTGGTTACCATGGGGATTTTTTTTTTTTTTAAAGATTCTTGAGTCCAGACCTCTCACAGACTGCTCAGCTAAGCACCTGGCAGAAGAGATTAGTCCCATAGGACCTGCCTTAGCTCCCTGGCATCTTCCTTGAGTCTCTGGCCAGTACAAAGCCTAAGGGCACCTGCCTTCTGCTTTCTTTAGGGCTCTGGGTCTACTTGACATTCTCTTTCTCCTTCTTCTCTCCTCCCCTTACTTAGCTACTTTTTACTGACTATTTTCCATGTAGCAGCCCTATGCCCTCCCCCTGGCAAACATTAGATCATTTATTCTTCACAGTTATCCTTGTAATGCTTGTGATTAAAGTACGGCTCATAACAGTTGAGAAACCTGACCAAAGATACACAGCTAGTAAGTAATGAGGCCATTCATTTATTCAACGAGTGTTATTGGGTGCCCACCTTGTGCCAGGGTTCAAAGCTCCATCCAAAGTCTTCTGGTCTAAACCTCAGGCCTCTGAGACCACTCCTGACCCAGCTTTCTAGATGTGGTAGCTGAAGCCACAATCCCTCCCCTAACCCACACTTCCCCCACACTCTCCACAAGGCCAATCAGAAGGTGTTCATCCCTGGCCTGGGTGAGATCTCAGAGGGACAGCACTTCCTTGGGTGGGTTGGGCATTGCATTCCAGTTTCTGAACCTAGAATCAGATGCCAATGTGCAGGATTTGGACTTCCATATAAATAGGGGCGGTAGATCCCCAACTCCATAAAAGGTTTCATGGGGTCAGATAAAACAAGTGGAAGGAAGGAAGGAAGGAAGGAAGGAAGGGAGGGTAATTAGGATTTACTGAGCATCTTTTTTGTATCATGTGCTGTTCAAGGCCCTTTCACTTATATCTCATTATTATCCCCTTTGTTTTAGTTAGCAAACTAAAGCTCAGAAAGACAAAATGATTTGCCCAAGGCCTTAGAACCAGTAAGTGACTTAATCCCAAATACGCCTGATTCAGAGCCTGTGCAGTTTCTTCTAGCAGGTCAAAACAGTGCAGAAGCTGCAATCAGGTCTCCCGCTCCAGTGCAGCCTGGTTACTAGAGGTCCTGCTCATCTAGGAGTGACATTCTAGATGCCAAGTTTCCTTCCTCACTGACCTCAGGCTTTTCCTCTCATCCCTGGTTCCCACCTTTGTCTGCTACATTGCCCAGGAAGGATCAGAGGAGCTATGTAAGTATTCTGACTAGGATTGAGGGGTATGGCTTTGGGGTGCAGCTAGGCAGATCCCATCCAGGATGTTAGGATCTGACAGAAGAGGCCGTACATCCTCCTGGACCAGAACTGGACAGATAAATCAAGAAGAGGCTGGGGCATGGCTACAAGTTCAGATAGCCTGAGCTGGGAGGTGAGATGACTGTGGGGACAGAGGCAGGTGGAGAGAGCTAAGCAAGTTCCTTCCCTGTCCCCCTACCTCCCTCCAGTGTCAACAAAGGTGATGTGGTTTCCCCTGTGGTCTGTTGCCCTAGACACCTGCAGTTCTGAGTATATATGTGTATGTGTCTATGTGCCAACCATGCCATGGGGGGACACAAGGAGAAAGCAGTAGGACAGGATGGGGAGCGGCAGGAAGCCAAAGGCAAGGTCTCCTCAACCCCAAGGTGAAGAATGCACAATGAATGAGGAAGATGGCAGAGGCCACCCCCTTGGCTACTCCAGGTCCCAGCCAGGAACCTCAGGAGAGCATCGTGGGTGTCAGGGCCCTGGGCCGGGACTAGGAGGCAGGGAACTTGAGTTCTGCCATTAACTTCCTGGGTCAAATGTTTCTAAGTCTCAGTTTCCTGCTCTGTAAAATAGCAAGGCCTTGGTTACCTACCTCACAGGGCTGGTCTGAGATCATATGAATAATATAGGCAAAAATTTGTACTACTTTGAGTTTTAGAACTATTACAGTTGTCCCCCCCCACACACACCATAGTGGAGATAAAAAACAAAAGCAAAAATGAAAACAAAAACACAGACTCTGCCCTCATATTGATCACATTGTATTGAGGAAATAAAACACATAAAATATTTGAAAGCCTCTGTGAAGCCAACTATTTCAAAAAATCTCACTACTGTGTGATCTTGGCCAAGTTAAGACCTCTCTGGGCCTCAGGCTGGTTTCTCATCTATCAAATGAGAGAGCTGGTTTAGATCATTCTCTACTTATTTTTCTGAGTCTAAAGCAGTTTTCGGATCGTGTTATTTCGAGTGCAAATGAGTACATGACAAAGAGGAAAGACCTGAGCAGATCACAGCCTAAATGAAGTTGGTGAGTTTTGGCTGGGTTTTCAAAGAGCCCAGAAATGTGAATCGGTGTGGGGAGAGGGGGTGACATTCCAGGTAGAGAGAATGGCATGTGCAAGGGCGAGGCAAGGAAGCAGAGGGTGGCAAGCAGATTAGTGAGGCTTAGGAATGGGGTTGGTGAGGACTGAGGGAGGCTGGGGAGGAAATGGGGACAGGAGGAGGAGAAAGGGGCAGTGCCCAGGGCTGAGGCCACTGAGACTGAAAGTGTGGGAGGAACATGGATGGGAAGATCCTCTCCCAGCTCCAGAGGCGGGTGCCAAAGCCCCGTCCCGCCAAACTCCACCCAGGAGAGAGAGACAGAAAGATCCCCTGGCCAAGAGGCCCCACCTACAGGGACGGCCCATTCCTCCCTTCCCCTCTCTCCCAGCTCCACTCCAGCCTGGAGGTAAGCAAGGGCCCCTCCAAGCCAGAGCCCTGTTAGTGACAGAAACAGGCAGATGGGGGCACTGCCATGTCCCTCCATAGCAATAATGCCAGCGGCAAAATAATAACAGTAATAGTGATGATGATAGTCGGAATATTGAAAATTAAAATATCGAAACACCACGTTGGGTAACAGGAACTAACGTAGTGTTGTAGGGAAATTATACTTCAAAACAAACACACAAACAAGCTCCTAGGAAAAGAGATCAGATTTGTGGTCACCAGAGGCAGGGGGTGGGTGTGAGGGGTGGAGGGTTGGAGGGAGGGGGAATTGGAGGAAGGTAGTCGAAAGTTACAAACTTCCAGTAATAAGATAAATAAGTACCAGGGATATAATGAATATGTGCAACATGATAAATATAATTAATACTGCTTTATATATGCTTTATATCTATGAAAATTATTAAGAGAGTAAATCCTGAGTTCTCATCACAGGAAAAAAACTTTTTTTTCCATGTCTTTAATTTTGTGTCTCTATGAGATGATGCATGTTCACTAAACTTGTGATAATCATTTTATGATGTATGTGAATCAAATCATCATGGTGTACACCTTATACAATGCTGTATGTCAATTATATCTCAATAAAACTGGAAAAAATAGTAATTGACTGTGATGATGAAATAAACCACTCATCACTTGCCCTCTGATAAAACCCCGCAGCACCAAAACCTCTTGTTATGGCCATTCCATTTACTAGAATCTTTGCTTCTAAGAGCTGCAAGTGATTTATAAGATTATCTAGTCTGTAGGATCCCCCAAACCTGACATTATATCAAAGTCACGTGGAAGAACCTGTGAAAAACAGATGCTGGGGCTCTCTCACAGTCTGCATCAGACTCTTCGGGGTGGCGGAGGGTACCTAGTAATCTGCAGGTCCCCAGGTAATTCTAAGATGTGGTTAGCTTTGGGATGTTCCGATCTAATCAAACCACCCCTTTATAGATGAGGAAACTAAGGACCCAGTCTCCCTGCCGGAGATGTGATAGTTAATCCATGGCGGGGAGAAGGCAGAGAACTCAGGCATCCCAGCTTCTAGGTCAGCGCTCCTTCCCCAGCCTGCACTGCCCAGCCCCGAGATGCCTGTGCCAGCAGAGATTATGGTCAGGGAGGCAGCCACTGGGCCATACCCTAATCGTGAACGAGAAGAAATTCGTCTGAGTTGCAAAATGCCTTTCTGTAGCCAGCTCACAATTACTCGCTCCAGTGGCCCCGGTAGGGATGCAGCAGTCCCCCCACCGGTGGGCTCGGGAGTTCAGCCTTGCTACGTGCCCCCAGCAGGGCCCTCTGTAGGCCCTGTGGCTGTATTGGCTGGAGGGTAGGATCTTACCTTGTTACCAACCTTAATGGTTCCTCTTTGGAGACACTTACCTCTGGCCCTGGAATCTCCAGGAAAGACCTTGAGGAGGTCCTGGCCTAAGAACACTCACCTCTCCTCCCCAGGAGTGTCTTTTAGGGTGGATTTGGACTAGTAGCCCCTGTGTGTAGGAAAGGAGCTATGAGCTGAGGGGAGGGTAAAATGGGGTGAGGGTAGCTATGCAGGCACATGAGTGGGAGCATCCTTGCTGCAACCTTGAAGTACCCACCCACATTACTCATTTTCATTGAGTATAATGTCTTATTTGTTGAGCATCTCCTCCGCTCAAGCCAGGTTCTTGGGCACAGAGGCAAAGGGAACTGCAGTCCCTATCCCTGGGGAATTCATCGTCTCCTGGAGAGCAGGATACAGCCAAAGAAAAGAGCCTGGAATGGAGAAAACTGTCAGAGGAGGGACTCCACCACTGATGCTGCAAGAGTTGTTGGGTTCACCGAGTCATGGACGCACCACATTGGAAGGGACCTGACGGGCCATCGGGTCCTTGTGGGCGAGGGCAGTGGTCCTGCTCTGACCTGTCCCCCTCTGTGCCTGAAACGGCAGGGATTGTAGTAGTCTCTGCCCCATCCTCGCATCCCTCGTTCTAGCTTAGCCTGAGCGGCAGAGGTAGGAAGAGACAGGAGGCAGAGAGACAGCCGCTCTCCCCTTGGGCAGACCCTGAAGCTGGGCTCTAGTCTTCTCTGCACAGAGCTTTCAAGGAACCATTTAAAACCCATAGAGGACTGGCTGAGGGAGGTTGTGTTGTACTGTGGTTAAAATTGAGACTCTGGAGTCAGGCTGTTTGGGCTGGAATTTCTCGGTTTCCTCATCTGCAAACTGGGATATGAAGTGCCTGCCATATTAGGGTTGTTGTGAGGACGGATCAGGACGTGAAGTGCTCAGTGTGGAGCCTGCTGTCCACTGGGCTGTCAGGGATGGAGCCCGATGCTGACGTTAGTAATAGAAGATAGCGTCCTGTCCCTTCTGTCCCTCTAAACTGCAGTTTTCCCCTACAAATTCAGTCTCAAAATGAGTACTGACCTAATTTACGCCAAGAAATCCAAACAGGTCTATAGCCCTAGCTGTCCCCTCTGGGAGCCGGGCTATGGGAGTGGAGAAAATATGTGGGACCTTCCCCGACCAACCCCCGCCCCAACCCTGTCCCCATACTCAGGTGTTGTCGACTCAGAGTTGAGGAGGGGACCCTGAACCAGGCTGCAGGGAATGCCCACGCCAACTGACGAAGGGGCCTCGCCTGCTCTCCCAAATCCTGGCACTGCACATCTGGAGTGATCTGCACATCTGGCTGCATCCCTGGGGCAATGGCCACAGCTGCTGACATTTGACGGAGGAGAGATCTAGCTCCTCAGTCAGGGCCTGGGGGGCTATAAATAACTAGCTAAGAGGACCAGGGGGATGAGGTTGACCTTTGGGGGGCGGGAGCGGCTGGCGACTTCCCCCAACCCCTCGGGTCCAGAGCCAAAGTTTTAGCAAAACAGGAAGAGGCAGCAGCAGCTGCTGGGAAAGTAGGAGTCGCTCCCCTTCCCCCACTTGCCCGGGGCCTTCGGATCCCAGCCAGGACCTGGGAGAGGTGGAGTCTTCTAGGCTTGGGGGAGAGGAGGGGCAGACCCACGCAGACTGTGGCCCCAGCCCCTGGTGCCCTCCTATGGCTCCGCTGGGGCCCGGGCAAGGGAGGATGGGACAGAGCAGGGCAGCCCAGTGAGTTGTGCCTGCCAACCCAGCCACCTCCTGTTCCCTTTCTGTTTTTCTATCAGCGGGACAACAGGAAGGACAGACATTAGAAATGGAGCATAAAATATGTCTGTGGCCCAGCCGGTGTATCTAGAGGCCCACCATCCTCTCTCATCCCCTCCCAGCCCACAGTGGGGCTGAGCCTAAGCCCGAGTGGGTGGGAGGGAGGGCTCTAGACAAAAGGAAGGATGCTTCCAGGCTTCTGGAGAGGGGCCCAGGGAATGATGGAGATGGAATGATGGAGAACTTCCCCATGAACTATTGAGGTGGGGAGATCCAAAGCTCTGGGGGGCTGTTTTTCCTGGACTAACTTGTCCACGGGAACAAGCTCTGTAGAGCCGAGAGCCAGCTAAGGGGGCCTCATGAAGTCCAGGATGAAAGTTATTGTCCAGGAAATGGTGCTTTGCTTTGCTTTGCCTTGCCTGGAGGAGACTGGCCACCGCCTGGTTGGTTACATCTGATTCGACCTTCGGCTGGCCCACATCTCCAGTGGGTCTGTATCTGTATCTGTCATGAGCCCTCACTGGAGCCACTCAGCCTGGAGCCCCGCATTTTTCCTGCTAGGAGGGGCTAGACATGCACCGCCCAATAGAAACAGAATGGGAATCATGTGTGTAACTTTAAATTTTCCTAAAAAATAAAAGTAAAAATACATCAGTGAAGTTCATTTTCATAGTATATTTATTTAACCTAATATATGTAAAAACATCATTCCAGCCTGCAATCGAGACAAAAAATTGTTAATGAGACATTTTACATTCTTTTTTCATACTACCTCTTGGAAATCCAGTGTGTATTTCACACTTGTAGTACATTGTAGGCATGTTTCAGGTGCTTGATAGCACCTGTGCCTAGTGGCTTACTGTATCGAACAGCAGAGGTTTAGACAAGAGTAGCTTAACCTCCTCTTCAGCCCTTCTAGTCCCTTGCTGGGGAAGAGGCTCGAGAAGTGGAGGACGAGGCCAGTGAGGTCAATGCCAAGGGTTCATTTGCTCTAGGAGGAAGGCCGCCCACTTTGGCTTTCAAGCATCTGTCTCTAGACCTGGAACCAGTCCCAGTATACAGGAAAGCAAGGAGACTGAGTCACAAAGTGACATCTCCCTAGACAAATGGCCGCCTCCTTCTCTTCCCAGCCCTGGTCCTCTTAAGTCGAAGGTTGACAGAATCTCATTAACTCTTCAGGGATGCTAGCCTTTGTGTTCCTCTGTCTCCTTCTGGACACATCACCCAAAGGTCCTTGGGCAGCAGAGTTAGAATATGGGGGGAGAAGCAAACTTGGAGGAAAAAAACAGTCAAGCTGTGGACACATGGACTGAGGTGCTGGTGGGATGGTCAGGGGGAAGTTGAGTGGACAGTTGCTCTCCGGAGCTCAGAAGAGGAGGGGAGGACAAATAAAGACCAGAGATCATCAGTGAGAGCGGAGAGGGAGCAGTCAGAGATTTAAATGAAGCAAGAGGAAGCGCCATGTCAGAATCCAAAGTGGGGAGAACATCACGAAGGAGAGATCTGCACTCGATGGCAATGGACGATGCTTTAAAATCCTTATAGAGAGAGCTCACCTCACACAAATTGGTAATAAACACTGAAACGGGTGGGCTCAAGCTCAAAGCACAGAAACGGCTCTTCAGGGAAAGAGGAAACACAGCCAGTAAGCAAAGGTAGGGGAACATTCAACCTGATCACCATCTAAGTAATGCCAATTAAAACAAGATGAAGGCAGGCACCGTTTTCAAACATTAGTGAGAAGGTGGTGAAATGTACATGTCATTATTGGTGGCGTAACTTCTTTTGATATCCATTTGGCAATATATAGTAAGAGCTAGAAGATGTTTTTACCCTTTGGCTCAATAACCCCACCCAAAGTACCCTAAACTATATTTCTATAACCAAAATTCAGGGTGGGGCGAGTGGAATATGTGCATAATAATGCTCATCACCACATTCTTTACCATATGGAAAATGAGAAACAATTTTAACACCTACAACTGGAAAATTGCGAAGCAAATTATATTTCCACTCAATAGAAAATTATGAAACAGTTAAAAAGATGTTTTGAATGTGACATAGCATGGCAAGAGAATACAGACTTCTGCATGCCCGGTGATGGCAAAGAAACCCGACATAAGCACAGAGGAAAAGATTGAGAGGAAATACGAGTAACAGGTAGTGACTGTGTTGGGTGGTGTGAAGGCACACGTTTTTCTAGCCGTTTAATAACTGTCAACATTGTGAAGAGCTATGGAGAATGGGGATGAGGGTTGACCAGAAGCCTAGACTGGGCTACAGGGAGTGCCCTGATGACCTGATGGAGGTCTTAAATTCATTCCTCTAGCAGGTGTATTTACTGGGCTCTGTCCATGTGCCAGCTGTTAGGCCACTGCGGGTATTAGCTCAGCACCCTCCAGATGGAAAAGGCCCAGATTCCCTGTCTGGGTTCTGGGGGTGCTCTGTTCACTGAAGGCCCCTGGAGCTTGGTTGGCTCCTGTGTCCCTGCTCGGGGCAAGACCCTGTGCTGGGCCTGGAGGGGCAGTCCCAAGAGGACAGGAGTCAAGAGCAGGCACTGGGGCAGGGAAAAATGTGTGTGGGTAGCAGTGGCCCCAGGGAGGTTAGGGGAAGGTTGAGGGGATCACCAGGGAGCTTAGGGTATGTGAGGGCCACTCTGCCCTGGGGGAGGGTTTGGCAGGCTGTGGTTGGCCACCTGCTGTTTCATATCACCCCGAAGGTGACGAGAGACGTGAGTGGGCCATCATCTCCACTACCCGCCACGGGAACTCTACCTGGGCCCCCAACTACAGGCACCATCCGGCCTGGGCAGCCTCCTGTCCCGCCCCCCTCAGCTCTCTTCCAGCAACACACACTGGGGCCTTGAAATAACACATCTTTATTTATGCCATTATTTCCACATAATTTGCCTATGATTCATCTGTTGTCAAGAGGCATTAAAACGTCCAGCCTCAGCTCCCAGGCACCCGGCAGTCCCTGTCCCACTCCCTCCTGTGTCCCACTCCGCCCCCTCCCACAATATCTTGACCAGCTCTCCCCCAAGCCCGGCACTCCGCACTCTCAGCACCTCTTCCTCCACGGGGGTCCCCACCCCTAACCCCTCCCTACCT
The DNA here is from genome assembly GCF_025265405.1 of Mesoplodon densirostris. Classification (NCBI taxonomy): domain Eukaryota; kingdom Metazoa; phylum Chordata; class Mammalia; order Artiodactyla; family Ziphiidae; genus Mesoplodon; species Mesoplodon densirostris. Next base: position 51,355,264 of record NC_082671.1, on the reverse strand, counting down.
GGCCTTTTCTGGGGAGTAGGAGGCAGGGGCTGGGACTGTGAACGGCCCAGACTGTGTCCACCCACTTCCCCAGCTCGGACCCTGGCCTGAGGCAGGCCCTGCAGAGACTCCGGATGAACTCACACAAGCAGGAAAAGGGAAGAAGCTTCTCTTGGCCTAGAAGCGGGGAGCTATGGAACCCCTTTCTGCGACCCCCGCCCCCTACTTCCTCAGGCTGGATTTTCCTCGTACCTCAGGGTTGGCCCCTAGGTCCTTCCCTCCCCTTCATTCTGTTTCCAACAGGGCACGGGGGTATAGAGTTTCCAGTGTGCGTGCATGTGCGTGCGTGTGTGCGTGTGTGCATATGTGTGTGCGTGTGTGCACGTGCGTGTGTATGTGTGCGTGCGCGCCTATGTGTGCGTGTGCGCGCGTGTGTGTGTTGGGGGCAGGAAAAGGAAGAGTAGTCTTCTCACACCCTCATTAAACAGTAAGGCTTTAGGGCTTTGGGGACCCCCCCTCCCCAGCCCTCCCCAGGGAAATCTAGGTAAGTCAGGGAGCCACAAGGTGGAGGAGGGGGGGGAGGAAGAGGGCAGGGGGCGAGGAGGGGCTGCTGGAAGCAGCCGGGGCTGCTGTGGTTGGGTTATCTGATGTGAGGAACCAGGTGTGCTCTGGGCGTAGGGGGAAGAGCAGCCTGAGAGAGAGAGAGAGAGAGGGAGGGAGGCAGAAACTGCAGACGCGGCCTGGAGACGCAGAGAGGCCGAAATAAGACTGACAGAGGAAGCCTGGGGGCCTTTGAGATCTCTCCCCCTTTCCTCTCGAGCTCCGGAGGCAGCCACGGGGTGGGGGCCGTGTCCTCCTGGCCATCTCCCACTCCTTGCTCCCCCAGCTCCCTGAGAAGCAGGCGGCCTCCCCTCCACCTCGGGACAGAGGTGGGGTAGCCGGCGGGGATGGGGTGTGTGTGGCGTGGCAAGGGTCCAGCCTCATCCTGAATCAGGGCAGTTGGAGACAGTTGAGGGTCTGTAATCTCTCTTGGGGGTTGATGGGTGGAGGCGGCTTTGCAGGAGGAGATAATGGGAGTGAGCAGAGCCCTGGCCTGGAACAGGGTGCCGGGGGCCCGGCCCTCCCCCTCCTTGGGTGGCTTGAACAGGGCTGGGTCTTTCACAAGAGGAGTCCACCTGTGAGTCCCAACTTCCACCTCCTCTAGTCCTGACTCGGGATGTGTGTATGTTGGGAGGAGGATGACTGAGGAGAGGAGAGGATCCCTGAGAGAGTGACGAAAGTTTTAATAACCAAGGCTGATAGTCACCAAGCGCTTACTGCGCACCAGACCCAAGTCTAAATGCTGTGTGTTCACTTATTTACTTTTCGCAACACCTCCCAAGTGAGCGCAACTAGTATCTTTGCTCTGTAGAAGAGAGACAGAACAAGTCCAGCCGCCAGCCGTCCGGCAGGTAGCTCAAATCCTGCTCCCCCTCGTTGCAGCTTCTGCTTTTCTCACCTGCTCCCCTAGAGGAGGCCCTGCAAGCTTCCTCCCATTCGCTGCACAAAGACCCTGTTCATAGGTGGGGAAACCGAGACCCAGAGGGCTCACATCATTACCGCCAAGTTACACAGCTAGTGACAGGTGGTATCGGGATTCATCCTTCAGCACCGTGGCTGCTTCCCTCGAGGCTGGGAGTGGTGTGGCGTGGGCAGGGGGCGGTGTGAAGGAGCACCTGGGCTCCCTCTGCCTCTGTGCCCACAGCCCAGCCCCTGCAGGCCCGCGGTGGGGAGCATCTGAAAGAACCAACAACCAACTGAACGGTCCTCTCCCAAGTCTACCAACATCCTGCCGACCGACAGTGCTCCCTTTGCTCCCCTCCCATCCACTCCTCTGCCACCTCAAGGCCTTCCTGTGAACACAGCAGAAGGCAGGAGCCCCTCGGGGCGGGGTCCCTATCAGAGAGGAAGTGGGGCTGGCTTCTTTCCCATCCCCTTTATCACTTCTCACCATCCCCACTTTATCACCCAGGGCTGTTTCACCGTCTCCTCCCTCCTGCTCTCCTAGGGCTCCAGGGTGGGAGAGGGGAAGAAATTTAAATCTGTGGGGCTGGGGGCAACAAAGGGGACAGCGGGAAGGGGTTTCCCTGACACTTTGAACCCGGTTGCTTATGGCCCTCCCGCACCCAGGCTGGGCTGACCTCTGTGGCTGAGCCTTTTCTGATGGGCTGCTTGCTCTACCTGGCCCTCCTGGGAGACAAATAACGAAACAGGAGCCAGGTGCAGACACAGTTGGGGCCCCTGCACTCACTTCACCTCACCTTGCCCTTGCCCCATGCTGGCTGCCACAGATGTTCACAGGATTTGTAATTAGATGGGGTTGGGTCAGGGTGACAAGGGCCTTTCCAGATGCCCTGTGGGAGTCTGAGTGCAAGTGAAGAGGACAATGGGGAGACCCCGCTGAGCTAAATAAGGGCTGCCAGGCTGGGCTGCACGTGACTTCTCCATTTCTCACCGCGGTGAGGTACGGATGCCTCAGGAGAGTTCTGCCCACTGCCCGCTACCTTCCCTGCTCAGCAACCAGAATCTATGGAGGAGACTATGCCTTTCTTCCCTGAGTCCAGTTCAGACAGTATTTGCAGAACAATCCAGCTTGGAATTTGATACTTGATCCACCCCTTCCTGCATCCCCTATATCAGGTATCCCTGGATCCCTGAGCCTTGGCTCAGATCTGGTCTAATTCTATAAGAATCTGTTCAGACTTGGGGTAAGACTGTTGGGTCCTGGAGAGGAAAGGGTTGTGGGAGCACTGCCAAGTTTCCCAAATTCCTGTGGATGCCTGGGTTTTTGCAAGGCATCCACTCGCCTCCCCAAGACTCAATCTCATTACCCACCCCTTCCCTTTCTCCCAGTGAGGTCTTGAACAACTGAACCAAAGTCAAGTCCCTTTGGTAGGGACCCTGTCCCAAGTCTGGTCAGTGTGCTAGTGTCAACCTGCAAGAAGGCATCGTTTTGGCTCTGTCTTAGCCAGCTCTGTACGTGGTCTGTGGGGCAAAGTTTTGGAAGGTGCAAGGCCAGGAGGGATGGTCAGAATGTTGGATGACAAAATGAAGATGCAAAAGATTTGAGCAGGCTAAAATGTGGGAGAAATCAAATCAGATAGATATGAATAGGGCTAAATGATAAATTCTGCATTTTGGACCAAAAACCCTACCCTCCACATGCAGAATGAGGGAGATATGGCAGGTGCTGTAGGGAGAGGTAGTTAGCATGTGGGTTCTGAAGCCACAGGGACTTAACTTCTCAGTTTCCAAAGTTCAGGGGAAGGTGCTGAAATTTGCATAAGTCTGTTTGCATTTCATCTTTCAGCAGGGACCCAAGCAGATTTTTTTTTTTTTTAATTTGACATCTATTGTGAAGCTCAGATCTTTTAGATGCTGACAGAAGTGGGCGGCACATTGCCTCATACTCATTCGTTCATTCATGTATTTATTCAGCTACATTTACGGAATCCCTCCTTTGTTCCAGTCTGGTAGGGAGCCCCGAAGGCAAACCAGAAATTTAAAACACACAACAATGTACACTTCATTCTACCATAGAGTGGGCGCACCATTCTACCCAGACGGGGCAAGGGAGGGTACAGCATTGTGAAGTGCAGGGAAGAATTTGTGCAAGAGATGAAGCCTGAGCTGGAAACTGAAGGATCAGGAGGGGTTTGCTGAGTTGAGAAAAATGGGGGATGGAGAACAGGGTGGGGCATGTCTGGCCAAGGAAACAAGGCCTAGAAAAGTGTGCAGTGCGGGTCTCAGAGTATAGGCTAGGGACCCCTGTGGATCCCTGAGCCCCATTCAGGGGCTTTGCAAGGTCAAAGCTACTTTCATAATAATACTAAGACATCATTTGCCTTTTTAAATTAATTTATTTTTGGCTGTGTTGGGTCTTCATTTCTGTGCGATGGCTTTCTCTAGTTGCGGCAAGCGGGGGCCACTCTTCATCGCGCTGCGCGGGCCTCTCACTATCGCGGCCTCTCTTGTTGCGGAGCACAGGCTCCAGACGCGCAGGCTCAGTAATTGTGGCTCATGGGCCCAGTTGCTCCGCGGCATGTGGGATCTTCCTGGACCAGGGCGTGAACCTGCGTCCCCTGCATTGGCAGGCAGACTCCCAACCACTGTGCCACCAGGGAAGCCCCATCATCATTTGCCTTTTTAACTCTCATTCTCTCACTTGTGTACAGAGGAGTCTCCCAAGGTTTCCATCTTGTGTGATACCCTAACAGATGGAATGCAGAACCAGTTATGAGACTCTAGCTGCCTTCTATGAAGCCAGACATCAAAGAGATTTGCAAAGCTGTCAAACAATACCTTCTTGTCACTAAATTTGTTTTGTTACCTTTAATAAAAATTGTATTATTTATGTTAACTTAGATTCATTATTGTTTTTTTTTAATTTAATGAGTATTTAAAATTCTTCTCAATTTAAGTTCCTAATCTGGCTAATATTGATGGATATAACCCACATAAACAAAAGCTCTTTGGTTGGGGGGCTCTTTATTTTTAATAGTCCAAATAGGGGTCCAAAGAACAAAACGTTTGAGAAGCGTTGGTGTGGAAGCAGCCTGCCGAGTGCACGGTCAGAGCTGCAAGTGGTTGGACGTGGCCGTGGCTCGAGTCCCACAGTCTGGACAATGACACGTTTTCCTGGAGCGGCAGACAGGCGGCATCATGTTGGCCGTGCACCTCGCCAAGGGAACATGGGTCCAGTGAATGCCAGGGTAAACGAATAGAAACTGTGACACAAAAAATACATGGAGCAAACCTGATTCTTGAGGCTCATCTTGATTTCCCCCTCTCTGGACAGGAACCACTTCCGTCCAGAGAATACTGACGTTAGTTGTGGGTCGGTAATGTGTGTGCAGTGAAGTCGGTGGTGGTTGTCATTGAGGCAGTGAAGCTGGCAAAGAAAGATCATAATTGAAAGAAGCCGGGGAGAGTATTAACTAGAGTTCCCCGTGTTTCTGTGCCTACCTTCCCATCTCTTTCCCACACTTTTCTCTCCAGCCGGACTGTTTCTATTCGGGCCTATTTGGCTTATGAAGTCGCACACCTGCCTCCTGGTGGCCAAATGGAGCAATGATGCCTTCCCCCAGCCCCTGTAGATATTCACGGAGCAGGGGCTCATAGCTCCAGCGGCTGAGATCTGCATGGGGGGGTCAAAGAGGTCCCCCTGGAACCAGTCCAGAGAGCCTAGCAAGGATCAGTGGTCAGAGGACTGGAGCAATGTCAACTTGCAATGAAAACTTACTTGACCACCCTTTCACTCTGCAACCACAGGTACTGTGAAAAGTGATTTACACAGATCATATCACAACAACGAACCTAGGAGGAGGTCCTATTATTGTTGCCATTGTATAGATGAAGATTCTGAGGCTCAAAAATATTCAGTCACTTGCCCAAGGTCACACAAGGTAGCAAGTGGGAGAGCCAGGACAGGGACCCGGCAGTATATGCTGTTACGTGTTCGGCTTCTGCTTGTGCTGCTTGGTGATGGCCTGTTTGCAGGTCTGTCTTCTCCCCCTGGACTGTACCTTTTTGGGGGGCAGCGACTGTCCTATTCATCGCTGTATCCCCAGCACTGGGCTCAGTGTGACACGTGGAGACACTTGTGCTTGGAGACACTGAAAGCACTGCACAACCAAGCTGGATCTCAGAGGGAACGTGGGACCAGCAGGGAAGATGCTTAGAGGCCCCAGGCACAGCAGGCCAGGCACCTTCACAGAGATAAAAGGAGGAGCAGAAGGGAGGGAGACGCAAGAGGGAAGAGATATGGGAACATGTGTATATGTATAACTGGTTCACTTTGTTATAAAGCAGAAACTAACACACCATTGTAAAGCAATGATACTCCAATAAAGATGTAAAAAAAAAAAAAAAGCAGGAGCAGGATGTAGAGGGAGGAGGGAGTGGGGGAGAGCAGCCCGGCGAGCAGCCCAAACCTGTCCCTATAGGGCAGTAGCACCACCTAGTGGTAAAGCTCAACATGACTTCGGGAGGAAAAAAAAACACTAGACAAGGCTTCCCTGGTGGCGCAGTGGTTGAGAGTCCGCCTGCCGATGCGGGGACCGCGGGTTCGTGCCCCGGTCCGGGAAGATCCCACATGCCGCGGAGCGGCTGGGCCCGTGAGCCATGGCCGCTGAGCCTGCGCGTCCGGAGCCTGTGCTCCGCAACGGGAGAGGCCACAACAGTGAGAGGCCCGCGTACCGCAAAAAAACCCCCACAAAAAACAAACAAACAAACAAAAAACACCAGACAGTCCAGAGCTGGGGAGCGGCTGGGAACGCCCCCCTCCGGAGGGAGCTCCAAGAACTATGGCTACCCCCTCCCTAGAGCCAAAAAGAAGGACCTGGCAGCATTCTGGTCCCTCCCCAAGGCGTCAGGTTGTACAAAATGTGAAGAAACAACCCCCAGTCCTACCTGCCCTTGGCTGAAAAGAGGTAACTCTTTTCCTGGGGACAGCCTGCATCCAAGGACGGGGTGATGTAAGAATGTAAAAGCCGGCCCCCTCACCTCAACTTGGGGCAATCCAAAGGGCCATCTCAGTTTCAGAGCTCCCCATAAGGGTTGGTTGAGATCTCTGCTGAGATTGCTTGGCAGCCCTTCTCCCTCTACCCAATCCCACTTTCTTCCCTGCTGCCCAAGCTTGAGACCTCTCCCCAGTAAACTTCCTGCACTCCCATCTACATTTCAGAGTTGGCTTCCCCAGAACCCGACCTGCAACACTATCTCATATACCATATACGGCATGTCTGAGTGGGGAGATTCCAAGCAGCTGTCTGGAGCAGTGACAACACCCCATCACCACTGCCAGCCTCTGTCCCGCATCCTGCTGTGCTTCTTGGTCAGTTGGAGCACAGACCCCTTCAGGAGCCTCACAGGCTTCTTGCCCACAGTGATGCTCGTTGACATGAAGAGGCAGCCCTTTGGCCGTACTAGGAGTGCCAGATGTCACTCATCACCCTTGTCCCCTGTAGGGCCATGGGGCAGGCAGACAGACCCAAGGTGCATAGACAGCTTCCAGGGAGCCTCGGTAGAAGCTAGAGACCCTGACCTGAGGGAGCTGGTCGCTCCAGGCAGGCCCTGTCTGCTTGTCCCCAGGACTGAAGGAATCAGTATTTCCTGTAACAGCGCTGACGTATTTATGCCACCTGAAGCTCTGAGCCCATCAACCTCATGACCTGTGAGATGTTTCTTCTTTATGTCTCTTTTGAGGAGCAGATGTGTTCACAGCAGTCCCGCTGCAGCATTGCTTGATGTAAAGGGAGGATGTCCCCTGAATGCCCTCTATATGGTGTCGATCACTTGGTGGCCATCTGCCCAACAGATCAACAGCAACATACCATCCAAACATAGGACCAGATAAGAATGCATTGTGTAGGGCTTCCCTGGTGACGCAGTGGTTGAGAGTCCGCCTGCTGATGCAGGGGACACGGGTTCGTGCCCCAGTCTGGGAAGATCCCACATGCCACGGAGCGGCTGGGCCCATGAGCCATGGCTGCTGAGCCTGTGCGTCCGGAGCCTGTGCTCTGCAACGGGAGAGGCCACAGTGGTGAGAGGCCCATGTACCGCAAAAAAAAAAAAAAAAAAAAAATAGAATGCATTGTGTAGACCAAAACCGTCCAATAGAACTTTCTGCAATGAGGGAAATATTCAGTACCTGCACCGTCCATTCCCATAGCCCTGGGGCTACTGAGTGCTGAAAGTGTGACAAGTGCAGTTGAAGAGCTTAATGTTTACTTTTATTTAATTGTAATGAATTCTAATGTAAGTAGTCACATGCAGCTACCTTACTGAACAGCACAGATGTAGACCCAAGACTTGGAATGTGAAAACTTAAAATCACTTTCTCCTAAGTGGGTGCATTCCTCTCTGTTTACCTGGAAAAGTTGATTGTAACGCACGGCCATGGAGATTTTGTGTTCCTCTGGATCATCTATAAAAATACTAAATAAGAGTCTCCTAACAGTTTCTAAGGACACGTCTTCACACTTCTCCTGCCAGAGCCTGTGTCCGTTTATGCAGCTGCTGGTTTCCTTTCTCTAAGTCCATTCACTTTTCTTGACAAAAGGGCCCTCAAGCCCCACCCCCAATTCTTCTATTCCCATCCCATCCCCCACTGACACATCTGGTTTGAAATCTTTTCAGATGCTTCTGAAAAATTAAATCACATCCACAGGTTCCTAGGCCAACTTATTGTAAATAAATACATTGGTTATGTTTTCCTTGCATGATTTTCCCTGCAGATGACCATGTGTGTCTTTGGTTAGTTATTTTTGCTTGTGTGTTTAATGAAAGCTGCCCTTTATCATAAACCCTACTTTTTTTGGAAATGGAGGGGGTACATTGGTTCCTCAGGGCCCTTTGGGAGTCCTGTATATTCATAGGAGTCACTTGAAGTTTGCCAAGTCACTGGCACAGCATTTCAAATACAAGACACATTTTTGTCAACAGCTGCCTGATTTCCTATTCTTGAGGTTGGTTCTCAGGTAAGGGCCACACAGAAATGGACCCAACACATGTGACTGAATGCTTCCTGAGAGTAGATCCCTGTTGGATCCAGCACCTCCAATTTCTCTATCCCAAGGCCTACTTTAGGAATGGGAATCTCCCTTACATCCACTTTAATAGAGAGCTGGCATGACTAGCTGTCATTTGTCAGCCCACTCAGCTCAATAGGAAGCAGTACAGTGTAGTAGGTAATTAATGGCTTCTGGAGCCAGCTGCCAAGGGTTCAAACCCTATCTCTCACTTACCACCCCTGTGGCTTTGCGCAAATTATCCCCTCTGCGAAATGAGGGTAATAGTCGTCCATCTCCCCTAGGGTCCTTATAAGGATAAAGCAAGCTGGTTTGCATAAAGCATTTATTTACAGCAGTACTTGCCACAAAGTAAGTGCTATGTAAGTATGTGCCATCTTTATTATCATAAGCAGAGCTTTCTTCATTGGTTTATTTGACAAATTTCTGGCAAACTTTTTTTCTCTTTGGAAATCACTCAGGAGGCACTCTTCAAAGCTTTCTTTGCTGTTTTATTCCCAGATTTAACCAGATCTATTGTACATTCCAAGCTTCCCTGTTGGCCTCATTCAGATTCTCCTACTTCTTCCAGTCGGCCAGAGAAGGGTTTTCCTATCTCCCAGAATCTTGTTTATTTGGCATTTTTGGTGCAGACTTTCCTAGCTTTCCAATAACATAGTTTAAAAAGGTTGAGATTTATGAATGTCTACCTTCACATTCTCTCATTCTAAAACAGAAAAGATGATAACATTGTCTCCCAATTCAGCCCCAGGGAGCCTCACTTTTTCTCATCCTCCCAGCAGCTGGACTTCCCTCTGGGACTGGACTGTGCTGTCACGGGCCCCAGGGTCGAGGAACTGGCGTTCTCAGTGGGTCCTGTCATGTTCCCTGGGGAAGGCAGTTCCAGGGGAGCGCCAGGAGGGTGAAGACAGTACAAGGACAGATACACTTTATTGATAAGGCAACAGCATTACACCGAGCTGCGGCAGAGACCCCATCCGGCCAAGGCCACACTGGGGCGGGGGTGTGATTCACATTGAGACACAGGCTGAGGTGTCCCTTCTCCTCCTCCTGATGGGTCAGTGGGGTGACAACCCAGGGGAGCAAGGCAGGGATCTGGGACCCGGACATGTTCTGTCTAAAACCCAGGGCTTCCCCCAGGGATGAGGTCAGCCCCGAGGGGAATGGGACATGGGAGTCTGAGCTCAAGCATGATGTAGTGAAAACAGCACTGGACCCTAAGTCCAAAGTCCGGGTCCAGTCCTGGGGCTGCTTTGAACTAGTTACACGAGCTTGGGTGAGTTACACCTTCTCAGTGTCAGTTTTCTTTAACAAGAGGATAGAACTGGGTCAGAGATTTTCAAGCCCTTTCCACCACTGACTTGACAACTGGACCAATGTGTTCTGCAGCTAAAATCAAATCCCAGGGGTCTCTCCCTAATTTGTAAAATAACAACAACAGTAATTAACGTGTAGAATTTTCACAATGTACATCCTCATCACCCATAAATATCACTTCATCAGTGGTGCCTACTACCCGCTCTATTAGAATGTGGTACCAAATGGAGTCTGAAGACAACCCCCATCTAACAGACATCACAGTGAGTCTAAGGACGGCTCTGCTCTGCAATAGGGACGGTGGCTGTCAGATGAAGAAACACTGGCCAGCAGACACTGGCGGGTCGTGGAGGTAAGCTGGTTTGCTGCCGGGGTCTTCAGGGAACAGCGGACGCAGGCAGAGGGGCATCCTGCTGACACCACCTCCTCCTGGCTGGGACGGCAAGCGTGGCTGCACTCCCCAAACTTGGGTATGATCTGAAGGACCCTCTGTGGCTCCTGGAGGAGCCCTGTCCGCTCTGCTCCCGCATGCCTGTCACCCACGCCCCAGAGAAGCCCAGCCGGGTACACAGGCCGCGAGTGCCCACCTGCTGAGCTGCTCTGCACATGGGGAGTTTGAGGTTCGGTGCCCCTACCCCGCCCTGCCTCACAGGTCCCTTTTGACGTCAGGGTGTGGGGTGGGAATAAGGAACTACCCCGCCCGACTCCCCCCAAAGTGCGCTCACTGACCAGCCACCAGGCCAACCCGCTGTCCCCCCACCCGGGGTGCTGGAGCACTGCCTTCTGCTTCTCCGGGGGACAGCAGTGTTAGAAGCAGAACTAGATGGGCAGGGAGGGCTTGGGCTTTTGGAGGTCTGGAAATTCCTCTCCCCCATCCCACCCTGCCAGGTGGGAAAGATGAGGCCCCGCTGGTAAGCAGAGCAGCACCTGCTTCTCCAGACTGTTGGGGGGCTCAGACAGTGGGCTGACCTCTGGGTCACCACCCTTGGCCATTCCAGGCTCAGGCCCCTTCAGCGCCCTCGGCCACTGCGCAAGGGCCCTGGAGCCTGCGGCTGGTTCTCTCTCTGGGGTGGGAGGTAAGGCACTGGCAGGGTGAGGATGAGGATGGTGCCCACGATTCTCTGAAGCCTGGGGGCCATTCAGTCCTGCCATGTAGATTGTCACAGGGAGAGCCCCCGCCTCGGCCAACCCCTTAGCTCCAGGCTGAGGAGCCATGGGCTTGGCGGCAGGACGGGTGTGGCCTCCATCGACCACTCTTATGTTCAGGCTGGGTTTGCCTGTCCCCTCACTGCCTGGGCCATGCTCTCTTCCCTCCTTGGCCTCTCAGCACACGGGCTCTGGGCCAGTGGCCCGCGCCCTGGGGAGAAAGCCCATCTTACCACAGCTACTTCCGGGGAGAATGTTACCATGGCGATGGGATGAAGGTGGGCACCGTGGGGTTAGGCAAATGCCCTTTGGCCAGCAGAGGTGGATGAGGGGAAGCTGTGACCTTAGTCACCTTGGTTTTGGTCTTCCTTGGCAGTGAGTGTCCTAGGCAGGCCAGGGTAGGAAGGCAGAGGGAGAGGCCCCATCGTGGCACACTGCCCTGGACACAGCGGCAGCAGGATGAGGTGTGGGCCATGGGTCAGTGTTTATCGTGGGTGGGGCGAAGGAAGGGTGATCCCACCAGGCTCTGGACGTGTGGGCCTGGAGCTGGGTAGAGGTGAGGGTATCTCTGTCCCTGAGGAATGGCTGCGTCTCTCCCGCCTGCCTGTTCCCTCGGCACCAGCCAGCTGCCACCTCTGGAGTGTGGGAGGGGGGATCCCCGGGCACGGGCCCACCTTCAGCCTCTGCCCTCTGCCCGCACTTGAGATTCTTTGTCAAATAAAGAGCAATTCCTCATGACCGAGGTCTCAAGGCACTGGGGGCAGCCCGTGGCCTGCAGGTAAGGGGGACCTGGTGTTAGGTTGGGCAGGAGGGAGGATGGGCTGGGCGGGGAGGGGAAGTGGGAGAGGAGGGGCTGAACTCCAGAAGGAGTGGGGAGAGCTGCTGGGCAGCCTCCAGCCCCAGAGAGGCAGCCCCGCCCAGGCGCCAGGGCAGGCTGCCCTACTCAGGAGATCTCGCTGCCAAACACTTCGAGCACGAGGGGCGTGAGCTTCATGCTGCACTCGGGCTGGAAGGAGAGGCAGCGGTACTGCTTGGAGTGCTCCTCGTTCAGGCTACGCAGGTCCGCTAGCTTCTGGATCATCTTGGCGTAGAGCAGGTGGCTGCCTGGGGGTGGGTGGCGGCAGCGGATGTAGGTCTGCAGCGTGTTGGACAGGCGGTCCTGGATGGCCTCGACCAGCGCGGCGTCCTGCACCCCGGGACGGTCTGTGGGCAGAGGGGTGGGCGAGGAGCTCTGAGCCACAGCTCCCTCACTGTTCAGCCTCCCCCCGCCCACACAGACAGACCCCCAGCCTCAGCATCCTCCCCGGTCACTCCCGGATGGCTGATGACCTGTGGCACCACAGTCCTCCCCAGCCCCTCGGCCACTTCCCATTGCATTTAGGATCAAGTCTCAGGTCCGTCTGTGGGCCATCTGGGCCTGTCCCCACCTATTCTCTCTCCTTCTGTCTCTGTGCTCCATCTTTCATCAGGACCCCGATGAGCCGTGCTCTCTGCACTCCAGGCTTCACATTTGTCTTCCTTCTGCTCAGAACTCAGCTCTTTTACCTTTGCCTGACTCTTGCTGATCCTTCAGGTAACAGCTTAAAGGACCTTCCTCAAGAAGGCGATTCCTGGTGACCCCATACCTCCATGCCCCAGACGACATCAGGTTCCCACTTTCTGCTCTACCCTCTGTAGCATCATGTATCATGTTCTTCTTTTTTTTTAAATTTTATTTTTATTTTTTTATTTTATTTTTTATTATTTTTTTTGCAGTTCGCGGGCCTCTCACTGTTGTGGCCTCTCCCATTGTGGAACACAGGCTCCGGACGCGCAGGCTCAGTGGCCATGGCTCACGGGCCTAGCCGCTCCGCGGCATGTGGGATCTTCCCGGACCGGGGCACGAACCCGTGTCCCCTGCATCGGCAGGCGGACTCTCAACCACTGCGCCACCAGGGAAGCCCTCTTTTTTTTTTTTAAATAAAGTATTTGTTTAATGTCTCTTTCTACACTTCCTGGGAGAGAAGTCTGTGTCCTGGGTGCTGCTGAGTCCCTATGCCCAGCATAGTGCTTGGTTCCTGCCAGAAGCCCAGTAAATCATTGCTGAGTGAATGAACGAATGAATGAGTGAATGCTCACTGGCCAGGAGGAGGGGCACCCATGTCCTTTCCTTGGGCCCCCAGCCCAGGAAAGCATCCCTGGAGAAAGGCCACTGGCTTGTTCTCTGAACACAGTCCCGGTGGAGGCCTCATCAGCAATCCAGCAACCCCAGAGCCACAAGACCTCCCTCCTCGGCTTCTCTCCCTCATCCCACCCCAAAGAGGCAGAAGAGCTCAAGGATCACAGCACCCTGCCTCCAAAATCAGTCAGCTAAACTGTCTGTCAGGCCAGCAGAACCTCCTATCAGGCCCCAGGCTTTTGTGCCCTATCCCCAGGGGACCTCAAGTGTCAGCAGAGGTCAGTCCAGTTCACACAAGAGCAGAGCTTGAGTACTGTCTGTGGCCTGAGCAGCCCCATCTATTTGGTTCCTCAGAATCCCACCCATGAATCACCAATGGTCTTGCTAGGGCAAGGGCAAGGCCAAGGGCAGTGAGGGAACCCTCAACATACACACACCGCACGGGCTGGGCAGACCCAGCAAAGTGGGTGATTCCTTGTTGGTCTCTCCTTGTGCTCACTTCTCCCTCCAACCTTCCCTACTGGCCCCCAGCGGGACTTCCTCCTTCCCGCTCCCCACACTGCTAGGTACCTGGGGAGACAATGCAGATGGCCATGAGCAGCACGTGCTCCTCCTCATGCAAGTTCAGCTTCTTCAGCCCCACCTGGAACTTGATGAGGGGCTCGACCAGTTCCAGGCTGTGTCCAGCTATGAGAGAGAACGGCCAGCTGCTGAGGGCACCCACCCCACCCCACGTCCAGCCTGACCCTCACCCTTCTCTCCCTGGTGCTACCTCACTCCCTCTGATGCGCCTGGTGGGGCCCATGCCCCCAGGAGGGGCGGAGCCGGGGCAGGAGGAGGCAGAGCCCAGCCGCACCTTTGGTTACGTCACTGACTTGGTACTTGTAGTCCGGGCTGCCGCAGGTCCAGGACATGTCGTCCATGGTGAAGGACTGGTTGGAGCGCAGCATGATGACCTCAATGGCACTCGACTTCAGCAGCACGATCTGGTCCTCAGGGGTGAGGTCTCTGCCAGGGAGGGGGCGGGGGCGGTGGGGGGGAGGTCAGGTTACTGGTCAAGACCCTCAAGTCATGCAAATCCGTGCAGTGCTTTGACAGGTATACATCTGCCAGGTGACCAGCATGTGCCCTGGGTCCCCCATCGAGGAGCTTGCAGCCTGGTTGGAAAGAACGAGACTGCTTCTTGGGGGAGAACGACTTGAGAACAACTCAGAGCTGGGACCAAATGCCAACTGACGTATCTCAGCTACTAAGACAGGGAAAACCCAGTGACTTTCCAGGGTCTCCAAGGTCGGAGCAGCCATGGCTCTTCTAGGGTTAGGAAGATAGAGCCTGAAGAAGCTCCCAGGGCTATGGCATGAATATGGTCGTCTGCAAAAGCATGGCCAGAGCCATCCTCAATGGCTCCCATGCTTTCTTCCCCTCTCCCTCTTCCTGCCCTTTGGTCCTTCCAGTAGTGAAGTCAACTCTGTCTCCAGGACATCTCTGGACTCCCACTCCCACTGGGCTGCTCTGATTCAGAGCTCCGTCATCTTTTTCAGTTGCCTCTTACTGGAATCCTGGAGTCAAGTCTCTCGTTCACCTTTCTTACTACTGCTACAGGGACATGTCACTCCTGCGCTCAGAAATCCCCACTGACTATCAAATGCCCCAGGATCAAGCCCATACACCATAACTTGGCTCCAACCTGTCTTTCCAGCCCCCATTCCCGTCACAGACTCCACCAACCCTCCATTCTAACAACATCGGATTACTCCACTTTCAGATGCTAGGCGTTCTCATACCACCATGCTTTTGAACATGGGGCAGCTCCAGCTTAGAGCGCCTATCTTCTGCTCCACCCCACCTTTCTGGTCCTGAATCCAGTGAGGTCTCCCTTGGATCCCTCCACTCTTCGATTCTCTTCGTAGAATTAGAGCCATTCCTTTCCAACCTGCTGCACATTGCCTGTAATCCTATTTTGCCCTTTCCCCTTCTTTTTGCCTCTGTCCTTCAGATACTTGTCTCTGGCTCTTCATCGTAAGCTACTTGAGGGCCAGCACCACCTCTTAATGACTTTAGTGTTGCCCTCACACTGTTCATTGAGCCCTGAGCATGAGGAGAGGGTCAACAGCTACGTGTTGATGAGTCAAGAGGCTCATGACTAGTTCCACTATTCTGAGTCACGAGCTGGGCTTGTCTGAACAATGACAAGGAAAAGGCAGGACCCACAGATCAAACTGCTTCCTCTTTTTTCTTTCTCCCTTTCTCTTTCTGTGTATTTCCTCCTGGATATCCTGTCGATGGGCTGTCATCCCCTGTGGCTGCACTTTGGAAAGTAAAAAGGTGGGAAACGGATATTAACTGATGAGAGTCCTGTATCAACAGGTGATGTATGAGGAGGCGTGAAAGGGCTTGCATGATTAGATGACCACCAAAGGGCCTGCACTGAAGGAAAATCATAAAGTGCTAGGGTTGGAAGGCCCCACTTAGAGGCTATGTGGTCCAATTCCTTCCTCAGCATTCCTGACAGACGGCTCTCACACAGCCTCTGCAGGACTCCCCAAGTGCCAGGGAGCTCCTGGTCTCTGGATACAGCCATGGGGTGCTTGGTTTTGGGGTTAATACCCTCCTCTGTTGGGCTCTAAGCCACGTGATCACACACTCATCCATTGCTTGTAGTTCTGCCCTCTCAAGGAACACAGAACCAGACTTCTCCATTAGCCGTGGGACATCCCTTTAACCATTTAAGGAAAGCCACCATGTCCCTCCTTGCCTTTTCTCTGGAATAAATAGCCCTGATGCCATGGCATCTAGGTGTCTCACCATCCTTGTCACCTTTTTCTGGGTGCTCAATCCACATTGAAAAAATAAAAACTAACACCACCCTCAATTGGGTTTTAATTCATTATACGAGTAAAACATGTTCATTATCAAATCTTTGGAAAATACACTCTCCCGCCCACCTATTTTTGGGCATTTTGGTTGCTTCTAAGTTTTGCTGTTATAAGGAATTCCGTGAGGAACATCTTTGTACATAACCTTTTGTTCAATGGCCCACACAAAATGGATGGCCAGAAGTGAACAAACATCCCATGGGTGCCTGGCTAGAGAGATTTCCGCGGGATCACTGCCTGCTGTGATCCAGACATACTACTTCTATGGAAGCAAGCCTAGAATGACCTCAAATTACCACCCACAGCCTGGAAATACAGGGACTTTCTCAGTGCAGCTCACAGCCAGAACTGGAAATGGTAGTGGGTGGCGGTAGCGGTGGAGATAAAGGGGGACTCAGTAAGAGACCTCGTTCCTGCTGTGATGGGCACCAGCTCCGGCTCTGGGCCTCCTCCCTGGACCTGAGTAATATTTACACCCTGATCAGTTTCCACACCTGTGGCCACATCAGTTTCTGGGCACCTGTGAGGTGCTCTGGGGATGTCTCGTCTTCCCCACCCCCCTAGGCAGGGTCCAGCCTGTCCCCATCTGCCTTCCCTCGGTACCTCTTGGAGCCCTTATCTCTTCACCACGGCTATTCATATGTCTATCTCTTCCATCAGAAGCTGAGGGTCTTCCACAGGCCAGGGACTGTGTCCTAGTCATCTTTTATCCCTCACAGTTTATGTAATAAGCAAGCTGATTGTTGGACAGATGAATAAGTGAATATAGAGGAAAGGGCATAGGAGGAGGGAAGCACTATGACCGCAGGCCTCTGACCCAGGAAGGAGCCCCTGGGGATGGAAATGGCAGTGAGGTTGAAGGCGTTTAGCCCTCTGGGGTTGTTGGGGCCCGGTCCCTCATGCGCCCCTCTGGGCAGTGAAACCTGTGGTCCTTGGTTCTCGGATCCAAGACGGCTCCTGGCCACGGAGTCTCTGCTCCTGACACCACTTCCTCCATGCATTTCTTTTGCAGGGCTGAAGGAGGGGGATTTGTGGGGTGCAGACCAAGAGGCTGAGGGAGAAGAGGTGGGAGCCAGGGGCAGGGCCAAGGCCACCACAGGGCAGTCCACACCCAGCACAGCCCATCCAGCCCCGCCCACACTGGAATCTTGTCCTGTACTCTCCCCTCCACCCACCCACACAGACGTCTCATCCTGCCCTCCCCACACCCTCCACCCCCGCCTCCAGGCAGCAAGATCAAAGCCATCAGGGACGCAGCCACTGCTCTTTCACTTCTTGGAAAAGCAGAACCTCTAAGTGCAGGAACTGGCAGAACCAGAGAACGGTTGGGCTGCCCCCGCCTGGGTCCTATGGAAGCCTGGGCTCTGGCCCCTGTCCTGGTGCAGCATCAGCTCCACCCATTCCCAGAAAGCATCCACGTAAATGTCCCCACAGAGCTCTTGCTGAAGCCTGCTCCCTTTTTGTTGGAAAACATTCCACTTTGGGTCTTCTCAAGACATGCTGAAGTCAGAAAAGTTAACCCAAGTGTGTTTAGGATCGACTTAATTGATTTTGCCTCCATAGCTGGGTGGCTCCAATACCTGCTCATATATACCTCACTTCAGCCAGGACTGCAGGGCTAGACCAGGGAACTCTGGAGGATGAGGCTTGAAAGGGAACGAAGGGGGTAGACTTCAGCTCATCCTTGGGGAGAGGAATTGAGGGGCAGGTGGTGCTATTTTGTGCGAAGGTATATGTGGCGAAGAGAAGGGATGGGGGCCAAGAGAAAAACTGGGGCTCAGGTTACTTAGTGGAGGTGATCTGGTTAAATGGGTCACTTTCTTTTTAGGACAGTTTTCCCATGTGGGCAATCCCAGCCACCAAACCTTAGCATCTGGACAGGGCTTTAGGTGCCCTCTGGTCCAGCTCCCCACTAGGCAAGGTTTGGGGACTGTGTAGATGAGGGCTGCTCCTCCTTGGAATTAGGATGAGAGCCGCCTGCTACAGTGTATCCATCAACACCTTGAAGTGTTTTTTCTCTAGCTGTTTACACAAAACAAGACTTTGGGAACACGTGCAGTTTGCCAACAGTAACGAGAAGCATGGGGGAGAGAGCTGGAACTTGTACTAAGCGGAACATCAGTTCCAAGGAAAGACTCTGGAGGGTAAACCCCAGGCCCAGTGCGATGCTGACCTCACAGGTGACACCCGTTCTGCCTGCAGAGTGGCCTTTACTCTTTTTGATGTAACCAAAATGTGCGATACAGTGAGAGTGTTTCAACACCATTTGATGGTTTCTCTCCTTTATAATTTTCACATTAATTCCAGGAAAGAACATTGGTGAATCCCTGGTATTTGAATTGGTGCGAGGCATAAAATAACACAGAGCAGGTTGTCTCAGGACAGAAACAACCTGGGATGCGCTGGGTTTAGCTGTGTGAATTACCATCATTTAGCTGGCAATGCAGCAATTTAGACAGGAGCTGATGGCTTCCCAAACACCAGAGGTTCACCAAACAGTAAATGGCACCTCGTGTTAGCTTCCATACAGAGCTGGCCAACGTCCAGTCATTTTCCAGCTCCCAGTATTCTAGCGCTGAATCCAAGCATCAGTATTGAGGAAGCATTCTACCCCTTCTGCTAGAGCTGCAACTATTGCTACTACTTGAAATGATGAGAGTATTGCTTGATAGCAATTAATTTCTTTCTTTTTTTTTTTTTTTGGCCACGCCACGTGGCATGCGGGATCTTAGTTCCTCCTCCAGGGATTCCCCCTGCAGTGGAAGGTGGATCCTTAACCACTGGACCTCCAGGGAAGTTTATTCATTTATTTCTTGACCACAATGTATATCTATTTGATGACAATGTTCCAAATGAACTTTTAGAAAGAATGAAGCTATTGATATATATAAATATAGATATAACTGCCTCCCAACATATCTACTAAAAGCGTCAACTTTTATGTACTTTTAAGATTTTTTTTTTTTTTTTTGCGGTACGTGGGCCTCTCACTGTTGTGGTCTCTCCCATTGCAGAGCACAGGCTCCGGATGTGCGGGCCCAGCGGCCATGGCTCATGGGCCCAGCCGCTCCGCGGCATGTGGGATCTTCCTGGACCGGGGCACGAACCCGTGTCCCCTGCATCGGCAGGCAGACTCTCAACCACCGCGCCACCAGAGAAGCCCACTTTTAAGAATATTTAACACTGTATGACCATTTAAATATGAGTATTATAGATAGCATTATTACCAAAACAATAGAACATTTGAATGAATGAATGAAACTTGTATGAATGAATCCATAAGGGATGGTCTTTACTCCAGTAGAACTCCTTATACGTACCTACTTTGGCAAAAAAGATCTCAGTAGGATTAGGAAACAGCCTTGAGTGAAGGGTAAATTGGGTGAAAGATGCCCAGGTTATATGTACAAGTGCGTCTCCCTCTAGGATTCCTAAATTACATCACAAGCCCAACACTTTTTCCTCTCTATCACTTCATCCTGGTTTCAGAATTGGGTGTGCAGGATTAATGTAGGTTTAATTGAAAAGGATAATATGAGGAATAGATCCAAGACAGCTGGAGTGGACACAGCAGTGAACTAAGAGTTCTTAACCCAGCTCTGACACGTGGGCTCCAACACTAGAAATCCTGGTGCTGGCCATTGAACCACACTGGGCTCCTGTTCCATCACATAGAAAGTGTAAGGGATGGATGGCTCTCCAGTGCTGACTTGCCGAGTAACGCTGGATGGGCTGCACTTCTTAAATACAGATTCCTGGGCCTTGCACAGAGATTCTGATTTAGGAGGTCTGGGGTAGGGCCTGAGGCTGTATTTTGGGAAGCATTAGATTGGTAATTTCTGAGCCTTCTTCGGGCTCAGTCTAGGATTCTGACTCTGTTCCCTGGATGTCCCAGAAGCTCCTTACCTGAAACCTGGGATCATCTTGGCAAAGCCAATGACCTTTTGGATACTGTAACTGACCAGGTCAGCCAGGTGGGGCAGCATGGAGAGCTGGGACAGGTCCAGGGTCACAGAAGGGTCATCAGAGTCTTCTTCACTCAGATCCAGGTTGGAGAAGCTGGTTGGCTCCATCGTATCTGGGGAAGGATGAGGGAAGAGAAGGAACTACTTGAACCAGGCTTCCTTCTGCAAGGCCCCACGAGGCCCTCCTACACCCTGGCAGCAGGGCCAGCTGGGAATCCCACAGTCACCACCTCTCTCCAAGGTCACTTCAGCCCAGGCTTCCCCCTAGGGTTCCCTGTGTCTTCCTTCAGCAGAGTGGGGCAGAAAAATCAAATATCAGAGACACTCTGAGATAAGAGACTTCTTTAAGATGTGATGTTACATGTTGTTCCTAATGATCTCAAATCAAAGATGCATTTGGAACCAATAAACTTGTGGAAAACAATGTTCAACCTCACTAGTGATCAAAGAATGGCCAAGAAGAACATTTACTTTTCACCTCTAAACTAGAAGCAAGTACGTTTATATGTTGACACCAGTGTTTGTAAAGATGCAGGGAATTAGGCAATCCTTGTGCAGCTCTGGGGTATAAAGGAGGCATACATTTGTGCAACTAATCTAGAAAGCTATTTGACCGTGAGGGCCAAAAGCCTACAATTATGTACACTCTATGACCAGTAATCCTACTTCCATGAATTCAACATAAGGAAAAACTCAGAATAAGTGCAAATATTTAGCTATAAGCATACTGTTATCTTAATGAAGAGCTGGGGAAAAAAATCTAGATATCCAGTGATAGGGGTTTAGATATGTTATTGTACATTACACCCCAGAATACTATGCAGCCTTTAAAAATTATATTCTAGATGTGTACTGAATGGTATGAAGATATGACAATATACTATCCCAGCAAGTTACCAGACTGCGTATAGCACAATTCCATTTCTGAACATATATATGTGTTAAAAAAAAATTGGGAAAAGATACATCACAGTGTTAACCATGATTATCTTTGGGCAGTAGGATTAAAGATTATATATAATATATATAATATACATAATTTAGTTTATATTTTCTGAATGTCTACAATGAACACATATTACTTTTATATAATAATTTTTTAAAAGTTAAAAATGTTAACTAGTTTGAATTTTTCAATAAATATATGCTATACTGAACATACCATGGGGGGTGGGTGGTAAACACCTCAAATTAACCTATGAGAAGAAATCAAAACTTCTAAATAATATAAAATTATTATGAAAAGTTGAAGTACAGACCAATGTATAGCATGCAGATTGGCCCTCTTCTTTTTTTTTCTCCCGGCTGTGCCGCAAGGCTTGTGGGATCTTTGCTTTCCGACCGGGGATTGAACCCGTGCCCTCGGGAGTGAAAGTGCGGAGTCCTAACCACTGGACCACCAGGGAAGTCCCCAGATTGACCCTCATTGATAAAAATGAATATACCATAAAGTAAAAAGAGCAGGAAAGTGGGTAGAGAAAATTACCACAGGGGAGGGGTTACTACAAGCTTAACTACAAGGTGAGGGGCTCAGAGGATCAGTTATCTGTGCAGTGGTCCATGCAGGTGAGTAGACACACGGCCAACTCCACTGTTATCTCTGTCTAGTTGACACAGGGAGCCCTCCCACCTACTCTGGATCTGGGCACAGATCCATCAATGAGTCTGGAAGTACCATATCTGAGGATTCTAGTTGCCCAGAGGGGAGGGGCCTTTTCCATCCCTGCCTTTCTACAGGCGCCAACCAGAGGGCAGCTGGGTTGGGTGAGAGGTAGAAGGATGAAGGCAAGGGCAGGGGGAAGATGAGGCGGGAAGATGAAGAGGAAGGTAGGAAAGGACTCTAAGAGGAAAGCAAGGATGAGCTGGAAGGGACAGGTCCTCCAGGGCCTTAGGGGCCCCCCAGGGCTTGAGGGGAAGGCGGGCTGTAGTGGGACCCACATCTTCTCCTTCCATGCTGAATTCACCTTCCAAAGACTCAGGCTCTGGTGACTGTACTTAACAACACTGTTTGTTATATTTGAAAGTTGCTAAGAGAGTACGTCTTAAAAGTTATCACGGGGGAAAACATCTTTGTAACTATGTGAGGTTAACTAAACTTACTGTGGTAATCATTTTGCAATATATACATATATCACATCATTATGTTATACACCTTAAACTAATACAATGCTATATGTCAATTATATCTCAATAAAACCGGAAAAAACAAAACCCCAAATGAAACAAACAAAAAAACCCCAAGGGCCCGGGCTCAAAGTACCATTTAAAGGAATCCGGTCACTCCCAGGGAGGGAGCCAGGGGCCGAAGCCTGGCTTAGAGGAAAGAACAGAGGCTCTGCAGGCAGACCCTGCCCACCGGACCCCTGTCTGGCCCCTTCCTCAGCGTCCTCCACGTGGGCCCTCAGGAAAGCCCCGCCCCTTCTCTAAAAAAGGTTTTTCTCTGAGGACGTTGCCTGGCTCACAGTATGTAAGTGCTGTCCTTCCAGCTGCAGCCAAGGACAGGTGGGCTGGGGAAGCTCTGGGCTCTCGGGGAGGGGGCGTGCAGTCCCACTTACCTGGAGAGGAGGTGTAGCGATCTGAGCAGGCAGAGGATGAGTTTCCAGAGAAGCTGGGCGTGTGTATCAACCAAGGCCCTGAGGGATGGTTCCCTTCATTCTCACCCTCTCGAACCGGAGGCTGGAGGGAAAGGGGGAGGGTCAGAGGCCCACACTTGGAGGTCACCTTCCTACCCCAGCCCTGACCTCTGACAGGAGGGGGAGTCCTCCCCAGTGTCGGAAGCCCAGAGCAGCCTCCGTCCCTTCCCAGGTTGTGTGCCCAGATCCCCCTTTGCCCTCCGTCCCCCTCCGAGCCCGGGCTCTGCTGGTGGTTCATGCAGTACCCGGAACTGGCTGAAGTCGGCGTAGGTGGGGTCATAGGTCTTGTGGTGGGCGTCCAGCAGGATGGCGATGATGTGTTGCTGCTCCTCGGACAGCTTCGGCCGCAGGCTGTCCTTCAAGGCCTCCTCTTCCTTCCTCTTGAGGATCATCTCTCGCTTCCGCTGCACCTCTTCATCAGTCAGGATGACTGTGGGGCGGGAAGGGGGAGTCAGGGGGGCTCCCCTGCAGCCCCTCCAAGGAACCTTCCTCCAGGTAAAGGCACGAGATGGAAGGGGCTGTGCCTCACACTTGGAGCTCACCGGGCCGTCCGGCCGCGGGGACCCCAGGCCCACAATACAAATGGAGGATCGCGCAGTCTATGTTGAAAAGGCAGGGGCATGAGAGAGGAGGAGATAGAGGATGTGGGAGATGGGATGCTTGGGCATTGTTAGGGAGCCTGGGATCTCAGTAACAAGGTGTCTGACTCTGCACAGACTGAGCTCTCCAGGCTTTTGTTTTCTTGTTTCTAAAATGAGAAGTTTGGACCAGATGATCACTTCTAAGTCCCTGTTTTGTTCCTTCCTCTGTAAAGCATGCGTATGTGGGGATCCTACCTCAAAGGACCGACTGCTCTGAGACCACAGAGCAGATGCTCACGAAACGTTTGTTCTTGTCACTTCTACCCCCTCCCTGTACTCCCTGATCCTGAGGGAGACACTGGGGGGAGGGAGGGTGCACAGTCATGGCGATAGAGGCTAGGAGGTGCTGAGAAGACCTCACACGGCCTTCCCCACATCCAAGTTTCCAGGCTTGTGATCTACTATGACCAACGCAGAAAGACTTTGCCTCTTTGGTTGGGCCAAAACAACCCCTGCCTCAGCCAATCCAGTCTTGAAATGATGCCCAAGGAAGTTTTCGAGTCCTCTGCAAGTCCCCAAGCATAGCAGCTCACAGCTCTAATCTGGGAAGCTCTCTCCAGCAACTGGCCAGTGTATCTCACCTCAGGGATCCCCTGACCCCTGCAGGCTGTGCAGGGGCTCCGGGCCTCCCCGTGCTGGGGCAGCTGCCGGGAGGGCGGGGCTGGGAACAGGGGTGCTTAGCACAGCAGCCGGGCACACAGACCTCCAGGCTGGGGCTTGCAGAGTGCTGACAGCAGGAGTGGGCGCTGGGGCCCTCCGCCTGCAGCTGCTTGCTCTGTGCTGGTCTTACCAGGGCATCTGCCCGCAGAACTGAGAGTTTCACAAGAGCAGGGAAAGGAACCAGACCCCCAGAGTGGGTGGGTGCCCGGCTTCGAGAAAGGCCTATTGACCTAGGCCCGTTGGGTGGGGGAAGGACGAGAGAAGTTGGCGGGGGCGGGGAGGGAGAGCCTGTCGGGGGTGGGAGTGGGCACAGCAGGAAAGGGAAGCCTGCTGCGAAAGACGGCCTGTTTCTTCCAGAGCTGAAACAAACTATACCTAGAGGAAGACTGGGGTGGACACAATGCCCAGGTTACTGACTCACCTGCCCAAAGAGCTGCCAGCCCTCCTCCCACAGAGGGTGTCCGCTCAGACCCCAAGAGATCGAGCAGGGTGGGGGAGGGAGCATCCCATTCAAGGCAGGGTGCGAGGCCCTAGCCTGGGGAAGCCAAGATTAGGTGTCGGGTCTTTCCTGCTCACCTGAGGGGCAGGCAGAGGAGGTGATGAGGCTGGAGCCGGGGGGCTGGCTCTGTGTGCCCACAGGCATGCTTCTCAGCCCCGACAGGGCTCTGATAACCTCCTGTGATTCTATGATGTCACTCTCCTGCTCAGAAACTTTTTCTGGATCCTTCCTGCTTACCATGCCCCAACTAAAGTCAAGATTCTCCGTGATTTCCCTTCTTCCTAACTTTCCAACCTCATTTCCCAGTGCCACTGGACACAGCTTCTGTTCTAGTCACGTTGGGATTGCTGACCTGTGAACATGATCTGCTCACTCTTGCCACTGCATTTCTCCTTGTGCTGGATGCCTGTCCAGCTGGGTCTTCTCTCCCCAGTAGCCATGCAAGCTCTTTTGGTTCTCCAGCAACCAGTACACAGCCCTCTCATACGACGAGAGGCTTTCTTATTGCCTTGATCTGCAGTGAGCCGTTTTTCCCACACACACTGGCACCCGATCGTTTTTCACTCTGTTACATTTACAGTTAGTACAGGTCCCAGTAAATGTCTTTATAGAGAGAACCTAAGAAGTTCAAGGTCTCTTAGAGAATGGACTTGAGGATATGGGGAGGGGGAAGGGTAAGCTGTGACAAAGTGAAAGAGCGGCATGGACATATATACACTACCAAACATAAGGTAGATAGCTAGTGGGAAGCAGCCGCATAGCACAGGGAGATCAGCTCGGTGCTTTGTGACCGCCTGGAGGGGTGGGATAGGGAGGGTGGGAGGGAGACGCAAAAGGGAGGGGATATGGGAACATATGTATATGTATAACTGATTAAATTTGTTATAAAGCAAAAAAAATAAAAAATAAAAAATAAAATAATATTGAAAAAAAAGAAATTGTTTGGCAAATAGATAGGACTGCAGAGATTAAAAAAAAAAAAAAAAGAAGTTCAAGGTCTCCTTCACTGGAACTGCAAGCTACCTAAGGGTGGGGGCCACATCCTACAATGCCTGAGTCTTCCCCACCAAGGCTAGCCCAGTGGGGCTTCCTAAATAGTCTGATGCACTGGACACCCAACACATCAACACTGGCTGTACCTACTATGTGCTGGTCGTCATCCTGGCTCAGGAAAGAATGGTGAGAAGTATAGCAATGCTGCACGTTCCCTACCATGTCGGAATGGCACACGCCGTATGCTAGTCCACCAGTTCACTGAGCAACGCTTACATGGTTAATTTAAATAATTGTGACTGAAGTATTTTCAAGACAGAATACCTTGTAACAGAACACCCGTAACATCACGTAACCTTTGTTTGATGATTCAGAGGCATCATTCTGAATAATTCTTAGGCTTCACAGGGACAAGGTTATGACCTCAGAATTGCATGGAGTTGTTTTCCTGCACTATATGACTCAGCCAGCTGTGATTCTGAGTTCCTGTACTACTTTTCATACCAGTCTAGCCCGCTCTCTTCAGCTATGTGTTGTCTCTTCTTATTTGTGTGTCTCTAGAAGCGTGCCTTTATCCCCCTTAAGAGTTACTTCTAATCTGTTGGGAGCTGGAAATCCTGGTGATCAAGCTGTATGTAATAAAAAATACTGTTAATAAAAATAGAGGTTTATTTGAATGTACCAGCCACTATTCTAAGTGCTTCTATATATTAACTCACATTACTTAGTCCTTATAATAACCCCTAAGGCAGGTACTATTATCCTCACTTTGCAGATGAGGGAAGTGAGGCCCAGAGAGGCTATAAAACTTGTTCAGAGTCACACAGCAAACAAGTGGTGGAGCTGGTATTTGGGCCTGGGCAGTCTGGCTGTACAGTCCAAGGTCCTAACCACTACCCCATACTGCCTGTGACTATAATCGGCTATGAATGCTCAGCAGGACCCTGGTCCTCAGCCATGGAGCTCTGACACACAAGGTGTTCCAATCCATCTGAAGAGTATGAAAAAGTAAATAAAGTCGCAAAGCTTGTAAGTGATTTACCTTAAAAGGAAAACGTTAAGAGATTTGAGGTTAACCATATGACACTCATCTTCTCCCTCACTCCTAGCGAATAGTGACCACCAGCCCACGTGCGGTACTAGAGGAAGAAATGCTAAGATCCGCTGGTTTCACATGAAGGCTGCCAATCCATGGGCCTCCCTCCAGGCAACATTTTCTGGGGACTAATAAGTCATAATTCTCTCACATATGCAGATGTTGTTGTGACTTATGAAATAAGTCATTTGTTTAAAGGGGCTGTTAATTTCATAGGATTTAAAGAATCATTTTCTCAATGAATTGCTACTAAAATACCATTATTATTATGTAGGAGGGCACTTTTTTTGCTGGTTTGTTTTATTTTTTGTGTTTTTTTGGCTAAACAATAGAAATTTATTTCTCCCTAGGAGGCACATTTTGAAGTTAAAAGCCACTCAAGTTAAAAGCCCATTGATGGGCTCTCCAGTGAATAAAGGACATGAGCTGTGTACAGGGGTTTTGTGAAATCCATATGGCTGCTTAGTCGCTTCCCAGGTCCTTGCTGAGTGTGCAAATGGCTTTGCTCAAGTTAATCCCGTGCAAGATATTCCCTGTTCCATAAAGTCTAGAATAGAGTTAGGGGGTCAAGATCTGAAAACACGAACAACTTAAAAACATTTCAGTTTGCCACAGGTGGCCTAAGGACAACATTAGGGGAACAGACATAAAATTTTCCCAAATGAATGACATTGACAGCATCAGATTTGGGAGATCTTCCTGATATATAAATCAGTGGGAGATGCAGAGAAACAAAGAAGCATAATGGGGAGCTAATATTCAATCATTCAACACATATTTACTGAGTACCTACTATGTGCCAGGGGCTGTGCTCATGCTGGGCAGAAAAGATGTACATGTGTGAAAACATTAAACAAGTTCACATGTGCAGGCCGGGTCTACAAGAGGCCAGAACCCAACTGTGAAATGTCTTGGGCTCCAAGGACATCAAGTCAACCTTGACTTGAAGAGAGAGAGAGTCTTTAGCGGGAACAAACTCTCTTCCGCCCGCCCGTCTCTTAGGGCCCCAGACAGTGCCTGGAAATGCACAGTGGAGGAGCTCTGGCCCACTGAGGGGAGTGGGGGGAAAAGGGGAGGGGGGTCGAGAGGCTGTGCTGGGGTGGAGCCCACAGGCTTGACCTTTGGAAACAGGCCTAGATGATTAGCTTTGGAGGCATGATATATATATATATATATATATATATATATATATTTTTTTTTTTTCGGTACACGGGCCTCTCACTGTCGTGGCCTCTCCCGCCGCGTAGCACAGGCCCCGGACGCACAGGCCCAGCGGCCATGGCTCATGGGCCCAGCTGCTCCGCGGCATGTGGGATCCTCCCGGACCAGGGCACAAACCCACATCCCCTGCATCGGCAGGCGGACTCTCAACCACTGCGCCACCAGGGAAGCCCCGGAGGCATGCTGTTTTAATTTCTCTGAATTTGCTCATCTATCACAAAAAATAAAAACAGAAGTATTTACATATTTAGGGATTGTTGTCAGACTTTAACAATAAAGTACTAGTGCCTGACACTGGTACAGTAAGTGGTCAATAAACATTAGTTCCCACAGGCATCTCCTCTGCTTCTTATGCCTCCTCTAGGAAACGGCCACCTCCCTGTCCCCACCAGAAAGGAGCCTGGGTTTGCAGCTCCCTTCAAAGGGAGCCCTGGGGTGCCCTGGGGTTTTACTAATGTTGACACTCAGTTGTCTCTAGGAGGCTAGGCCTTGGGGATGACAGCTAGCCTGGGTGATACATAAGCAGCTCTCCTAGGGTCCTGAGCTGGGGAGTTCCAGGCCCCCCAAAGCTTGGCTAACCTGAGGCAGGAAATAGAGCTCTTCCTGGAGGACCTTCCCTTTGGGGCAGTGGAAGGAATAAGCCTCGCGTTGGCCCAACATTTCTATTACAAACGGAGCTCTGGGGCCCAGACCCCAAAAGCACAGCTCTGCCAGCCCATCCCTAACTCAGCACAGCTCCCTGCACTAGCATGGTGAGAGTGGTGGGCACAGGGTTGCCCTGGGCATAGAGCAGGAGGGGGGCACGGGGCTCCGTCCGAGGGACTGAGGCTGAGATTAGCGTGGCTGAGGCACAAAGCTGACCAGGGGCTGGGGGTGGGCATCCGCTTCTGGATTGCTGGCCCCCCACCACGTGGTGTTCCTGGGGTGGGAGCACCCCGAAACACTCAAGGCCTGCTCAGCACGGTGGATTCAGTGCTCTCCCCGGGGACCAGGAGTGATCTAGGAGGGACAAAGAGTTGGATTCTAGACCCAACACGCTTTCCGATTCCAATCCTGGTATTAATATTTTTGCCTTTCTGGGTCTCAGATGATTTCTAAGTGTGCTTCCTGTTCTAAGCGGATGGAACATCTCTTTTCTCCTGAGACATAGGAGAGGCACTTCTGGGACATCAGTGAGGCTGGCCCTGACCAGAACTCCTGTGGCAGAGCCTTACTGAGTTCCAGGTGTAACTCTGGGCCATTCTTGGTTGGCTAGAGCCTTAGAACCATGGTCCCCTGCCCTGTGGAGGCTGTGTGCTCGGAGCGGGCAGGGGCAGGGGGCGGTGCACGCTGCCTCCTGTTTACGTCCAGCCTAGCACCTTGAACAGAGCAGGCTGCACTAAGCCAGCGTGTGAGAAGCTCCATGAGGCACCCAGGCCTTGAGCCTCCATGACTCCAGGATAAACAGGAGTTGGGCGGGGCAGGGGACCTGGGCTAGGAGTGATCAGCGTGCCCAGGCCTGCATGCTCCCATGGGGGCAAGGAGGAACAATGGCCTGGAAGCTTCTTCTAGGGCTGCTGGTGTTGGCTGGGGAGCTGGTATCGGGAGTGAGGGGCCGTGGCCCACCAGAAGGGAGCCTGTCAGGGCCCGAGGGGCCGCCACTTCGCCTCTGTTTCCCAAAAACCCAGCATTTTTTCCCATCAAGGAAGAAACTTCCCGTCCCCTCAGTCCTGTCCTGTGGCTTTTTCCTTGTTCCAGACACGTCTCCCCTGTACCTAACCTCTCCAACGCCCACCCCCTGACGCCAGAATTGGCTCCATGGCCAGGAGGGCCTCCAGGGGTGGCTGTATCTGAATGTCCCTCCTGAGTCTCCTCAGGCACATAGCTTAGCAGGGCATGGCCCCCATCCTAGGCCCTGGAAGGGATCAGGGTACAGTTCACAGACGGGGGTGAGCAAAAGGCACAGAGCAGGGAATAGTGTGCAGAGGGCACCCATGACCAGGCCAGCCCAGTGCCCTTGCTTCCAGCCCAGGGAGGGCCTGGCCAGCCCTGCCCAGGGTCTACTGAATTCAATGGTTACTCTGCTTACCAAGTAACTGGCACTAGAGCTCAGATGCAAAGTCCAGGGGTTATTTTTAGTTTAGCTTAGTTTTGTTTTGTTTTGGCCACGCCACACATCATGTGGGATCTTAGCTCCCCACCAAGGATCCAAACCGCGCCCCCTGAGTTGGAAGCACGGAGTCTTAACCACTGGACCGCCAGAGAAGTACCCAAGGGGTTTTTTGCTTGCTTGTTTGTTTGTTTTGCAGTATGCGGGCCTCTCACTGTTGTGGCCTCTCCCGTTGCGGAGCACAGGCTCCGGACGCGCAGGCTCAGCGGCCATGGCTCACGGGCCCAGCCGCTCCGCGGCATGTGGGATCTTCCCGGACCGGGGCACGAACCTGTGTCCCCTGCATCGGCAGGCGGACTCTCAACCACTGCGCCACCAGGGAAGCCCCCCCAAGGGCTGTTTTTAACAGTGGGTCAGAACATGTTAACCTGCCACGTTGGTCCTCTTCTGCAATGCCAGTGCTGGACAGGAAGTCCTAGAGGATCGCTCCTCTTTTTCAATCTGGATCTAGAGGGTCCTCCTAGAGTCTAGGGCTTCCCCTTACAGGATCTTTCCACCTAGTCCTGGACACCAGCCCTCTGATCTGCTCACTGGGCCAGAGTGGCTGGAAGGCTAGGGTGCGGCAGAACCCCCATGACAGCCAGGCTCTGAATATTTCTCCTCTCCATCACTCCTGCCCCTCCCCACTCACAGCAGCCCTCTCTCCCAAAGTCCAAAGAACCCCAGGGTCCTTGAGCCTCATCCTTTCCCCGAAGGTCCTGGAAAGAGGCTGCTGTAAGAATGGCGATGACGTCTTAGAGGAAGACAAACCTGGGGGGGCTCATGAAGGCAGTGCCCTGCCTGTCCCTCCTCACAGGCCTCGCACAGGACGGGCCCTTCCTGGGCCTCGGGACACACACACACACACGGATCCTAAAAAGGCTGGCAGGACTCCTTGGGCCTTTGACCTTGGAGTTCCAGCCTCCCTGCCTGATGCTGCTGGTCCCACTCATGCCAGGACTCCCGACTCAGGCCCCAAATGCCGGCAGCTACAGGGGAAGGGCAAAAGGACATTGCTGGCCAAACCTGGGTAAACAGCAGCCATCTGCCCCCTGACCCCGCCCTCGCCCTGCCCAGGCCCCGCCCCTGAAACTCACACTCCTTCATCATGCCGATGTCCACACAGCGCTTGAGCCGGCAGGCCTGGCAGTGGCGGCGGTTGTCCTTGGTGATGCGGCAGTCTCCACTGAAGGGACAGGTGAACAGTGCCTTCCGCTTCATGCTCCGTCTGCGGAGAGAGCACAGACCCTCAGCTGGGTCACCTACTTCCCAGCCCCTCGGCCCTGCCTGTGGGAGAGTGGCCTGAGAGGGCTGTGATCAGGAGACCTGCCAATGCCCCCCACCCCCACCCCCGGGGCTCTGTGTCTCCCAAGGAGGATGGCGGCCCAGCCCAGTCATTTCCTATTCTGCCCCCATCATTGGTTTTACTTACCTTTACAGTACTCTCCTCCTCCCTTTCTTTTTATTACACAGGAAATATGAGTGAATTAGCTAGCAAAAAAAATTTTAATACTGAAATCTGCAGAGTTGCCCTCATTGCCTTTAGTGCCATCATGAGAGGCGATGAAGCTGATCTCAGCTTTAAGTCTTCTAGAGTCAGAGATCTGTGACTAGAGCATCCCCGGTTCAGGGACAGACATGTGCACAGGTGCAAAGAGAAGGGAGAAAGGGCCCAAACCATAGCTTCAGACATCCAGACAACCTGCCCAGAAAGAGAAGCAGCCACATGAGCAGGTGGGTGCCTTGAGGTTTGGCCTTGCCTTTCCAAAAGGTAGAGGAAGTTAAGAGTTCTGTAAGAACAGAAAACTACCGAAGAGCTCTTAGCTCTTAGCTGGCACCCCCCGCTCCACCTCGCAGCCTATGTAAATTTGTGTGTGTGTGCACACGTGTGTGTGTGTGCACACGTGTGCATGTGTGTGCACGCACAGGCATGCGTGCAAGCCCAAAAGCTCATTTTCCTAATTCTGGCTTTCTCCCCTGCTCCCAGCCACAGCACATGGGACGTTTATGAGACTGCATAAAGAACAGCTCCCCAGAGGCTTCTCAGCATCTGTACCCTAGAGGTTCCTCTTACTCTCCCCAGCCCCAGCAAGGGGAGGCCCCACTTTTTCTGCCCCAGGACAGGTGCCAAGATTTAGCTGGGGAAAGATGGTGGCAGAATCACTTTCTCTGTGAGCAACAGCATCTTCCAAGGAGCTGTGGAGATACCCAAGCCTTAGAAGCCAAGGTCCAGGCTCAACCCTTTCCCTCTCCTGGAGATGAGCTACCGATATCGTCTTCTCCTGTTGTCATATACTAGTTATGTTTTTGATGAAAAATGACTTATTGTTCACATTCACTAGAACACATACGGATTTAGGACAAACACGTTCATCAGTCGACATGGACATATGGGGACCAAACCAACTTGACCCCTGGGAGAAGGGAGAAGAGACTAGAGGAACAGGTAGTCATAGGTAGTCTTACGACCCTTAGGGCAGTCCTCATTTTATGGATAGGACCCCTGAGGTGGAGAGACTTACTTGAGGCGATTTAGCAAAGAGTTGAGCCTCCCAAGTTGGCACCTTAGGAATGTGGGGCTCAGCTTTTAGCTTCCTGGATTGGACATACTGTTTCATACCCAGAAACTCAAGGAGCTCGATGAAGCTGAGCCCACAGGCGAATGGCTTCAGGCAGCTGGCCCTTGAGCACAGCTCAAGGCAAAGGCCACCCAGTGGTCTGGGAAGCAGGTGCTGTTGGCTTTGGACCTCGGCCCTGGTAACCCCCCATCACAACCCTCATACCCAAGGGGTCACCAGCAGACTGGGCAATACGGGGAGGTGGAGGAGTGCTAGCTATTCGGGTGGTTTAGCCCCCAGTCCAGCCCACTGAAGGCCATGTCCTGCCCCTGCAGTGACTCCCCAGGGAGAGACTGTATCCCAGGCTCTTGCCTATGGAAACAGAAAGCCTTTTTCCTTGTGCTTCCATACGTTTACCACAGCTTCCCAGGGGAACAGAAGAACATGGAAGCACCTTGGTTAATCTGAAATGAGATACTGTCATCACCACAGGGCACATCGATATGTTCCCGGACATGAGATTGGCTCCCCTTTTACTCCCTTGTCTCCTTCCCACTTGAGGCGCCACCTGTTACCACAAATGCTCGGGCCCCAGAATGCCCATAATTCTCTAACCCTACTCAAGGACCAGAAGTTTCTAATTAGAGCAAACTCTCATTTCCTTCTTTTTTTTTTTTTTTTTTTTTTTTAACAACCACACATTTTGCCTGGGGGCTGAGCTGAGGGGCTGCTCTGTCCTCCTACCCACTGTCTGGTCTGGCTCAGAGGTCACCCTGTTCATTCTCTAGGGCCGCGGGCTCCAAGAAGAACACACATCACGGCACCTCTAGACCCATGAGCCAAAGCCTCTCACATCCCTGCGCTGGGGGCTGAGAGCTTCCCGAGGCCCCAGGAGGGAGGGGGCCCCAGCGTCCTTTCGAGGCTCGTCTCTCCTTCCTCAGGCTCTACGGGGCCTGCCCCTGTCCCTCACCAGTGGGCACCTCCCCCAACTGCAAATTTGCTTGGAAAAAAGATTTTGAAACTTCACTCTCTTTCTTTTATCTTTCTCATGTTGTAAATCTGAAGCCTAACCCTGGCTTTCACATACAGGAGAGTGGAAGATAGCTGCTCAGCCCAACTTTGCCTGACAGCAGCAGTGGACTCCAAGAGGCTGGGGTAGGAATCCAGAGGATGCAGAGCTGGGTTAAATGAAAATACTGGGGGAGGGGGACCCGTGTCCTTGCTTTCAACCTTATATTAGGAGTATGAAGCCCAACAGGATTGAGATTGAAAGAGGTGGAGGAGGAGGACCAAGACCATGACAAGGAGGGAGAGATGGAGAGAAAGGAGGTGGTGGAAGGGGGAGAGAAGAAAGGAGGGAAGGAGGGAGGGAGGGAGAGAGAGGGGGATAGAGAAAGGGACAGAGACAGAGAGGGAAGGAAGGAAGGAAGGAAAGGAGAAAGGGAGGGAGGGAGGGAGGGAGGAAGAAAGATGTTAAAAATTCTACTGGCCAGGCTCACAGCAGGTCTCAGACAGGGGGTAAGAATGCAGCCTGTAATTTTCATCCGTTGCCACACCTTGTCCTGAAGCCCACCAACCTTGTACTGTGTCTGCACGTTATTTGAGCAAAGCAGAAAGCTGCCTATAAACAACTGGAGCTCTGAAGTTATTATTGTGAAAGCATACAGTAACCAGCTCTTCGTGGCTCCTCTACAGACAGAATCAGAGGCAAGGCGCTGGATAGTGGCTGGGAAGACGGAGGCTGCACGTCACAAACAACGTCATCATGCTCTGGGTTGTGGGGTCAGCCTTTGGGGCCCGGAAATCTCTCTCACCAACTCCAGCAGGCAGACCCAGGCCCTTCCCGGAGCCTGGTTTCTGGAGCCAGCCTTTCTGGCTTGTCTGGCCCAGTATGGCTGTTTGGCAGGACACAGTTTCCCTGGTCTCTGAGGCCCAGTTCTTCCGTGTTCTCCCGCCTTCTAAGGGCACTTGCACACATGTGGCTGTCAGCTAGCCTCTGCCCACGAGAACTTAGGGCAGCCAGACTGGCCAGCCCTGGCTCTGTGCTTTGTCCTGAAGATCCACGCCCTGCCCTGCCTTCCTCCTAACACTAATTGCCTGGGAGCTGGTTTGGTTTTGAGAAACAAGAGCCTTGGCTTTCCAAGGGAGCCCATTTCCTCAGCAGCGCTCTTAGCCTGGACCCTGTCATTTTCTGGATGGTTGGCAATTATACCCCAGCTCAGGAAGGGGGTGGTGGTGGTAGGGGTGGTGCAACCAGGCTAAATATAGATGCAGTTTCTAGAAAGCTAGGGTGAGAAAGGACATTGACAGATTCTTGCAACAGAGACCAATTCATCAAAACATGAGACAAGCAGCTCACAAAAGCATCAAGCGCCTGGGGCCAGGGTCTTGGGCCTGGGACCGGAGGGTCCTTTTTCAGTAGGTAACCCCTGACAGCAGAGACACATCTTGTAAAACTCAAAACTGGGGCCTAATACTAGCTCTGAGTTTTGTCTCCACTGCAGCTCTAGTGTCACAGAAATCCCAGAGCCCAGTCTGGATGCAGATGTCTTACAGAGCTCCTGATATGAAAGGCCTGCCTGTGTGGTCTGATAATGAGACCCACTGGGCACATTTGTGTGTGGTGACATCAAGGGGTTCTCAGCAGGTGGGTTAAAAAAGAAAAACCAACTTTAAGGGAAGGTAGGTTAGCAGTGGTAAAGACCGCAGGCCTCTTTTTTGGAGGGCAATTTGGCAATACAGCCATACATTGAGACATCGCAGGTTTGGTTCCAGACCACCGCAATAAAGCCAATATCGCAATAAAGCGTGTCACGCAAATTTTTGGTTTCCCAGTGCATATAAAAGTGATGTTTACACTATATTGTGATCTATTAAGTGTGTAGTAGCATTACATCTACAAAAACCATGAATACACTTTAATTAAAAAATACTGTATCATTAAAAACCATTAATTATCATCTGACAATGCGGGGTTGCCACAAACCTTCAATTTGTAAAAAACACAGTATCTGCAAAGTGCAATAAAACAAAG
This sequence comes from Mesoplodon densirostris, assembly GCF_025265405.1. Classification (NCBI taxonomy): domain Eukaryota; kingdom Metazoa; phylum Chordata; class Mammalia; order Artiodactyla; family Ziphiidae; genus Mesoplodon; species Mesoplodon densirostris. Next base: position 51,319,790 of record NC_082671.1, on the reverse strand, counting down.
CACAATAAAATGAGGTATGCCTGTATCTACCAATATATAAAGTGCACAGAGCCTTTCACACAGTAAAGCACTTCCAGGAATTCATCCTTTGGGTAGGGGCTTGAGAATTGGGTTGAGAAGGAGACATTTTTCACTTATGTTCCCTTTTGAACTGTCTACGTCTTTTTAAAAAAACCATTCACAGGCACTACTTAACCAGACAAAAGACAAAAAACAAAAACAAAAACCCCACCCTTTATAGCTATTTAAAAAATTTTAATGAAACACAGACTTTGGTTAGATGGATCTGTTTGGGTTTAAACTCTAATGCACAACCTTGGGTAAGTTACTTAATCTCCCCATGCCCATGCCTCAGTTTTCACATCTGTAAAATGGAAACAACCTTACAGAGGGGGTTGCTGTAAGGATTAAATAAAGGAAGCAGGACCTGGTACAAAGTAAGCACTAAATAAAGGGAAGGGAGAGAAGCTGGCAGGGAGGGGCAGTGGGAGGGAGTGCTGAAGGGTGGCTGAAGAAAGCAGTGAGAATCCAAGACCCTGGAAGCAAAGAGCACATCTCACACCAACGCCTGGAGTGCCTGGTGTGGGACTCTGCAGGCAGAGAAACTCGAAATGTACCGTTGCTTCATGTATTGTTGCTCCTGATGTCTAGACCCACAGTCCTTGTGTGAGTTACAGCGAGCAATGTCCAGTTTCTCTGAGCACCAACCAGGTCTCACAGAGTCCTTGATTGACGTGAAGGTCTCTAGAGCCCCCGGACCAGCCCTTTCTTTCTCATACCTGATATTTAACTCCTGTTCGGGGACCTTTAATCAGAGACCCTTGCTGACACATAAAGTCACACATGTTCCAGGTTCCATGATAGAGGAGAGGAAAGGACTGTCTGTTCTCAGAAATTCAGACACTACAAAGGGACAGTGATAATAGGTACCACTTACTGAGAGCCTTCTCTGCCAGTACTTTACATATTCTCTTCAATGCTCTCAACAACCTATTAGGATAGGTATTATCCCTATTTTACAGGTGGTACAAAAAGGCAATGGAAAGTTAAATAATTTGCTTCATGTCATACAGCTAAAAAGTGTAAAAGCTGAGATTAGAATCAAGATCTGTTTGATTCCAAAGCCTCTGGTATTCTTACATTATGTGCTCCTTATCATGAATCCACCATATCTCAGTCCAAGCCAGAGCAGCCGTCAAAAGTATGCCCTCTGGGCTTCCCTGGTGGCGCAGTGGTTGAGAGTCTGCCTGCCAATGAAGGGGACACAGGTTCGAGCCCTGGTCTGGGAAGATCCCACGTGCCATGGGGCAACTAGGCCCGTGAGCCACAACTACTGAGCCTGAGCATCTGGAGCCTGTGCTCCGCAACAAGAGAGGCCACGACAGTGAGAGGCCCGCGCACCGCGATGAAGAGTGGCCCCCGCTTGCCACAACTAGAGAAAGCCCTCACACAGAAATGAAGACCCAACATGGCCAAAAATAAATAAATTTATATTAAAAAAAAAGTATGCCCTTCCAAGTCCATGAGCAGGAAGAAGGGGCTGTCTGAAGGACTTCTGTAGGACAGAGAAGCCACTGGGATAGAGGCAGGATCTGAGATGGGCGGGTTGGAAGTAGGGGATAACATATGGCCATCCTCTCCACTGGCACCTCTACTGCCATCGCACGGAGAGGATTCCCAGCGTGTGTCGAGAGGGAATTCACACCAGTGAGCCCTGAGGAGAGTGCTGGCTTCCTAAGGAAATAAAACACTGACCAGAAAGAAATGTACCCTCTTCCTCATGTCCACGTAGCTGCTTTTCCTTTTTTTTTTTTTTTTTGGCGGTACGTGGGCCTCTCACCGTTGTGGCATGTGGGATCTTCCCGGACCGGGGCACGAACCCGTGTCCCCTGCATTGGCAGGCGGACTCTCAACCACTGCGCCACCAGGGAAGCCCCGTAGCTGCCTTTCTTGACACCTGCAGTGGCGTTCCCTCTCCAACGATTCTGGCCTCCTCCCCCCAAGCTTCTAAACATCACTCTTGGCTGATCCGTAGCTGACCCCCTCATTCTCTTCCGTTCACATCTTTGAGCAGCTACAGAGAGAGGCCAGATGCCAAGCTGACCTGGGCAAAGTTCTCTCCGGCAACACCAGCCTCTTGGTGACTCATTCACTTGTGCCCACAGAATGACCTAAGCGACCACCCCTCCCCTCTCTATTTACTCTACTGCCTTTAAGCACTTTGAGTCGCTGGACACCTGCCCCGTTGCTCTGCGCCCTTCACAGCACAGCTCCCGCAAAGATTGTCAGGATGAACTTCCTGAAAGCCAGAACACTCCTCATGTTCCTGGATCCTCACCAGCCTGTGCTCCCCAAGGCCCGTCATTGACAAGGTCCCTGAGAACCTTGGGGATCACGAACAAGAAGGCATTTCTCCACACCGTCTTTGTTGGCTTGGTGCTTGCTGCACGTCAGCTTCACGGTGTCCTGATGAAGAGGAGGGAGGCGACATACAGAGGCAAGCAGTGATCTGTTTCTCAACCTTGCCTTCCAAGTCCACCTCTTAAACGTCACCAGTATTCTTCATTCTCTTCATCAAAAGGGTCTTTCTGATTTTTCTTTTCTGTCCTTTACACCTTTCCCCTATATCAAACTCTGGACAAAGCCATTCATGACCAGAGATTCATCCACATCCACAGATCATCACTATATATATGTGTGTGTGTGTGTGTATATATACATGCTTTGTAGTGGGCTTACATATTTTCCTCCTATGTCTCTTGCTTATGCTCTGGTTGTTAACCTATTACCAAGACATATAACCATCTAGAAGCCTGCCCATGCCAATCTTTTATTCACACTAGAAATCTTTCTCTGAGTAAGTACATGTATTCCAGAGGAGCAAGAAGCAGAAACAACATGAAATAACTTGCAGGAGGAATTGGCCGGCAATAGTCTCTAATTTCTGACCATGGATCAATAGAACTGACCAACCCCCATAATCACACTTCGGTTTGATTATGAGTCTTGGACCTGCTGGGATGACCAGAGCTCTAGCTTCTAGAGTGGTTTAGCTTGACTTAGAAGTCAATCAAACACTAAATGGTCAAGTGGGCTTATACCCCAGGGCTTAGAAAATAGCCAATGACTCAACACCGAAGTAATGCTCTTGCCTTGAGAACTGCTACTGTGGGGTTGAGTGAGCTCCTTGACAGCAAGGACTTGTGTTCTCAAGGATGTGGTACCCGACACAGAGAAGTACCTCCCACTGACAGAGGCCTTCCTTCCCAGCATCAAGATTTCACAAACAGATATAAGTGACAATGGAATTCTCGAACAACTATTTGAAATAGACTAAAGTGGAAGAATATCAAACAGAATTTGTACGAAGCAAAGGAGGAGAAGTAGGGGAAGGGGGGGAAAGAAGAGAAGAAATTACATATAGACAGTCTATTCTTGTTATTCGAGGTAGTTATGTTCTATCAAGCAAATATTGAACCATCAGCAAATATTGAACCATCGCTCCTAAGAGAATACGGGTTAGGTTCCTGAGAGCCTCTGGTCACAACATTTTCGTCAATCCATCAGTACATAACTTTGTTTCATGTGTGTTATCTGTTTAAAGGCACCTCATTTAGCACATATTGTTGATTCATTAACATTGAACTCACAGCCAACAGCACTATAGCTCACGTCTGAACAAAGCTTGTCTAACACGTCTTTTTTCTGTAAGGCAACTTGTAGCTTTCCTGTGCTTAGGAGCACCTGACAGAATTTCAGCACCAGGCTTGGGTGCCATCTTGAACAGTGAAATCACCATCACGTACAAAAATGCAAAAAGGGTGGCACTAAATAGACCAAGAAAAAGACACTTGTTTACAGCGTGAGAGCTGAAGCAGAGGCAGGATGTCTTGCGTGGCCTCAGCTGGGAATGTGTGCATTGGGAGACTCGAATTTTTCTCCACTCTGCACGTGTCCACAAATGAGCACAAAAGTGCTTCAAGTATTGATTTGGGGATTACAAGTAAATTTTAGCAGGTAGTCAAATTTGCAGATACGGACTCCACAAACAGTGAAGATCAACGGTGCGTGCATGCATGTGTGCGTTTGTGTGTGTATTTATAAAACAAAATTCAAGCCAAACAACAGAGATGTTGGCTCTTCAGATAGTGCAGCCTGGCTCAGTCATCAAGGCAGAGATAGTAAAGATATAAGGTAGACCGAGGTCAGGGTAACAAGATAAAAGCAGCCTGCTGCTGGTAATGTCAGGCCTTGCAGGCAGGGATTGTGGCCATCAGCCAGCAGCAGAACTCTGAGGCATCTCAGAGATAGGGGCTAAGGCTGGGTTACAGTAGCATAATATGCCCATGTGCAGCAAGCCACACTGTTGGTCCGTGGTGCCCTGAATGTGCAAACCTGCCATCCCTGTCCTGTTGGTATCTCCCACACCTGGCTCTGGACATGAGGGAGACTGTCCTGCCTCCACCCGGATGCCTAATGGGTCTGTCCCAAGGATTCACCGCCTAGTGGTGTGTCTGAGGGCAGCAAGCCCAGGTGCACAGGGGTCGGAGCTTCTCTAGTGAGGAACTCCCACATGTCATAATCCAATAAGCAGCCACCTAAGAGTCCCATCTCTCAGAGCAGAATCCCAGTGGGTGGTGACCTGGAAAGAGAGGGGGTTTGGGGTGGGGTCCATGAATCAACCAAACAGCCCTGAGAGCAGTTGGAGACGTTTGGGTTACAGATTGACGAGCTATGACCTTTGTCTGGGTCTCCACGTCCCTAGCTCCTAGTCCAATGCTCGGATCACAGATGCTCATTAAAATCCGGGAGGCAGTGTGTGAAAGAGAAAACGGAAGGAGGGTGGATGGCTGGAGAGACTTTTGTTTATTAGGGCAAGGTTCCACAAAGGACGTCAGTATTGAACCATCAGGCTCAAATATGTAGATATTTCTATTGTGCTTTGTTTCTCAAAACACCTTTGTATACGTTATTTCATTAATCCTCATTTTATTCTATATACTAGAGGGGTCGGGTATTTATACACCCATGTGGTTAGTTGGGGTAACTGAAACATAGAGAAGTCGAGAGATTTGAGCAAAGACAGACAATTAATTAACGGCACGGTAGCACTATAGCTCACACATTTCTGCCTGGTTTTAAGATGGGAAGCAGGCCCTGATGCGAGCACGCAGACTCCTTCTCCATTTTCACTCTGAAGGCAGCTCCCCCATCCCCAGGCCCTGGCAGCAAAGGGTCCAGGTGGCACCTGGGACACAAGGCCTGGGCTTGGGAAGGCCCACCCTCCAGAAAGCACGGGCTTCAGGCCAGAGGAACAAGAGACGTGGCAACAGGACCTGGAACCAGCGACGCTGCCGGTCTGGTTCCCGAGCTGAGTAGGCAACCAGTGACAGGCCACACAGGCAGTTAGCACCGACAGAAACCCTGCCCGCGGCCCAGTGGTTGCTCAAGGCAGTGAAACTCCGGGCCTGCCAGCTCCCGAGACAGAGGGCAGGTGAGTCCCCGAGCCCAGGGGTCCCCGACCTGGAGGGGAGCACCACAGACATCCCGAGGCCTCTGATTCACCCTGCCCTCGATGCCCGTTCAGGGAAATGGGAGTCCTTGTTCTGGACTTGATTGACTCTTCCCGCTCTTTGATGGCTAAAGCCTTGCCCTTAGTTTTACTCACCTCCAACAAGACTATTATACAGAAGCTCTTTTTTGGTCACCTTCTTGCAGGCTTCTCTCTCCCTCTCTCTCTTTCTCTCTCTCCAAAATATGCCAAATGCTAATTTCTCATGGTTCACAATCCCATCCTGTAATGCATCACTTCTCTATCCTCCCTCCCTGGTTCTGGATGGGAACAGCCTTTGTCTAGCCTTTCTAGTACTTTCCCATACTGTTTACACTGGTAATGCTGGGCTCACATGAGAAGAGAGGAGGCTGCTCATAGAGAAACTGGCCCTGACCAAACAGGAACGCCTGCGCTTCCTGAGCATTCTGAGGTTGGTTTTCCAACCTGGGACAAGGAAGCCGTGGATGCAGATCTGGGCAACAGATCAACTATGGAGGTCCAATCAGGGATGCAGTTTCCCTTGTTCCAGGGAATGGTTTGATTTGGATGGGGGGTGGGGAGAGGGCAAGCTCTGAGGCCAAGTTCTTGGGCCTCCCCGAGGCCATGCCGGTCTCTTGGATTAGGAAGCTGTGATCATCAGCTGATAGGAGGTTTGCTCCGGGCGGACAGACACGTGGGTCGGTGCAGAGGGCTGCGGGTCAAGGGGTAATGGAAGGATGGGGACCTACATGGCACCTCAGGAAAGCAGTTTCTGAGGGGGTCAGAGGACGAGCTGGAGCTGAGGGCAGAGGAGGAAGAAGACAGCCTCGAGACCCTATCGCCCCTGGGGGCTGTGAGAGCTGGCGTGTTCCCGGGCCTGGTAGGGAAGGAGACACGGAAAATGCAGGGTACCCTGGGAAACCCTGTTCCTCTCCTTCCCGTCGCCCTTGGGGAGGACTTACCTGAAGAAGCCTTTGCAGCCTTCGCAGGTCATCGCGTTGAAATGGAAGCCGGTGGCTCGGTCTCCGCACACACCGCAGATCCGGGGCACGTGCCGGTCGAAGTCGCCGGGGTCAGGTAAGGAAGTGCCGGCTGCCATCGCCTCCATCCCTGCAAGGACAGCAGGCAGGGGTGAGACAGTGCCAGGGCCGGCTGGCGGCCCTTCCGCCAGGAGCTCAGCAAAGCTGGGCAGCTCCCCGGCGCCCAGGCCGGAGCAGGATTCTTTGGTGCCCTCCCTGCGTGGCTCTCGGTCCCCAGCTCACCCTCCTGACACTCCGCTGGCCTCGAGCAGAAGGCGGACTCCTAACCCAGTTCGGAGCAAAACTGTGGAGGGGCACTGCAGTGATGCTCACAGCGTGGCCTGGAACCAAGGTGCCAGGGAGCAGAGGCTGTGCCTGCTGCCTACAGGCTGGGCTACTTTGGGCGAGATGTTCAGCCTCTCTGCACCCCACTGTCCTCATCTGAAGAATGCGTTTTTCTTCACCGGGTGAGAGGAAGGATTATGCGAATGAACATACACACGCCACTGGTCTCAGCTCCACCTCAGAGGGGGACCTGCCGCAGGTCAGAGGACTCTCTCGCCTAGTGTCCCCTCCAGGAGGGACGAGGGCCCTCCGACAGCCTCCAACGCAGAGGGAAACCCTCAGCCCCTCTTTCCTTCAGGGCGAGGGGAAGAGGATAGACTATGTGCCCAAATCAGACCCTGTCGTGCCAGGTCCTCGCCGCCCTGCAGCTCAGGATGGACAGGACTTGTGCCCCTGCGGTCCTGGTACCAAATTCATCAGTCTTTTTCTCTCTCTTTTTTTTTCAGTAATGTGAGTCATATACAGTGAACTAATTTTGTTTTCAGAGATGGCTTTTACAAATAGGCATTATCTAGAGATGGATTTCACACTTGAAGAAAGCGGGGAAAGAGATAGAGGGAACAAAATATATAGCTTTGGGGGATCCTTCTCAGGAAGCTGCTGACAGGTCTTCCCTTGAGCAAACTGGGGCCTTGGCTTCACCCGCTGCCCCTGATCCCCACTGCTGGCAGCTCAGAGCTGCTTCTGGGGTCCCTCCTGCCTCCCTGAAATGGTTTCAGACCCTGCTTCCTCCCACTTTTATCTGAGTGCTCACATGGGTTGTCACAGGTTTAAGTGCCTTGGCTCCAGGGCAGGAGGGTCCCTCAGGACAGAAGAGAAACAAGAGAGAAAGCCAGTGGTGAGGGGACAAGCACCCTGCCCACTCCTACCCTGGTGCCACGTGCTCCCACTGAAGGGAGAGAGGTAGCTTCCGGGGGCCCTTGGGAAGCTCCAAGCTTCTTTCCAATGACTAGGCTCTCAATCTGAGCTGAGGTTTGACACAACAATGCCTGGTAAGGTCTTATTTCAGTCCATCTTCATCTCACCCCAATGAGGCAAGTACTATTATTATCACTTGTTTTTACAAATGAGGCCCAGAGAAGCCCAAACATTGAGGTTTTCTAGCACCTATAATTACAAAGTGCACAAAACGAATACTTAATTTTACAAAAAGAAAAATCTCACCAAGAGCTTCAAGCCAAACAAAGGAAGCTGGACAGATAAGGACAGGTATTGTCAGTCCTGTAGGGGCAGAGGGGCCCTGATCACAGACAGATGTATTGGATCCCCTAACTTTCTCTTTCAGCTCTTCTTTTCCTGGGAACTTTAAAGTAATAATAGTGACCCTGTTGCCCATCCCTATCACAGCTAGGTTGATACTTGTTAAACAATAATGTTTATATATATACACATGCAGAGACAGAGAGAGAAACACTTTAAAAAAAAAAGAACAAAGGAATGATTCACAGAAATTTTTGAGGGAGTAAGATTGGGGAGGGCATGCAGAGGCATTATGCAGCAGCCATATTCCATCTCTCTGAGTGGTAGGTATACAGTGTCTTATTATTCTTATTACTACTACTAAAACTCTATTTTCTGTTTGATATGCTACATAAAACATTGCATAACTGTAAAACAACTAAAAATAAAAGAGAGTGCCTTTGGGTTTGTCAACACTGTCCCTATAGCCCATATTAAGTCCAGGCTGACTCCAGGCTCCTGGAGTGTCACCCACATCCCAGACGTGGGCAGGGATCCCAGAGACCCAATACCATTGTGGGGCAAGAAGAGAAACTGTCTAGGATGCTTGTGGCTTGACCCCAGGTCAGCTGAGATGATGCAATTCCCAGTCATCGTGATGTTGCTACAGAGTCTGTGTCATCCAGCGACCAAACATCCGGTGGATTTGGTGGAAAAAAGAGAAATTAAATGTGAGGGTGGAAGGAAATCAGTCAGATCAGTACAACAAGTATTCAGCATCATCTGGGCTCACTGGAGATGTGTTGATGCAAGAGAATTGAAACAACACGACACCACAGCCGGGCAACTGCGCCTTCCTGCAAGAGAGTGATGGCAGGAAGGCTCCTGGCCCGGGGGTGGGACCCCAGGCACTGGGTTAGGCCTGACAGAAGGCTGGACCCGGCAGCCAGAGGCCCAGAGTGAACAGGACAATTTCAGGTGAGCTGAGAGACAGCTCAGCCCTGCTTGGGGTTATGCGCTGCTACCAAGAAGCCAGGGCCCAGGACCAAGAGTCCAGAGGTGGAGAAGAGTCCCAGGCACATATGGCCTGAGATCTGGCAGTGCCAGGAGTGACAGGCAGAGACCGTGGAGGGCAGGAAAGAGAAAGGAGTTGGGAGCTGGATAGGAAACCTCACCATGCTGGATGGCCCCCTGGGGTCTTGGCCTGGGCATCTGCAAGCCCCTCCCTCTGAGGCCTCACCCCGATCAGCCTGGCTCCAGGTCTCCGCCGCGGGCTGCTGAGGACTCTGCTAACACAGGACTGGACCGACCCACGTTTGCCAAGGGCAAGGGAATATCTCCTCTTCCCCCTGCCCGCCGCCTTCCCATGCCCACCTCCCCTCGCCCCCCCCCCCCCCATAACAGAAAGCCAGGAGGCTGTGGCTGAGGAGGAAACACCCACCTGAAGGAGCAAAGGAGGGAAGGGAAGTCGCGCGCAGAGGCGCCCTTCTGTGAGGGCTCGCAGACGCTTCCAACCAGAAGGACCCTGAAATGAAACGGGGGAAGCACTTTACAGCTCAGCGCTGACCTCACCGCTGGAGAGCTCATCAAGCAGGATGAGAGGCTCCTTCCAGGGGCTTTAGTCCCCAGATCAGGGACTGAAAACTTGACGGAAGTGATCTGTTGGGGGCAGACATGCGGTGTCATCATTGGGAGGACTGAAGGGGCGGGAGCCCAGCTGGCAGCCAGGAACAGCCTTCCGTTGAGGCCGGGGGCAGCAAGAGCAGCGGGAAGGAGTTGGAGTGGCATCCAGCACAGGGGCAAATGGAAAGCGCACCAGAGAGTGCTAGGAGGGGAGGGTGGGCTTCTTCCAAGGGAGCGCGACTGCTCCCACGGCCCCACGCCCGGGTTTTAGGGATGCTCGGAGAAGCAGAGCCAGAGGGGGGCCTGGCAGGCTGCTGAGGGCGGGAAGGAGACCGGTGCCCGGGCGATGGCAGAGGCCACTCGGGAACTGGGAATGGTGCAGGTTAGCCCTGGCCTCTTGGGATAGCTTCAAAGACAGGTGTCTGGGATCTGCTGTCTGTGGAGACTGGGTGTAGGCGGGGCAGGTGCTGCAGGGGTTAAATACAGCAACGCACCGCTCTCAAACAGGATGTTTTCTGCCACTTTTAGCTCTTCCCCAGACATGCTCAACACCTCCGGCCTCGGCCAAGGCTGAAGGTGGGCTGACTCTAGTGTCCAGACTCTGGGTCTCAGTGGCGTGATGGGTCACCAAGGTGGGGCTGGTGGAATTTCACCCTTCCCACTTCCACCCACACTCAGTGCTACTTGCCCACCCAGACAGACAAATACACACACACTTCCTCCCTTCCCTGACGCCAGTAGGAAGTGGCTGGGGAGATAATAGATACGCAGGTACCTGACCCCGAACCCTGGCAAAGGCCTTTCAGGCAAACCCCATGTGGGGAAGGTTCAGACCCCCAGCTTTTGTTTCACTGCCTCCTCGTGGCCCGACTAGGCAGAGAAGGGGAGAGCCCAAGGGGCATCCAAGACCCGGGCCCAGTCCTAAGACTGCCAGCCCACGGACCCATCTACCACCCCCTCAGGCACTGCCCACCCCCAAGGAACAACTGAGGAAAGTGTCAGTGGACCCTACTGAGATAACGTGAACATGGCTGGCCCACTCCCAAGGACCGTGGGTGGAGGAGGGGTACCTGCAGGGCACAGACATGTGGCCACTTCCTCCAAGCCAGGCTCTCCTCTGCTCTTGCTGCTTGTACTGCCCAAGGCCCCCCAGCCAACCGGGCTCTTCTGGATTCTACCCCATGGCCTTAGCAATTTCCCAGACTCCCTGCTTGCTCCTCGGGAAGGCTGAGGTAAGGACCAAATGGGTACAGAAAGGACCACTGCTTTCCTGCTCTCAGCCCCTAAGATATTTAGAAGTCAGACCTGAGATCCAGGTAGCCTGCCAGCCCTGAGCTTAAAGAGAAAGTGTTTGAGTATCTACTATGTGCCACCCGGGATCTCATGTAACCTCCGAACAGTCCTGTGAGATGAGGGGCAGTCCCATTTTACAGATGGCAAAACCAAACTCCAGGTAGGGCACTTTGAGAGACTTGCCCAGGGTCCCACGGCCAGGCCAGTGGTGGTGCCAGGGACCAAACGAGGACAGGCTGGCTGCCCGCAATGGCCAAGGGCTGCCCTTGCCTCCTGCCAACTCAACACATCCCAGTGATAATCACCAGCACAGGCGCTAATACTCACGCCGGGCCCTGCTTCAAGTTCCTCCTGTACCCTCACTCATTAAATCCTCACAACAACCTCGCGGGCGGGTACTGTTACTACCCCTATTTTAGGCATGGGGAAACTGAGGCACAGAGATGATTGCCTTTGGAGCCCAGATCTGAACCGAGGCAGCTGAGCCCCGAGTCTCTGCTCTACTTTTCCTAAGGGAGATAACTCAGTCATTTCCTCACCCTGTGCCCTGGACTCCCTTCACTGCCACTAAGTCAGGGAGGAGCAGACAGGGCAACCCCCAGGTCACGACGCAAGAATGTCGTGGCACTTTTTCTTCCAAGGCTCCCAAATCAGCCAGGATCTCTCTTCTGCCAGCCAACCCCTCTTACCTGGGAAAACCCCATTCAAAAGATGGGCCTCTCCTCCCCATGCAACTTTGCACTACTGGGCTGTCCTTTTAGGAAAGATTGTCCTAGATTTAGCCTGTAGGTCCAAGTGCATGGAAAGTGGGGTAAAGACACAGGGCGGAAAAAAAAAACAAGTGGAAAAACCCCCAGCTTAATACCACCCGCTTTGCCACGTCATACACCTCCCACCCCCAATTCATGTTCTGAGTATAAGAGCATCCCACTGCCTTTGCTGGGGCTGTCCCCAGAGCCAACCCCTCCTGCCCTGCTTTAGAAATACCCAAACCCCTAGTATTGAGCCTCGGAGAAGCAGAGGGGTAGCAGCTCAGCTCTGCAGAAAGCCCCTGGCTTCCATTCCTCCGGGGTCAGCATCCCACATCAAAACCCCTGCCTGAGCCTGACCCCAGGCCTGACCTTGATTTAGCAAGAAATGAGGAGATAATGTGTTTCCTTCCAGTCATCGAAGCCACAACCACTGCCTCTCCCACACATCTGCCCGTCAGCTCACACAACAGACACCCCATCTTCCAGTGACTTCTGCTGAATGGGCATCCCCAGGCAGAGTCTCACCTAGGACAGCCTTATAGGGTGGGGACTGCAGGGTGTCCTGGGGAGAGCCCTGGCAAGACAAGGATCGAAGTGTGCTACAGGGCTCAGTTTAACTGTGCTGCATTCACTAGACCCTCTTCGGAGTCCTGAGGGCAGTAAAGCTGTGACTCTAGGAGGACCAAGCGGCAGACAGAGGTCTGACTTCTAAGGTCTTTTCTAGCTCTGAAAGTATGCAACTCCAAGGCTGAATTCCCATCATGATGAGGCCTTAAGACCATTGAGGAAGTGAAATTCCTACACTGAGCGCTCTCCCCAACCCTCCCAGTAACAGGGGAGGCCCCCTCACCCTCAGATGCTAAGGGGCAGGAAGGGCGGGAGTGATGTGGCCCCTTTGGGTCCTGTGGGGACTGGGAGCCCAGGAGAGGGGCCTCCCTCAGCAGGGTTGGGACTGGACTGATCAAAACAGGCTTTCTAATTGTTGACATTAGCTCAAAGTTCCCTCTCCTTCTAGGAAGAAATGCAAAGCTAAGTGATTTCCCAGCAGAGGGGGAGAAAATTCCTCTTCTTCCTAAAATCGGCCCAAACGGAATCAACCACATGCTGGGCTCTCTCTGGAGCGGATGGGCCTGTGAGCACACCAGCCACACGTGCACATGTGCTTATGCGTGCACGCACTTTTCTTGTTGTTTTCATTTCATCATCCTTGCAACTCTGTCCATAGAGTGCTGAACGCTGTATGACCTACCCAACTTCTTACTTGCTGTCTCTTTATTCTAGCATAACTTAGGCACAGCAGTATCATGGCCAGTTGAGGTGATGCCTTTTCTTCCTTCTTTACCATCCCCAACATAAGCCCACATTCTTTCTCCAGAAAAGTCTCAGCATTACTTCCCAGAAGAAGCTGAGGGGGTTAGAGTGGAAATGAGGGCAAGGAAAGAGGAAAGTGTACTGTAGAGTTAGAACTTGGCCCATTTCTTTCTTCCCCCACTGTCTCCCCAGTTCCTACACACACACACACACACACACACATCTTAAACGTGGCTGAGAACATTCAGAAATTATTTTCTGAAGACTACAATTTCCAAAGTAAAACCCAGTGGATGCCAGTCATCTCAGAATATCTCAAGATTGGAAGGAAACTCAACACCACCTACTCCAACCATCTTACATCGCTTCTATAATATTCTAGCCAGTTTTCTAGCCTGGACTTAAATATCTTTTCTGTTGGAGAACTATCTCCCACGGTAATCCATACTCTTTGGATGGCTCTATGCTTAGAAAGTTCTTCATTATGCACAGATGAAATAGCCCCTACAGTTTTCAACCACTGGTCCTAGACCAGCTCTCCGCAGCCATCTCAGAGGAATCTACTAGGCCATTCCCACAGTGTCTCTGGAGGAGGGGTTGGTAGGGCCACCATGTGATACTACCACACACATTAGAAAAAGAAGCACACTCCTCATCTGCTGGGAAATTGTCATGAAAAGATAAAAAAAAGATTACAAAGTTTATGATGCAAGTGAGGTTTCGGGGAGAAGCACAGGAAGCTAGCCTGGCTACATTTAATTTTGATTTAGACCTCATAAACGTCCCAGGTACGATCATGATTCCCACAAGGGCAGTGAATAAGGTGGTGAGTGCAGACAGCATCTGCCTCCTTGGCTTCACCTGGAGAGAAGTTTCCAGCCCAAGAAAAGGGCCCTGTGGAAGAGTGTGAGTAGCTGCATAAATTCTGCCAAGGCAGCCTGCCACCTCTGTCTTATTTTCCAGGGGAGGCTGGCCCCCAGCACTGCAGCTCTAAGAACATGCTTGAGGTGGACCAAACTGTTTAATGACTGACTGAAGGATGGGAAATTAAGTGGCTGATGATCCAGCAGTTTCAGGAATAACTTTACCCCTGAAGGCGCTTCTTAATTAACTTCTTGGGGAACATACGTCACCTTTGAGAACCTGGTAAAGGTCATGAACTGACGCCCCATACGGTGTCATGGGTTAGCAGGTCACCCCAGAGAAGCCATGCTACAGACTCCCACTCTACTGGGCATTCACCAAGGCTCTTTCTTAGCAGATGGTCCTGTCACTCTTGGGAGCACTGGTAGCTTCTTGGAGCTGAGCAAAACCCAAAGGCAGGAACCCACAAAGCTCTAGGCAGTGGGACAGGAGATACGTAGCTTACTTAGATATATTTCCACTTCTTATCAACAACAATTATTCCTGCAAGCTGCTTTTTTCCAGTGGAAACTCAGCCCTCAGCTTTGTCAACAAGATTTCTGGGTTGATTACTGTTCTCCAGGTAACAGGCAGGCCATGCCCTGTCCCTTCCGGAAAGCGTGGGCAGCGACAGTGGCCGGTGAAGCAGAGGGAACCGGCCCATTCGTAGCTGCAGCCCAATCTCTCTGGTTTTACAGCAGAAGAAACTGAAGCCACCAGAGGGAAAGCGAGTTGTCAAAGGCCACACAAGGAGGGAGGATGCTTCTCCAACCCCACCCTGGCCAGGTCCCAAGACCTCTCATCACCAGCCCGAGCAGCTTCCCAGGGGAACAGAGTGAGGTGGGAGAGAAACAGGCCACGGAAGGGGGCATGAATTTCATTCTTCAGAGGAGGGGAGTTGTGGAGAGGCCACGAGGAGGCCCTGAGGCAGACTGCAGTGAGACCACCCAGCACTGACTCCATCCTTACAAGCAATACAGAAAAACAAAGTGGTGGGTGAGGGTACCCACTCGCTCCTGCCTGACCAACTCTGCTCCCACATCCGGCTTCTCTGGCCTGAAAAAATGGATGAGGACTCAAGACAGTGAGGGACTATTTTAGAGGGAGGCAGGATACACCTGGCCTGGGTGTATCTCACTCCTCTGGGTGGCTTTCCTGGGATACTAGGGTGGGAGTACTTCCCTGGGGCATCTGCCACAGGTGGAAGTTGATGGGACAAGGAGGCTCTTTGTCCAGTGACTTGGAGACCAAGGAGTAGAAACTGAGGCAGCCCAAAGAGAGGACCAAGAATACAGGGAGAGCAGATCTAACCCTCCTCTGGGGACACCTGAACCCCTGGGATTGCTGATGCAACTGATGGCCAAATGGGATTTTCCTTGATTTTCTAAAAAAAAAAAAATGGCCCCAGGACAACAGGAGAGAGCTGCTTCTTTCTCCCAAGCGATTTCCAAGGCCAGTTTTTAGTGCCCCATGACCCTCTACCCAGCTTAAGCATCTTTCTGACTGCTGGTCCCCAGCCCAAGTTCATGTAGGCCCAAGTTTACGCCTGCTGGGATCAATGCAATCTCTGAATCCCTCAGACTCTTCCTGCACTGTGGGAAAGGTAGTACCCAAGTCCCCGGTCCTGCCAGCTCCAAGGGAGATACTCGCGATCCTTGGCATCAGATCCCTTGCTCACCTCCACAATCACCTCGGCCAGCCTGACACCCTTGGCTACCTGACTACTGTCCAGCTTCCCCCAGAACCCGTCCCTGTGCCCTCATCTACAAATAGGGACATGATAGTGCCCAGGTCACAGGCGGTCACGGGGACCAAGATCTCTGCGCAGCACTCAGCACAGGGCCCGGCACACTGGAGCTTTATATGTTTGCTCTCATTATTAGAGCGGTTCCTGTTGTTAGTACAGTTGCGGAGAGTTCAGGGCCCAGAGAGGTGCCGTTGAGGCCAGGACGCCTGTTCTCCATCCCAGAGGCTCCACCCCAAACAAACATTGCCCAGAGAGCCACATATCTGCTGAACTGGGAATAAACGGACTACCCCACCCATTGGCTGTGACTCCTAAAAATCTGGCTGCTCGGGGTAGGGAGAATGGATTGTTCTAATCTCTCCCTGACAAGCAGAGAAGCTGAGCTACACTTCTGGACTTTTCCTCCACAAGGAAGATGAGGCCGTGACTCCCAAGGTGCCACCGGTTGCTCACCGCTTCTGCTCATAGCGCGTCCTTTCCCTCTCTCACCCCATGAGTCTCTTTCCTACCTCCGGCATCCAGGGCTTATAGGGCATCTGTTCTCCCCTTAGTGGGACCTTGCTCAGCAGCCCGGGGGCGCCCCCTGTCGGTTATCAGGGCAGCGGCACTTCCTCGCCCCATTCACGGCCACCACAGCAGGCATTGGAAGGCAGAGTGATGGGAAAGGCTGGCAGAGGCCAGGGGGCCGGAGCCGGGGGCGGGGCAGTAAGGGCTGCAGCCCCCCTGGCAGCAGCGTGGCCCTGTCGTGGCCCCTGACCTAAGCACTGGGCTGGCTCTGGCTCAGTGGGCTGCCACCAGCTCTTGGCAGCCCTGGAAAGCCATTCACTTATCCTAGGATAGATTCTGAGGCCTGTGTCAGAATCCATGAGGGATCCCAGGGTCCTCTGAGATGGGTGGGGCTGGGTAACTCTCTATCAGACAGCTCCAGTCCCATAAGGGGCTGATTTACCCAAAGGCATCCTGTCTCTGTTCTGCATTATTAGTGAAGAGGTGAACACTTCTCACATATTCATGAGGCTTCTCAGGAAGAGGCCAAGTGGGGAGGCTTCCATTTACTTTAGAGGGTAGCAGCAGACACCCCCAAGCTGCTACTCAGTTCCTGTGTAGAATGATTTCCCCAATAGAGCTTTTCCAGGGCTTCTGTTTGGTCAGAATTCCAGCCATCCTGCTGTGCCGTGTAGATTTCTTCTTGGGGCCCATATTGGAGGGCCAAGGAGGCCACAGCATTTCTTCTTGGCCTCACACTGTGCTGGGTATTGGTTCTGGCCTCTGATGCCTTATCTATGATGATGACTCCGGCCTGGTTTTAAGCACTGACTATGTGGCATGCTGTATACTAGGACTCAGAGGCACCACAGTGAGCCGCCCAGAGACCTGGCCCTCATGAAGCTTACACTCTACTGAGGGAGACAAACAGGAATCTCCAACTCAGATCTGCACTGCAATACAGGTAGGCACAGGTGTGATGGGAGCACGTGGGAGAGCACCTGGCCTGGTCTTGGAGAGAGAGAGAGGTTCTTTAGAGGAGGTCACTTCTCTGCCCCTCAACTGAGACAGAAAGGACCATAGTTTAACATGGCAGTGGTGAGAAGGGTAAAGAGGGGTCCGGGCAGGTGATACCATGTGAGCAAATGCTATGAGGCAAAAGGGAAAGAGCATTTTGGAGGTGGAGAAACTAGCTCCATATGGCTGGAGAGAGAGAGGGAACACAAGAAAGAAATAAACCAACTGACCACACTCATTTCAGTCGGAAGTAAATTCCATTCTTTCCTCTACCGAGTGTACTTCTTCTCGTAAACACACTGAGTCTTGAATACCAGGAATTTTAAATTACTGCAATGATATTTTGCAACCAAAAACTTTCAGACTCCATTCAGCTTCCCATTCCAACTGGAATTGACCTTGAGCTTTGTGAAGGAAGTAAAAATGGGCCTCCTTCCCAACTGCTCAAGGAGAAAGGGCCCCCCAGGTCAGGAAGGCAGTGGGCCTCTTCTACCGTCCTGGTGCACACCCCTTGTTCTCCTTTGCGGGGGAGGATGCTTTACCCTGGGATTATTCCATCAGTAATTGAGCTGGAAGGGAGAGGTAGAGGAGAGAATTCTGGAAAATCCTGCCCAGCTAAATAGGAAAACATACTTTTTGTGAGAGAAAACCCAAAGAAAGAACAAAAGATTCAACAAGGGCAGATGGAAGTTGTGAACAATTCAGTGGCACATCACCAGTCACTCCTTATTTGATGCATCAATCTGTCCAGGGTGGCCAGATGCAGTTGCCGGGTGCAGGGAGAGCTGCCTTACCACGGAACACACCAGTCCCCACATTTGCATCCACCAGTGCGCTCCGCTTACTCCTCTCTCCCAGTCAACAAGGTCACTTCCCTGTTGCCAGGAATCCCTCTAAGGGCACCAACCACACACACACTATGGTCACAAACAACTTGAGCCATGGACGTGTGTGGGAAGTCCGCTGCATGTGTGGGCACACGCCAGCCCCTACCCTGGGTCCAGATGTCCACGTTCACTGCTGGCCGATGACATGACACAAGCATAGCCTTCCCCTTAGAGCTATCATTGAAGATAACCCTCTTGTTTCAATGTTTCAGGCCAAACCGCTGGAGGATTCTTCCCTGGGGCCACAAAGTGGTAGGAAATAGTGGCCTTTGTCCTAACCCATGAACCCTCTCCAAACTAAACCCCCCTCCCCCAAGCCTACCCATTGGCTATCTTCCTTTTCCTTGTTTTTCTCTGGTACCCAGGGGCAAAGATGGAACAGATTCGCTACACAGAGTGGCATTCAATGCTGCCTCAGGGTACAGGAGAAGCTGAGCCCAGGTCTCCAACAATCCTCTCACAGGATTGTTGTATCCCCTGAGATTAAAAAAAAAAAGCGTGTTAGGGCTTCCCTGGTGGCGCAGTGATTGAGATTCTGCCTGCCGATGCAGGGGACGCGGGTTCGTGCCCTGGTCCGGGAAGATCCCACATGCCGCGGAGCGGCTGGGCCCGTGAGCCATGGCCACTGAGCCTGCACATCCGGAGCCTGTGCTCCGCAATGGGAGAGGCCACAACAGTGAGAGGCCCGCGTACCACAAAAAAAAAAAAAAAAAAAAAAAAAAGCACGTTATAAAATTGCTATACTCTGTACCAATGTTAGTTATTAGTTTACAATCATTTTCCCAGGTACTTAAGAGGGGGAGGAGGCCTATACTCCAGAGCAACAACTTCTTTCCCTCCTTGGCTGTCTGCAGCCCCCCAGCTGCCCACCTGGACCTCCACACCAGGTAACAGAATTTCCACCCCCTTCACTCAATACTCCTTCGGGCAGAGGCAAACATCCCTGGGGAAGGAATCTGATGGACCAGCTCAGGGCCTGCACTCAATCAAAGGAGCTGTGAGTGAACTGCACTCCAGCTGGCTGGGCAGGCTGCACACTGTCAGCTGGAGTGGCCGCTGGTCAGGCAGCCTGATGAGCAGCTTTCTAGGCAAGAAGGCCAGTGCTTGTGGCCATCGCAGCCCCTGGGGGAAGAGGTGGTACCCCTCCACCCACCGCTTCCCCTTTGCTCCCCGACTCACCACTTTTCCCAGTACTCCTCCTGTCCTGAAACACACTTCTGCAGTCAGGCTTTTCAGTAATCCAGGATTGACGTTTAACAGACAAAAATAATTCTCTTGAGTGAGCTATTTTCTGCCCAGCTTGGGGAATAATGGCTCAGGGTGACAGGCAGTCCGGTTGGGCGTGGAGAGGAGGCTGGCCACGGGCCACCCTTTGGTTTTGGGCCTTCCCCGTGCCCCACACCACACTCACCCTGGAGTGGGAATTTCAGGGAGGTGGAGACCTCAGTCAGAGGCTCCGGACTACCAGCTGTCCCCCCTACCCTCCCACCTGTGGATGCCAGGTGAGGAGTGAGGGCGGCAGGTATGGGAAGGCCTGGGGGAGCCAGGGGCTCCCCGCACACCAGGTTTCAATCCTCCCTGGCTATGGCTCTCTTATGGAATGGAAGGAAAAGAATTAAACACTGCTACTTTACCAAGCCTCCAAAAGGGGATTCTATACCCATTTGCCTATCTCACAGGAATGTTGTATCAGCTGAGATTTAAAAACAAGTGTGTTATAAAATTGTTATACTGCATACCAATGTTAGTTATTAGTTTACAATTATTTTCCCAGGTATTTAAGAGGGGGAGGAGGCCTATCCTCAGGCATAAAGGGGAAAGCTGTGAGAAAACATTTTGAAGTATAACGTGGAGCGTGATCCTCTCTCTGACAGCATGAGGTCCTCACAGCCCGGGAGAGCCCACAGTGTAGTGAGGGTTTCAGACCCGGCCTGATAAGCGTCATTCATTGCTTACCGAGCCCAATCCAAAAATGCCACTTTTTTTTGGTGGGGGGCGGGGGCTAGAGACCCTTTCTTTGACTGTTAGTTTCCTTTTGATTTTTCTACATCGAACCTTCCTTCTAATATCTATAGGGAAATATCTGACTAGGAAGACACAGTAGAGGAGGAAGGAGGAAGGAAGGAAGGAGGGAGGGAGAGAGAAAGATAAGGAGGAAAGGGGAGGATTTATTTTTTATCAGCAGACTGAAAGATTTCATTATAACTCTCCAGAAAGAAACACTCTGCATTGTAAAGTATTATCACACGATGGAATGGGTACCCATGGAAAGGAATCACTCATGCCTTTAGTAAGGAATTCTATATAC
Source organism: Mesoplodon densirostris (assembly GCF_025265405.1). Classification (NCBI taxonomy): domain Eukaryota; kingdom Metazoa; phylum Chordata; class Mammalia; order Artiodactyla; family Ziphiidae; genus Mesoplodon; species Mesoplodon densirostris. The sequence goes on along the minus strand of NC_082671.1, from coordinate 51,299,387 downwards.
ACTAGGGCTTTCCTGGTCCCCCTCCAGGTAACACTCATCCCTTTTTTTTTTTTCTTTTTTTTGCAGTACACGGGCCTCTCACTGCTGTGGCCTCTCCGGTTGCGGAGCACAGGCTCCGGACGTGCAGGCTCAGCGGCCATGGCTCACGGGCCCAGCTGCTCCACGGCATGTGGGATCTTCCCGGACCGGGGAACAAACCCGTGTCCCCTGCATCGGCAGGCAGACTCTCAACCACTGCGCCACCAGGGAAGCCCAACAGTCATCTCTTAAACGAAAGAGACTACCAGAGGACACACAGGAGGCCTGCAGGCTAAACCTGACCATGAATGAGTTCTGTTTGTCACCCCGCTACCCATCACCACCAGTGATTATACCTTTTTTAATTGGCTGTCAATGTTTCCAAAAAATAGAGAGATTTGACTTTTGGAAAAAACCTGGATGCCCCGCTTCCTATTAAAACTCTTGTATAATCTGGCCACACTGTGCTGCAGTGTCAGTGGCCACCCTGCTGGCCTGAGGCGGGGCTGTCCCTCTAAATCAGGCTTGTGCCATCCCACCAGGGTTTGCACTCACTGTTACCTACCTGGCCCTAGTTCCCGGAACAAGCCCCCAGCTTCAGCCGAGCTCTGTGATGAGGGAGACACTTGAGAGAAGAGGCTCTGGAGGCAGCCTGCCAGGGTACCAACCCTGCCTTCCCTCCCTGCCAGAGGTGTGACCAGAACCAATGACCTGAGCTCTCTACGCTTCTGTTCCCTCACCTGTCAAATGAGAAAAATAACAATACCTACCTCATTCATCTGTGAGGATTAAATGAGATAATGTATGTAAAGTGCTCAGCACAGGGCCTGATGCGTGGCACTTGCTCAGTGTCAGCACTTGTTATTATGCACGGTTGGTTCAATTCATCTGAGCTGCAGTCCAGATTGTTAAGGATGTTTTAGTCACACGAAGCGATTGCCCTCCAACTCTCCTTTCTAGCTTAGGGGACCCGGTCTACCTAAAAAACAACCCAATAAACATCTACTGAGCATACCCATGATGAGTTAGGTATTGTGTGGAGTGGTGACACCTCAGAGATGGGTTCAGAGCTGTTCTCAGGGGCTCACAGCACAGTGGGGGAAATGGACAACTGGACAGTCACAGCCTTGCTTCCTCCAAGTCCTGCCCAGCCACTGGGGAGCCTGGCATTCAAGGAGAAACTGGGGTGCATCTGACCCTTCTCCTAGGCTCCAAACCCTCCCAGAGCCTCCCTAAGAGACACCCAAGGGCGAATCAACTCCATTTCATTTCTAGTTTCTCAGGCTGCATATTTGTGTTCTTCCACTGCACCCAGGTTAAAATAATTCCATTTTAACCAAGCCATTCAGATCTTAGATGGAGTTCATTATAATGGAATTTTACCTGAGGCAGCCCATCCCCCAATTCTCAACATCATGGCACCCAAGAAGTTGGCAAGCTTGCCAAATTGGCTGGGCAGAAGTAACTTCCCGCCTCTGGCACAAGTCCAGAAATTCAGAGACTTTTGGAACAAAGAACTCTGCCCTGAAGGTGTTTTCCAGCATCATCCTGGCCAGCCTGGAACTGTCCTATTCCCCCTCCACTGGCACCACCTGATGCCTCTTTTTCCAGCCCTCTTCAGACAGGAAGGGGTGGGGAGCTGAAGGACTGGGACGCAGGGCAGGGCAGGCAGTGGCAGGTGAAGAAGGACCCCACGTCGGGTCTTAGAAAGACCTGAATTTAAGTTCTGGTTCTGACTTGGGAGCTCGATGGCTTTGGGCAAGAAATTTAGCCTCTTAACTTGTTCAAACTCAGTTTCCTCTTCTGTAAAGTGGGGATAACAATATGACCTACCTCATAGGATTATTGAGAGGCATATATGAGAAGATGCACAAAAAACTTTTAACCCAGTGCCTGGAGCACATTAAGTTATAGTAACCTTTTGGTTTATTATGATTATCAGCTATTATATGATATGCGAGCTTCAAAAGGGTCAAAGGTTGGTACAGAGAGAGAGACACTGGGGCAGAGTTGGGGGTAGAAGTGGCTGAAGGATAGGTGAGGCCCTGCCCCTGAGCCCAGCATGGGCCTGGTGACCAAGATAAGGCCCAGGGCAGAGGTGCTCGCCTGACTGTGGAGCTGACAGGCACAGACTAGATGGGTAATTACGGGATTGTGGGCTGGGGTGGACCATGCTACTGCCCAACCAGCCACATTCTTTTGTCCCGTGGGTGGCTGAGTGGGTGGGCAGCTGGCTGTTTATTTGGCTGCCAGGACACTGAGTGTATCTAACACCTTTCAAACCGGTACCCTCCACCCCCGGGCAGAGTGTTCAACTCTTGGAAGGGGAAGGGATTCTCTGTGGGCGTTCACCTTCTCCTGTGGCATCAGGTGGTGCCAGTGGAGGGGGAATGGGACAGTTCCAGGCTGGCCAGGATGATGCTGGAAAACACCTTCGGGGCAGAAGTCTTCGCTCCAAAAGGCTCTGAATTTCCGGACTTCTGCCAGAGGCAGAAAGTTACTTCTGCCCAGCCTATTTGGCACCTCTTCTGTTCTCTTCACCCCATCTTCCAGATGCCCCCTGCTCTCCAACCAGACAAGTCAGAGGGTCAAAGTTCAAGGCCAGACTCTGAACAATTGGTCAGTGGAGACTACTAACTTTGGTTCACCTCACCTGGAGCCTTCAAATGATCAAGAAGCCCAAGACAGACATAAATCCCATCACTGTCCCCAGCCCCAGTGCTCTAGTTAGCTAGCTCATACATGATTCTGATACTTTCATGTCTTGTTCTTAAAATCAATGCTCAGGGAAAATATACATCCCTCCCAATCCATTTGGCAAAAATGCAATTCAGTGGGTATTAACTGAGCACCTGGTATGTTCCCAGCCCTGACTTCAGCCTCTCGGTTGAACTGAACAGAACAGCAAGTGTTGGGAAGGATGTAGAGCCACGGGATCCCTCACCCACTGTCGGTGGGAGCCCAGTGAGGAAGGGCTTCAGCTACACCTGGGGACCCTGCAAAGGGCTCTCAGAGTCAGGCTGTGGCATTTACGGGGCCACCTGTGTACCACACATCAGACAGGCACACACATAAGCCAGAAACCAGGTCCTAAGGTTAAGAATGATACACTTGTTATAGCTGAAAGAGACTTTAGAAGCTCATCTAGGGCCTCCCTGGTGGCGCAGTGGTTGAGAGTCCGCCTGCCGATGCAGGGGACTCGGGTTCGTGCCCCGGTCCGGGAAGATCCCACATGCTGCGGAGCGGCTGGGCCCGTGAGCCATGGCCGCTGAGCCTGCGCGTCCAGAGCCTGTGCTCCACAACGGGAGAGGCCACAAAAGTGAGAGGCCTATGTACAGCAAAAAAAAAAAAAAAAAAAAAGAAGCTCATCTAGTACAACTTTTTCATTTTAGAAATGAAGTCTATATCAAGTGTTAAAAAGGATGGGGAACCATAGGAACTTTTATCTTTTTTGGGGGGGGATCTTTTATCTTAAAGGAGTGTTTTTGGTACAGTCACTGTGGAAGACATGTAGAGTAATGCCAAACAGGGAATTCCATGTGACCCAACAACTCCATTCCTAGGTATGCGCCCTAGAGAAAAGTCTACACATGCACCAGAAGACAAGCACAACATCTTCCTAGCAGTATTCGCTTATCATAATAGCCCCAAACCGGAAACAGCCCAGATGTTCATCAACAAGAGGAAGGATGCCCAAATTGTGGCATATTCTTATGGAATACGACACTGCACTGAAAACTAATCACTACAGCTGTGTGCTTCGAAGTGGATGAATCTCAGAAACATGATATTGAGTGAAAAAAGTGCATCGCAGACAACACACATGTAGGTAGACTCCAAAGACGTAAAACTAAACAATACACTGTTTTGTAAAGCATACAGAGATGAAAACTTGCAAAGAAAAGCAAGGAAATATTAACTAAAATTCATAATATTAGTTACAGTGTGGTGGAGAGTGAGGAAGGGGATGCAAATGGGAAGAGGAAAGGGGGCTTTTAAGCTTCTGTAAATGTTCCACTCCAAACTTAGGGGGTGGGTCAGGATATATTACACTACTCTTTAATGTATACATAGGTCTATTGTGTACTCTTGTGTGTATGATGTATTTCACAGTCTAAAAAAATAGAGTCTTGGAGAAGCTAAACGACATTTCCAAGCTCATCAGCTAACAAATAACAGAAAGAGAAATCAATTTACTGAATCTGAGTTTAGCCATTCCTGGCTTCTAAAAGGACCTCTCACAATGATGAGTTTCTGGTCTAGGAAATTTGAAAACAATTGCAAGAGTCTTTTCTTTTCACTGTTAAATTCCCAGTGTCTTGAATAGTACCTGGTACACAGTAGGTCCTCAGTGCATATCTAGTGAATGACTGTCTGCACAAGCTCTTCTGGGGCTTACATCGTGCCAGGCGCTCGACTTGTATCATCTCTAATCCTCACACAACGCTGCAAGGGAGTTATTCTTATCCCAGTTTACAGATAAGGAAACTGAGATTCAGAGAGATTAAGACACATGCCCAAGGTCACGAGCTACAAAGTGACAAAGCCAGAATTTAAGCCTTACAAAGTGACAAAGCCAGAATTTAAACCTAAGTGTGTCTAACTCAAAACCAGTATTTCTCCCGCTCCGCAAGGCTGCTAGCACAGCTTCTAATAGCACTATCTAAAATTTCAGTCATTTACCAAGAAACCCTGGGAACCCCAGCTGAGGGGTAGGCTCAGTATTTTCTCCTCCTTCTACCTGTCTCCAGGCTCTGGCTCCGGCACTTAGAGTGGTTTGTACAGCCAGGCCCATCACCAGCACACAACGTAGAGCTGTGGTCATGGGTTAACTTTACAGCATGGGGCAGGTTACTGCATCTCTTTAAACCTTCGTTTCCCATATGCATGCTGGAGAGAATACTAGTAACTTACTCCAAAGAAAAGCTGCGAAGATTAAAGGAGACAAGGAAAGTGATCAGCACAGTGCCTGGCAGAGGCTGTCAGGTGAGGCTGGAGTCTGTTTCTCTTTCCAGGTGGGTAGGTTCGGGAGTGTTCCTTAAGGGGTAGCCAGGAGAGGAAGAGGTAAACAAGGTGAGGATAGCTCCCAGTTGGCCAGTGGGACAATGGCCTTTTCTTCCTTGGTGCACTTAGCACATAGAAGGTCATCAATAAAGTGGTCTGTTTGAAACTGAGAGTGTCTTATGTGCCTTCCAGACCATCCAAGTCTTCTTTGATCCCTGCAATCTCTCCACACAGAGCTATCTCTCTCGGGTTCTTGTCTGCTGTTTTTACCCAAGTAAGGTACCCAAGACTGCCAGAAAGGTACCGAGGCCTGAGAGTATGGCAGAGGGAGCCTCCTCTGAGAGGCCACTGTCCCCAGAGTAACCTTTGGACAAACTGAACTTGCTCCCAGGACAATTCATTCAAACTGCTACATAAATCTAAGCCTGCTGCTCAGGGACATTTCTGCAGGCCCAGTATGTGTGAGGCGGGCCCTGAATGCTTGTGGCCGCCTGGTAAGGGCAGAGGTGGCAGGGTCCCCTGAGGTTAAGATAGACCCAGTGTGAGTCCTGACTCTCCCTCTCACCAGCTGTGTCACCTTGGCACATGGCTCCACCTCCCCGATCCTCGCTTTCCCCATTTTTGTAAAACAAACATGGTGGTGGTTCTCGTCTCACAAGCTGTGACAGCTCTGGGGGGCAGTGCACGCGGCGTCCAGGGCCCAGCACCTGGTACCACTGGGCTGAGTGCTCAGTAAGTAGCTGTTCCTGGAGCTACAACTCCAGTGCCAGCAGGTGGCACACACTGGATGTGTCACCAGCTAAGCTCTGGGCCGCATGGGTGCCTCACAGGGCCTAGAATATCACACTTTGCATAACACCTCAAAGCTTCAAGCTGTCATCAGAAGGCCAATGAAAGGCAGCAGCTTCCCAGGAACTGGCTGCTGGGTCCTGCCCAAACTCCACCTTCTCACTGGTGCAGCTGCCTACACCATGCTCAGGACCAGGCCCCTGCCCTGTGCAGAATGGGAACTTTGTGTGGCAAAGACCGTGGAATAGACTGCTTGGTCTGTTCCTTGGCATGGGACCTGTAGGGCAGGTTTGCGAAGGTATGACACACACTCAGACTCCCCGAGCATCTGTTCCTTCTGCCTTTGGCTCCTGCCATTTACCTACCAGCCTGCCACCCCTGCCACTCCTGAAGCTCTCTCCTCTCCCCTCCCCATAAGTCACTTCAAAGGGTGGGACTTCCCAAGAGGTCTTCACCTGCCGTTTTCATTTGTCGGTGATGAGAATGACTTCCTTCCTGCCACAGTGGACAGAGTCACTACACAGTCATCAAGGAGGCTCCACCCCCATGCCCGGCACCCCGTCTCTCATACTGAACCTCTGGGGACTCTCCAGGGAACCTACCCTGAGCATCTGGGCCACAAGGACCAAGGAGGGAAGGCAGTTTCTCTTCCACGTGTCTCCACAGCAGGCTGCAGTCACCCGCCGCCACCAACGTCTTTAGTCGGGGTTGAGAAGAGTGTGTCCCTACCCTGGACCATTTCCCCAGTAGTCAGACAAGGCAAGAGTCAAGCTCCAGTGTCCAGGGGACCTGGCTCCCTCTCCTGCTACGCAGCTTCTCTCGGCCCTGACCTCCACTTTGCTTACCATTTCCCCAGAACCTGATTACAAGTGACCTGTGCCCTTTATCCACATGGGCAAGGTTTCACTATCCTTCCCTTCCTGGTTGTTTACCTGCTGAACAGTAGGCTAGTCCAGAGGGAGGGCGGCCGAGAGCAGTGCTGCCCTCAGGGAGAGACTGCAATTAGCGATAACACCACAGAGCAGGCTACCCCCATCTTCCCCTCATCATTAAGCACCACCCCCATCTTCTCCTCATTAAACCCACACCCACCCATCTTCCCCTCATCACCCGTGACCTCCGCTGGGTGCGGGGTGGGGTTCTCTAGAATGCCTCAAGGTTCCAATTTGTCCCGAACAGCTTGGGTTTAATTATCCATCACAACCCTTTCACTCTCAAAAGTCTCCCAGTTTGGGCAGTAAATTATACAGTCACTCTCTCTAGCACATCCAGGAGGGCACTGAGACAAGAGACAGTCAATGGGGAACCGGAGAAAAGCATAACTAGAAGCAAGACCTTAGTGGTCCAGAGCTACAGCCAGGCTGGCTCCTGTCCAGCTGGACCCCCTGAGAACTGGACTGTAGTGAAAGAAGAGCCCGCCAGCCACTGCCCAGCCTGAGCTCAGACCGTCTAGGGGGAGGAGGCCTGGTCTGGTGGGTTCTGCTGCCTGTCATCCCTCAGAGGGCCTAGTACCACGCTGGGCACACAAGAAGCTCTTAAGAAAATCTTGTCATTTCCTTACTTCTCTTTACCTGCATCCAAACCAGACGTAAGCAGTAACAAATGGAAAGCTGCAGCTCCTATAACTCATCCTGCCCAGGAACACACTGGAGTGCCATCCTAGCTCAGAACTCCAGGTGCTCGTGACTCTGGCTCTCCGGCCACTAGAGCCCACCTGCTGGATGTAAGCACCAGCCAGTTTCTTGCAGAGAAACTCTGGTTCACAGCCAGGATGACCTCTGCCTCCTCAGGATGTGGGGTAAAGAAATGAACAACTGCAAGCCCTTCTCCTGTCTTGGATAACCACTTGGTCTGGCCCACTAGACCCCAGGTCTTCCTCCAAATGTGAAAGACATTGGCTTTAACACTGGCTATTTGTTCTGGGAGTGGACGGTGTGGGTCCAAGAGGTCCTCCTGGTGCTTTCTCTGGGACTCGGTGCCCAAAGGAGATCAGTTCTGAGGCCGAATAGGGAAAGAAGACCGAGAAACCATAAACACAAGTAACTAGGGCACCTCAAACAGCATCAGACCTTCCACAGTATTTATACCAATAGAGTGTGATGGTCTTGGCTGTGAGTGGTGAGGAAAGCTCCCTAACCCTAACCCTCTTCTTTCCCTCCTTCCTTATCCCACTCTCCTCTTTTCTTATCCTTTTCCTCTTCCCCCCTTTCTTATCCATTACCCTGGAAAGGGTCCAAGTCATGGCTGATGAGGGACAGCCAAACTGAAGTCATGGGACCCAGTCAGAGCACAGACTGTGAATTCCCCAGCTCTTTGCAGTTTGAGTCAGCCCCCTAGCCTGCTTGTGGATTGTCTTCAAATGGGTCCAGAGAGGCCACTGAGTAGGGGCCAAATGGGGCCCCTGCTTCTGCTCAAGGATCTGAAACACCCAAAGCAAAAGCCAGAGAGAGATCAGCAGTCTTAATAACCTCGTGGTCTGGCTGCATACAATCCTGACACCATTCCAGAAGGACTCACCATCCCCTCCAGCACTTGGACAGGGATGGGATGAGGAAGGTCCCCCGAAACACAGCACTCTTGGTTCGTAAAGTTGAGGCTCCAGTGTCCAGATAATCCATTTCCACCTCAGCAAACCACCCCCACTTCCCAGCCTGACTTAAAACCTTTGCCAGCACCACGGCTTCCCTTATCCCAGAGTCTTTCCCAATCTCTTGTGCACGCCCACCTCCCTAACACACATAGGCAGCTAACAAGATCACTAGGCAGAAATGGCATATGAGGGGCTGGAAAATTCTGCCATGCTGGGATGCACCTCCTGATCCCAGGAGAATAAGAGATGTGGATTTACCACAAAGCCACAATCCCTTCCCAGTCAACCCATTCTGGAGTCATACCATAGCCATCCCATAATCATTGCTGTGCAGAGTGTCCCCTTCAGGAGTGGCCACCACCAGCCATGAGGAAGCCGGCCTTCCAGCAGGGAGCTGGTGCAGAGCTGAACTCTGCCCAGGAGAGCTTTTGCAATGCTCAGAAAATGCCTGCCCAACTGCTTGCCTGGGCTCTGGCCCCTCTGGCTGCTGAGCCCAGACAGGAGGTTGACTCACTCACCGCATGGAGAAGGAGGAAGAGGAGGAGGAGATGAGGGAAGGGCCTGGGTTCAGAGACCCAGGGCTCTCCCAGCCTAGGCAGCCTAGGTCTCAGCCTCAGTGGTCCATGGCGGGAGGGGGGCCATGTTAAACTGCTCCCCGGAGACCATAGGATGTTCCCTCCTAGATACTTCCCCTGAAATCCTCCTCATCCACCACCCACAGATGTGGGACTCCTCACTCCCCCAATAGAAGCTACTCCTTGAGGCCCCTCCTCAATTAGACGCTTGCTCCTGAGTTCCTGTGGACATGTATGGATGGGCTTTCCTGAGAAAATAAGTCCAGTGCACTGGATCACCCAGGTCTAAAATAATTGGTGGCTTAAAAAAAAAAAAAAAAAAAAAGCGAGAAAAGAAAAGGAAAGGAAAAAACCCTCTACTTAAAAGATCCAACTCCATCATCGCAGGTAACCATGTGTGGGTCCTATAAGATAACAAGGCTATACGCACTCCATCCCCAGAAGACCTCAGCACCCTAGAAAGCCAAACCCACCCTTTCTTTTTCCTCCAGTCCATGCCAAGGCGGCCCGACAGAGGAAGGAAACAAATGTTTCTTGTTGCCCAAGTGCCAAGCACCCTGCTGGAGGAGCGTTTCTGTGATCCGCTGCCTGAGCCCCGAGGAGGTCGCTGCTCCCCTCTCCAGCCTGGCACGAACTTCAGCTTTCTCTCAGACCTCAGGGTCCCCTTAGTGCCCCAGCCTCAAGGCACGACAGCCCAGATCTCGGTCGCCAAGTTCGCCCAGACTCTAGTGCTTGCACACGGGCACTCAGGCCCGGTACCCCCGACGCCCCCACCCCGCGCCTAATCCCGACACTGGGGCCCCCCCTCCCCGCCGGTCCTGGGTCCGCACCTGGTCCTGCGTGTGGGCACACTGCTCCGCGCTCCCGGCGCCTGGGGATCGGCGGCTGCCTTTTGACAAGCAGAGACAGCCCAGCTCCTGGCCCCTCCCCTCGAAAGGCCCCGCCTCTCCCCGCCCTGGGCCCCGCCCACAGATCCAGTCCTCTCTTGCCCAGCGCTCCAACTGCGCTGCAACCATCTTGACTTGGAGTCAACCACTGCACTGTCTCCTGGGAGACTCTGCCCAGTCCTCCAAGACTGCCGTCCACGGGGCATGGCAAGCTCTGCCCTCCGTGCGTGAGAGCTTTCGATGGTTATGTGTGTGCAGATCCACGATTCTGCCTGCGATAATCCGTGATGCCTCCCCTCTCCCCCCACTGCAGTGGTTCTACCCAGCCTGCTGCGGACGCCTCTTCCAGGTGCGTCACCCCCACCTGGGCTGACCCGGCCGGGACTTCTCCGTCGTCTGCGGGGCTCTGCGGTGGGGGTGGAGAGGTGCTGCGGCGGGCACCAAAGGTTCTCTGAGCGCTCTTGGAGAATCCCAGTGCAGCCCGCCGTCGTGTTACGCCTGCAGAGCGTCGGGGAGCTCAGCCCGATCCCACACGCTGGTATAAAAGAGCGAACGAAAACGGAGCCGAAGAGGAGGCTGGAGTTGCATTGTCACCCCTACTCGATGTCCCCTCGGGCGCGACCACGGCCGACCACGTTCTCGGCCCGTCGCGAACCTCATCCAAACAAGCTTAGTCTCAGCTTCCCTGGGCCCTGGTCCCCAGCCCCACACACCCATCCCATCCGACATTGGTGTGAAGGGATGAAAGGAGGTAAAATGTACATCTGAGACCTGGGATTGTAGGTGGATGCGGAAAATTCGCCATAGAAAATCTTGGCTAAAAATTACTCCGTTTCTTTGGCTATGTACTAGGCACCACTCTAGATGCTAGAGGAGAGCCGAAAAAGATGTGGTTCCCTCCGTACAGCTCACTGTCCAGTGGGAGAATATATAAATAAATAGTAATTACAATGTAATGTTCTATAATAGAGATGCCCAGGAAGTCATCCAGCAGTTGGTGACCCCCTTTAGGGAGGGAAGATGTTGTCATTCACCTTTTACAGAGGAGGAAACCACGGCTCAGAGGGACAAGCTGAACAGGTGGGAAAATGAGGTATAGAGAGGTTGGTTGATTTGCCCAGCATTACATACCTAATCAATGAAGGGCAGTACTAGAGCTCAGCAAATAATAGCCTCTGATCCATTTCTGAAACACTTATGCTAGACTGTATGATAACCAGCCCCTCAAACTCTCAATAACTGGATCAAGAGAAATGGACTGAGGCTAAACAGACAAAAGGACCTTCAAACAGTGAAGTTTGTTAAGCACTGTAACAGTTCATTAAGGGAGTATCATGGACACTTTCTCTCTGGACAGGTTAAAAAAAAATAGAAGAGACACAGATTGTTTGATTGACCTTGGGAATGGGCTATCCATTCTGAGAAACAGATGAAAGGAAGTGCCTCCTTTGGAGGTCCTGCCAGTCTGATGGATGGATTAGCTGCTTGTAATGAAAGTAAAAGAAAGAATCCCCTTGCCCAGAGCATCATGGGAAAGCTAGCAGTGATTCTCGTGGGCAGGAAAGTGTCAGAGGAAATCTCTAACAACCAACACTTTGGGACATCCTCAGAAAGTTCCATGAGCCTCTGGAAGAGGTTGATCACTCAGAAGTCACTTTCGTAATGCTTAGCTGGCCAGACAGGTGAACCTGGCATCTTGAAAATAAACCTTATCAAAAAGTGGTAGAAGATGAGTCCTAAGTGTTCCACAGTAATTGGCAGTGTCTTTTTACAGCTCTTCGTTTGATCTTCATCATGACCTTTTGAGTCAGGCCAGCTAGAAGTACTCTCCCTGTTGTATAACTGATGTGCGGAGTTGCCAAAGCTCTTGTAGCCGGTGAGTGACAGAGCCACTTGAACTCAGATCTCTCTGCACTTTCCACTGTTCCATGCTGCCTCTCAAAAAAAAAAAAAAAAAAATGTCCATAGGCTTTCCATCTGTTTCACCAATCTAGATAACCCAGCCTTGGAGAACTCAGAGATTCTGAGTCTGACAGATTTGCAGGATTATCGATGTGATCACAGTCCCCAGCATATGCACTCATCAGCCCATCTCTCTATCCCTAACCAACTTCTTTTTATCTTCCCCCAATACCTGAACTGCTCCCTCTCACCTGTCCCTCCAGACCCTGTCCTCTTCCAGGCAAAAATGTGCCCTTTGAGCCCTCTCTGGAGCACTCCCATCTGTTTCTTTTTCCCTTTTTTTTTTTTTTTTTTTTTTTTTTTTTTGCGGTATGCGGGCCTCTCACTGTTGTGGCCTCCCCCGTTGCGGAGCACAGGCTCCGGACGCGCAGGCTCCGGACGCGCAGGCTCAGCGGCCATGGCTCACGGGCCCAGCCGCTCCGCGGCATATGGGATCCTCCCAGACCGGGGCACGAACCCGTATCCCCTGCATCGGCAGGCGGACTCTCAACCACTTGCGCCACCAGGGAGGCCCTCTTTTTCCCTTTTTTTAGGGCCGTTTTTTCTCCTTAAATATTTTATGGTTATAGGTATGATGGGAATGAAGGAAAGACTCTCACTCAGCAAACTCCAGAACATCTGAGAGACACAGTCATGGATTCATAAAGACAGAAGCTACCAGGCCATCCCAGTTAGTTCTCTTGTTTTAGAGATTAAAAAAAAATTAAGTCCAGAAAGGTGAACTTATTTATCTTTTCTAAGCCATGTTAGGGCTGTTCTCTCTGTTTATGTTCCGGATGGTGAAAATGGAATGAATAAATGGAAGAAGCTGTAAGCAATGAAAGCAACCCAAACAAAAGGGTCTTCCCAGGACAGTGTTTACCAAAATTTTAACTGCAACCCGTAGTAAGAAACAATTTTTTGTCATGACCTAGTATACCCATGCAGATATACATTATATAAAACAAGAGATACCCTGCAGTGTTTTCTATTATTTTTCCCTTCCTTCCTTCCTTCTTTCCTCCCTTCCTCCTTTCTTTATGTCTTTCTTTTTCGGATCCACCAAACATTTCACAGACCACATGTGTTGTGACCCAAAGTTTGAAAAAGTCCCTGTTATCATGAGATCCCTTCATTTAGAACCTGCAACATGAGATTCGCAGAAAGGCCTTTGAGAGCCCAGCCTGGTTTGCACAGAGCACCCTCAGAAGCCCATGGGGGCTCCAAGGCTTTGGAGGATTCTACTTCCAAGGCCACATTGTCAGGATTAGGTCACTGAGGCAACGTGTATCTACCCAATGTTTGCCTTTATGGCCTTAAGTCAGCTGTTATCCTACCATGCTCCTGCATTTTCTAGTATGGGGGCTTCTTTCAGCCTCAGGAAGCTTTATGGCATCTCAGAAATCCTGACTTCCCCAGAGCAGGACAGCTGTGGGGGAGTAGTGTGCAATGTCATGAGAAGTGAACGTCCACAGGCTCAGCTTGCCCTAGAAAGTGTAGCTCACCCCCGGTTGTTCAATCCAAATGCATGTGGCTCCAGGGCTCCATTCCCAGTAGCCCAGCTCATGTCCCCATCCTCGGGGCTTTTGGCACTTATCTTTCCCATCTGCTCCCATATCCTTGAGCCCTAGGCTGCCTGCCTGCTGGCCCGCATACAGCGTCTGCTGGCATGGTAAAGCAGAGCCTAGGGGCCGGATGAAGGAAGGTGGAGACTCCCACCTGCATCTCCAAGCAGAGGGAGCTCCAGAGCTCTCCTAGGTTCCCAGGTATTTGCTGGGCTCCCATCCAAACCCCAGCATGCAATGATGACTCCTCAAGCCCCGATATCAACTACAGAGACCAGTGGGATAAACAAGAGGCTCAAGATCCTTTCCCACCTATGAGGGTCTGTAGCTGTAAGTTTTGCAACAATTACGATCACTCTAATAGGAAGTGAAGTGACCCTATCCCCTAGCCCTTGGGGAATTCTTATTTTGCTCCTCTAGGGAGGCATATCTTGGAGAGCCTAGGGAGGCAGGTGGGTGGAGAGGCTCTGAGGCATGAGAGCAGGTATCCTCGGAGCAGGTGAGAGCATCCTTAGTGTCACATCACTGCTGAAGAAGTCAGTAGGAAGTGGCTGACTGTTTTCAAAGGAAGCCCCCTTAACCCAGAGGAGAGTCTCCAGTGAAGGCGATTATGCAAAGATCTCATTTTCTTCATACGAAGAAGCAGAAGCCTCACAAGCCCCATCCTGGGCATGCCTGCTTCTTTCTCCAGAACAGGAAGGACATTCTGTAAGCAGCCCAGGAATGCATTAAACAACTCTTCCCTGGGGCCTTGACTCCAGAAAGATGTGGCTATTGACAGCTGTTTTCCTTTGCCTTTGGCCTCTGACCTGGGACGAACACTACTGAGCATGGATGCCCCTCTCTTTGTATTTGCCTCATTGTTTCATGTTGTTAGAGATGTCACCGTTGTTAAGACTGGTGTTTCTGGTGTCCATCTCCACTTCCAACAGAGTTTACTCTGGACTAAATGATAGTGGTATTGTGCTGCTTTGTATCATCCACATGTCCTACAGCCAAGAAGTGGTCTCTAGACATTTCTGATTGTAAAACCTTATTGGCAAAAAAAATTTGCCATCCCCATATATGAATATGACTTTAAAAGTTCTATCATTAACTCATATTTCAAGTCAAACTGCACAGTTAGGGTGAGATTCATCATCAACATTAATGAATGTAAATTCGTATTTCAGTTGATGTTCTTGATACTTTTTACTGACTTCCCTAACACTTCTTTGCACTCAGATACCTCACCCAACATACCTGACACGGAGACCATCTGATACGAGGACCAAATGAGGGTTCAGTGTCAATGTGTATGTTAAACATACTAAAGCTTAATTTCTTTAAATAAAATAATTAATTAAATTTTATTTTTGGCTGCATTCAGTCTTCGTTGCTGTGCATGGGCTTTCTCTAGTTGCACTAAGCCGGGGCTACTCTTCATTGCAATGCGTGGGCTTCTCAATGCAGTGGCTTCTCTTGTTGCGGAGCACAGGCTCTAGGTGCGCGGTCTTCAGTAGTTGTGGCGCAGGGCTTAGTTGCTCTGCGGCATGTGGGATCTTCCTGGACCAGGGCTCAAACCCGTGTCCTCTGCACTGGCAGGCAGATGCTTAACCACTGCACCACCAGAGAAGTCCTAAAGCTTAATTTTTAAAAAAGAAAAAAAAAAAAAGAAAAAGGAAGTCTTTGATATTGTCCTCCCATACCCAGTGGATCGTGTAACATATCCTCCCTCAGAGATCTCTGCTCTAGAGAACAGAGAAACAAGATTTGGACCCAGAGTGTTCAGCAAGTTTAGGTGACCCATTCAAGTTTATAATTGGTGAGTTGCAAAGCAGGGACTAGAGGCCAAGTCTCCTTCCTTGAAATCCAGGTCTTGCTCTTTCCACCACCCTGTGCCTCCTCTTCCCTCTGCTTTGTGGAGAAATGGAAGCACTTTGTGTGTGTGGGGGGAGGGGGGCAGGGAGAATCTCTTGAAGGCTGGGAAGCTAAATTCTTTGATCTGATTGGCTTATTTAAGCAGAGTCTGAGGCAAGATACAGGTGGAATTGACTGTGGTGCACATCTGGAGCCACAGCTGCCAATAGTCTGATGCCACAGGTCCCCAACCAGATTAAACCAGAGAGGCAAACAGGACAGGCTCTCCCAACAGTGGCTACCAGGGTTGGGAGAAAGGGTGTGGTGGCCACTTGTGGGTAACTATAAGTAGGAGAATAGACCTTAAATTCTTAGCTTGGGCACCACCAAGGACCTTCCTTCGACCCACATTCTCGAGGAGAGGTGTCGCTCAGTTGGGGTTTCTGGAACCTGGGAAGAAGGGGTTGCCTGACCTCTGAGTGCCAGCTGCCAAGCCCAGAAAGAATGTGGTGAAGAGGCCTGAACCATCAGGGGTTTCCATCTCTTTACCCTTTAACCCTCCTTTTCCCCACCCATCTTCTCAGTCCAGACAAATCAGTTCCTCCTCCCTAGATCTTTCTTTCCTGCCCTCCCTCTGCTCTGCAGTTTACTTCACATACCTCACATGCCTCTGTACCTTATTCATCACCAGGCTCCTCATCTGTCAAGAGATGGGGAGTTTGAGGGCCATCAAGGGCTGATGATCAGTAAGTCTATGACTTGGACCTGCCCAGAAAGGAGAATAATATCTCAGTTGCCAGCACTCCCCCACATTCTCCCTGCCTTTCCTCCCAGTGAAACCCAAAATATGGGTGAGGATGAGTTGAGAGAGAACATTTAGGCAAGTAGTCCAGGTGCCCAGGCATGAAAACGCCAGCTGTAGGCTCCTCACAGGGTTGGGATGGAGTTCCTGAGCAGGATGCTAGACCCAGAACAATGAATTATAGCAACTGAGTCTTTGTTCTGTGTCCTTGAAGTAATCTTGGTATCCCAGTTCCCTGTCCTCTTCTCTTCCCAAGAACCTTATGCTTGATCTTGACAGAAATTAGAAGTGAATTCCAAAGGCAAATACCAAAATCTCCACTGTAGCTTCCTAGAGATGATCAAAGTAATTCAACCCCTTCCGCCATGTTGGGAGCTGGAACTCTAGAGAAACACGTCTCTACATTACTTTCGCTCTCCCATCTTCTCTCCCATTCCATGAGGCTTAAACTGTGGACTGATACCATATACCCTGTCAGTTGTGACAATGCAATCTAGCCTGATAGAGAGGCTAATCTGGTGCCTACAGCTGGTTTACTTCCTTGTCAAACCCCTGAATGTGAGGAGATACAATTCCTGCTTTGTGATTAATAATAGTCTCCCCTCTAATCACTTGTTATCTTATTGCCTTATACTATAAGTTGACATTTGATCTGCAGCAATTAAGGATTTATTGCCATGTTTCTTTCTCCCAAATAGCATACACCCTTTAAGTAGAGGACATTTGAGGACGAGTGGTGTTGGAACCAGAACAATTGACAAAGAATTGTATGTGTCAAGGTTGCATTACCTCTGTCTCAACCTCAGTCTAAAAAAGATGTTTTGTTTCTAATAGTACAATGGATTAGATACCTTGAATGACCCTTTCAGTTTAAATAACAATTTTAAACACAGCCATTTAAATTAAACAACATTTAATCTTAAATGTATCACCAAGCTGGCACAAAAGAAAGAAATCTACAGAACTCAAAATGAAGTGAAAATAGGAACACAGGTTGGAATGCAAGGACCAAAGCTGGTCTTCACCCTGAGAGAGTCTTGGGAACCTTGAGCTTTCACTTTGATGGTTTCACAGGTCATGGGACAAGAGGTATGGCCAAGGGATTATCCTGCATAAATTTGGGCTCTCAAAAGGTATACCCCAGAACTCTCTGTGTAAAGAGAATGAGAAATAAACCTCCATGTAGAAAGGAGCAGCAAGGAATTTGGCCTGTGTCATTCTGGATGGTAGGAAAAATAATAAATATTCCCTCAGAATTCACAACCACAAGCCAGTGCTCAGCTGGGTTTGCAGTCCAAATTCATGTGCTATGTGATCAAAAAAAAACAAACCCAAAAAGCAAAAACCAAAAACTCAAACAGAAAACTTAAAGTTATCCTAGGTTGGTACTATTCAGGTAACTTGCTGAATCAATTGTAATCCTCTTTGTGGGAACTCAATCACATCCTAGTACTCAAAGGCTGGCCACAGGTGAAATATCAGGGAAAATCACAGCTTATGGTCCAAGTCACAAAACACACATGGAAATAAAGCACGTTGAGTGAAAATCAGCAGAAATAGACCCACAAAGGCATTAGATATTTAAAGTTTTAGACACAGAATATAAGGTTTTTGTTTGTTTGTTTTAAAGAAACAAAAGAGAAGCTCAAAGAAGTGAGCAGGAAATAAGAGACTATAAATAATTAGACTTGGAAAATAAGCAAAAAGAATTTCTGGATAAAAAATAATAGGTGTTGAATCTTAAAACTCAGTGGATAGATTTAATAGCTGATTAGATATGGCTGAGGAAAAAATTAGTGACCTGGAAGCCAGAGCTGAAAAAATGACCTAGAATGTAATCCAGAAAGACAAGACATGGAAAATATGAAAGATTAAAAGACATAAAGGAGAGAGAAAATCGAACTGTGCCAAACTAGAACTCTGGAATGAAATAGAAGGATAGGAAAGAGGTAATATTCAAAGACAATGTCTGAGATATTTCCAGAACTGAAGAGAACTTCTGGAAGCTCAGTGAATGCCAAGAAGATAAATAAGAAAAAAATCACATGTAGGAACACCATAGGAAACTAAACATCAAAGAAGGAAGAGAAGATTGTGAACACTGGAAGGAGAATTATCACCGACAAAGGAATGGTGTTTAGACTTATGGCTGACTTCTCAACAGCAAACATGAGGACTAGAAGACAGGGATATAGCAGTATCTTCAAGGTGCTGAAAGACAATTACTATGGACCTAGAATCCTATATCAATGCAGCTATCTTTCAATAATGAGAGAAAACAAAAATATTTTCCAGTAAAAATTGAGAGCATTTATAACCAACAAACCCTCACTAAAGGAAATTCTCAAGGATTTATTTCAAGCAGAGGTTAATGATCTTAGATTGACCATCTGCAATACAAGAAGGAATGATGAGTAAAGAGATTGGTGAATACCTAGATAAATCCAACAAACAGTAACTGTTTAAAATAGTAATTATAAGGTCTTATTTTCGTGTAGTGGGGGAAGGCTAGTACTAAAAGAATGGATGATAAAAGCAGGTAGGTTGGGTAGGGATGATTAAGTTTAAAGTGTTTTCAAGATCTTTGTATTGTTCAAGGGGGAGACACAGAAATTGATTCATTGCACACTTTTTTAAAGTAAGAATGAATATAAAGAAATAGCTAGGCTAATCATTAAAAAATGATATTAAGTGGATAACTTCAAGTAAAGGGGAACAAAAGAAGTCAAGAAAAGTATAAAGAAATGAACACAAAAATCAAGATAAAGCACTTAAGAGGATTACTGGACTGAATGTCAACATTATGACACAGAAAAAAAATATATGTATGTGTCATCTTGGGCATGTTACTTAACTTCTTGTCTCATATGTAAAGTGGGATAGTAGTAGTATTGTTGGGAAATTATGTGAGATAGTATATGTAATGTAGAGCACTTAGAATGCTATATGGTTCAACCAAAGACTATATATGTGTTTGCTTTCTTCATGGTATTTTATTGTGTATATGCAATATAATTAATTTAGCTAGTTTCCCATTGATCAATGCATAGCATTTTCAATTCCTCTGCTATTCCAGTGTTGTTGTCAATATCCTTACATATCCATTAAAAAAAAGATAAAGCATCTTAATAAGATGGTAGCAATAAATCAAAATATGTCAATAATCCCAGAGTTGTAATTAAATAAATGTTCCAGTGAAGGATGAAGCTAGATCAGATTTTTAGAATTCCAGATATAAGCTGTTAAGAGTCAATTAATCAGGAAGCTAAAATAATTCTAAATTTGTATGTGTTAATAACATAGCCCCAAAAATATAGAACAAGAAGACAAGATGATAAGAGAATGATAAGCCCACTATCAGAGTGGGAAATTTTTACTACCTCGGTCAGGAATTGATAGATTAAGGAAACAAAAAATCAGTGAGGATGGAGAAGATGGTTTGCAATCTTGATCTAATATGCATTGAAGGAACATTACACACACAGTTAGAGAATAAATATTCTTTTCAAACGTTACAAGGAATGTTTATGGAAACTGGACACATAGTATGCCATAAATCCAGCCCCAACCATTTTAAAGGATGACTTTCAAACAGATTGTATTCTTGGACCATAATTCAATTAAAATAGAATTAATATCAAGTAGGATAGGCTAGATTATGGTGTGGTAACAACATCAAAACTTGTGTAGCTTGACACCATGATGTTTATTTTTTGCTCAAGGTACTGAGAGACATCCAGAGCAGCTGCCCACTATGTGTGGCGGCTTTGTGTTCCAGACTGCTCTGACCTAGTGGCACCTGTATCTCAACATGTATTTCCCCAATCCCTGCAGAAAGGGAAAGAGCATGGATAATTGCATGCTGCTTTCTTAAACACTTCCACTCACATTACATTGAGCAAAGCAAGTCCCTTGGCTGTGATGAACTCCCAGGGGTCTATGAAGTGTAATCTTCTCATAGGTCCAGGAGGGGAGGAAAACTGGAAATACTGAAAACTAACATTTTACTTTTTTTTTTTTTTTTTTTTTTTTTTTTTTTTTGCTGTACGCGGGCCTCTCACTGCTGTGGCCTCTCCCGTTGCGGAGCACAGGCTCCGGACACACAGGCTCCGCGGCCATGGCTCGCGGGCCCAGCCGCTCCGCGGCATGTGGGATCTTCCGGGATCGGGGCACGAACCCGTGTCCCCTGCATCGGCAGGTGGACTCTCAACCACTGCGCCACCACGGAAGCCCGAAAACTAACATTTTAAAAACACACTTCTGAAGAATAAATTATAATGCAAAAGAGAAATTACTAAGAATTTAATAATAACCATACTATGTATCCAAACTTATGGAAGTAGCTAAAATAGTACTTAGAGGAAAATATATAATACTAACATTTACTTAGGATTTACTGTGTGGCAGGCATTGGTTTATGAGCTCTACATATTTTACTCATTTAATTCTCATAACAACCCTTGAGGCAGGCGTAAATGGGGAAATTGAAGCACAGAAAAGTGAACCAAGCCACACAGCTAGCAAGTGGCAGAGCCAGGAAATGGACTCAGCCAGTGTGGCTTCCAAGTCCATATGTTATAGTTGCAAATGCTTACATTAGAAAAATTTCAAAGCTTAGAATTAATGTGCTAAGAATTTTGTTTAGGAAGTTAGGGAGGAACAAAAGCAAAATGGCCCCAGAAAAGTATAAGAAAAGAAAAAATGAACAGGGTCCAAATTAAGTTGAAAAAGATATATTATAGGGAAAAAAATCAACAAGTTAAAAGTTGGTTCTTTGAAACAACTTTGAAACAGTATAGACAAACCTATCACAAGATTAATCAAGACAAAAAGAAAGAAGTTGAAAAGAAACAATATTAGCAGTTGAAAAGGGGATCTAACTAGAGATGCTGTGCAAATTAAATAGTTGAGAAAATATTAAAAACAAATTTATGCCAATAAATTTGAAGTTTTCAAGGAAGTGGATAAATTCCTAGAACAATACAATTTGCTAAAACTGACTAAAGAAGAAATAGAAACCTGAATAGTTGTATAAACATTAGAGAAAAAGAATTGAACTGGCAGTTAAAACTGTTCCCTCAAAGAAAACACTAGGCCACACAACTTAATTACAGGTAGTCGTTGTGGCCTGGGTTCCTCCAGAAAGCAAAGCCGGAGTCAAGGATTTGGGTGTAGATGGTTTATTTTGGAAAGTGAAATATTTTATTTTGGAAATGGAGAACCAGGAAAAATGAAACAGGGAAGGAGGAACAGCCAACATAAGGGAGTCACTAGTATGGGCAACTAAGGCTCAATCTTGCTGCATGGAATGTACCTTAGAATTGTTTGCCCAAGAGATGGAAGGGGAAAGCCACCAGTTTCCATTCTCCATTGGTCAAGGGTTGCCCCGTAGGTTATTAACTTTCTTGAACTTCCAGATTTTCAAACCCTCAAGTGCTAGGGGTTTTTCCAGGCTCCCCTCAACATCCATAGTGGAGAAGCCATAGGACAGAAAGTGAGAGATTGGTGGAGTAGCTGAGGCAAGATTCTGTCATGTTACACCTGTATCAACCTGGTTATCACTGCCATAGCTGGAGTGCCAAAAGGATGTGAGGTGGGCACAAGAGGTGGTACATATAGGAAGTCCTAGAAAACATTCAAGAAAAGACATTCCTTAACTCATTTTATGAGACTAGTATAACTTTGATTCTAAAACCAGATAAGAACAGTATAAGGAAAATTACAAGCTAATCTCACCCATAAACACAGACAGAAAAATCTTAGACAAAATGTTAGCAAACCCAAACCAGCAATGTGTGAAACACTAACAGATTAAAGAGGGGAAAGAGCCACGTGACTATCTAAATAGATGCCACCCCAAAAGTGTTCAATAAAATGTAACATTCATTCTTGATTTTTTTTTTAATTTGCAAACTTGGTAGAGATGGGAACTTCCTTAACCTGATAAAACATATGTAAAACAGTATACTTAATAATGACACTTTGAAATATTTCAAAGATTGTTCAAAGATTTCAAATATTTCAAATCTTGTTCAAAGATTTCAAATATTTCAAAATATTTCAAAAATATTCAAGATGAGAATGCCCATTATTACTGGTTCTATTCAACATCATACTAGAAGTCTTAGACAGTTGATATAAGTCAAGAAATAGAAATGAAGTCAAGAAATAAAAGTGAAAGCTATGAGGGTTAGAAAGGAAAAAACTAAACTGTCATTATTTGTAGTTGATGTGATTATCTGTTTGGAAAACCCGAGATCATTTACAAATGAATTCTAGAATTAATAACAATTTAGGACAATTGCTGGATACGAAATATGCAAAAGCAATTGCATTTCTATATACCATCAACTATCTGATGGAAAATTTAAAAGAGCGAAAAGAAGCACCTTACAATAATAGCAAAAATATAAAGTTCCTAGGAATAAAATCTAACAAAAGGCGTTCAAGTTCTTCAAGGAGAAAAATATAAATCTCTATAGAAATATATTAGAGAAGATCAAATAAATGAAGAAATACAGCATGTTCTTGGCTAAGGCGACTCAATATAATAAAGCTGTCAATTATTTACAAATGGAATTATGAATTCAATGCAATTCCAATAAAAACCCCAACAGAGCTTTTCTTGGAACTGGGTAAGCTAGTTCTAAAGTTTATTTGGAAAATCAAATGCCAAATGCAGGCAAAATAGTCCTGATAAAAAAAAGAACAAGGTGGGATACTCACTCGACCCAACATCATCATAATATAAAACTCTAATAATATTGTGGGATATCAGTGCAGAGAAAGACAACTAGATCAGTGACTCAGAATTGAGACACACATGTATGGAGACCTATTTGTAACAGAATGAGTATGGCGTATTAGTGGGGAAAAGATGGACTATTGAATAGGCTGGAACAAATGGTTATCCATTTAGAAAAAGATTAAATTGGATCTCTACCTCAAACAGTACACTCAAACCCATTACAAGTTGATTCAAGCCTTAAATGGGAAAATGCAGACCTAGAAAACTCTTAGTAGGTAATATAGAAGATTACTAATAGGACTTTCACATTAAAAATGGATTTCTTTTATACTTTGGGTATTAATCCAATACTCCCTCATTTACTGTGTTGTTAAAATTATTCCAGCTTTGGCCATGGGGAGCTCTGAAGGCTGCTGTGTCCCTTTAACATACCCCCATCATTCTGGGGGGTTTTGAGTACTTCCTTACTTTCTGGCACTATAAGATGCTCCAGGCTCATCTTGTATATTTCCTGCCCAGTCCTAGAATAAGCCATTTCTCTAAAAATCCCTGGTTCTTTTTATTGGAGAGTGGTATTAGAAATTAAAATCTTGGCGCTGGGTCTGCTCACAGCTATTGGGGTACTGTAGACCCTCTCAGCAGACAGACTTAGGAAATATATGTATGTATACTATACATGTGTATACATACATCTATAATTATTTCTATATCTCTATTAAGCTAAACATGGGTTCATATTAATGTCTCCAACTCTCATCAAGAACTACATGGTTCATTCCAGCCTTGTCCCCTTGCTTATCTGTAACCTCTCCAATAGTGAGAAACTAAGCTTCTACTATTCATGTTCCATAAATAAATATCCATGATAAATAAATAAATATTAATTAGTGATTGAATAAGTAAATAGAGGAGGATAGACCACTTTCCATACAGAAGAATTCTAAATACTTTACAGATACTCCCCCTTTAAGAAAATGAAGCGTAACTCCCTGCTTATTAAGTGTGGTATGTACATTATGACTTCCTTCTAAAGAATACAGTATGGAAAGGGGTAGGGAATGTAACTTTACAGTGGAGAAACCCGAAAAACACTACCTCAGGCAGGGGATCAAGGTTAATGTAATCAATGATAAGTAATATTTTTTTTTTTGCGATACGCGGACCTCCCACTGTTGTGGCCTCTCCTGTTGCGGGGCACAGGCTCTGGACACACAGGCTCAGCGGCCATGGCTCATGGACCCAGCCGCTCCGCAACATGTGGGATCTTCGCGGACCGGGGCACGAACTCGTGTCCCCTGCATTGGCAGGCGGACTCTCAACCACTGCGCCACCAGGGAAGCCCAATGATAAGTAATATTAATAGCATATACCCTTCATATGGTATGATGAAAATGGCACTTTACCTCTGTGGTCTTCTTTCTGAAAATCCATAACCCTGTCTAACAATTCTTTTAGACAAAGAAAACCCAATTGAAGGACATTCTACAAAATACTTGACCAGTCCTCAAAAAGGTCAAGATCTTCAAAAACAAGGAAAGTTTGAGAAATTGTCATAGTTTAGAGGAGCCTAAGGAGACATGAGGACTAAATGTGATGTAGTATCCTGGATGGGATCCTGGAACAGAAAAACTAAGAAAATCTGAATGGAATATGGACTTTACACTATTTACAATAGCCAAGACATGGAAACAACCTAGATGGATGAATAAAGATGATGTAGTACATGTATACAATGGAATATTACTCAGCCATTAAAACGAATGGAATAATGCCATTTGCAGCAACATGGATGGACCCAGAAATTATCATACTAAGCAAAGTAAGTCAGAAAGAGAATGATAAATACCATATGTTATCACCTATATATGGAATCTAAAATACGACACAAATGAACATATCTACAAAACAGAAACAGACTCACAGACATAAAGAACAGACATGTGGTTGCCAAAGGGGAAGGGGGGATGGGGAGGGAAGGAATGGGAGTTTGGGATTAGCATAGGCAAACTATTATACATAGGATGGATAAACAACAATGTCCTACTGTATAGCACAGGGAACTATATTCGATATCCTGTGACAAACCATAATGGAAAAGAATATATATGTATAACAGAGTCACTTTGCTGTGCAGAAGAAATTAACACAACCTTGTAAATCAACTATACTTCAATAAAATTTTTTTTAAATGGACTTTAGATAACCATGCTGTATCAATATTTGTTCATTAGCTGTGATAAATGCACTGTAATAATAAAGTAAAACGTTAACAATAGAGGAAACTGGGTGTGGGGTATATGAGAACTATCTGGAAGACTCTTGCAACTTTTCTACAAATCTAAAATTATTCTAAAATTAAAAGTTCATTGAATGTTTAAAATAAGGATTCCTTAAACAAAAAAGAAAATGGGCAAACTTAAAGAGACTCTCTACTCAATACTCTGTAATGACCTAGGTGGGAAAAGAATCTAAAAAAGAGTGGATCTGGGGCTTCCCTGGTGGCACAGTGGTTGCGGGTCCGCCTGCTGATGCAGGGGACACGGGTTTGTGCCCCGGTCCAGGAAGATCCCACATGCCACAGTGCGGCTGGGCCCATGAGCCATGGCCGCTGAGCCTGCGCGTCTGGAGCCTGTGCTCCGCAACAGGAGAGGCCACAACAGTGAGAGGCCTGTGAACTGCAAAAAATAAAAAAATAAAAAAATTTAAAAATTAAAAAGAATGGATCTATGTATATGTGTAACTGATTTACCTTGCTGTACAGGAGAAACTAACACAACATTGTAGATCAACTATGAACTTTTTTATTTTTAAAATTTTCCAATAAAAATTTTTTTTAATTTTTAAATTTAATTTTATTAATTTTTTATACAGCAAGTTCTTACTAGTCATCAATTTTATCCACATCAGTGTATACATGTCAATCCCAATCTCTCAATTCATCATACAACCCCCCCACCCCCCCTCCGCTTTCCCCTCTTGGTGTCCACACGTTTGTTCTCTTCATCTGTGTCTCAATTTCTGCTCTGCAAACCGGTTCATCTGTACCATTTTTCTAGGTTCCACATATATGCGTTAATATACCATATTTGTTTTTCTCTTTCTGACTTACTTCACTCTGTATGATAGTCTCTAGATCCATCCACATCTCAACAAATGACCCAATTTCGTTCCTTTTTATGGCTGAGTAATTTTTAAAAACTTTTTTTAAAAACTAAATAAAAGAAAAAGACTAACAAATCTGACTGTATTTGAATGGAGAACTTCAATTTGCAAAAAGATACCACCAAAAGAATAAAAAGACAAGCCAAAGAGTGGAACAAGATATTTGCCACATAGATAACCAATGAAGGATCTGTATCAAGGATATATAAAGAACAACTTTGAGTCCATAAGAAAAATACAAATTATCACATAAGAAGATGAGCAGAAGACATGAACAGGCATTTCATGGTAGAGGAAACACAGATGGTCCATAAACATATTGGGTGGGGAGCCGAGAAGGAGTCCTACTTCATTATTAATCAGGGAAATGCAAATTAAAACCACAATAACATACCACTTCACACCCCCCAGATTAAAAAGTCAGTCAATTCCAGTTTTAGCAAAGATGTGGGGCAATCAGAACTCCAATCCACTGCTGAAGGCAGGGTAAGTTGGAACCACAATAGAGAGCACAGGAAGCTTATGACCACCTAGTGAGGTTTAATGTGCTCAGACTTTACAACCAACAAATCCACTCCTAGATAGGAGCTCTAGAGAAACTCGTGTCCATGTGCACCAGGAGACAGGCGCAAATGTTCACTTCAAAATTATTTACAACAGCTCCAAAATAATAATAACCTGGAGGAAAAACAGATATCCATCAATGGTATACTGAATACATAAATAGTGGTATGTTAAGCAAAATGAAATACCACATGGCAGTGAAAAATGAAGGAACTAAAACAACACATGTCCACATGGGTGAATCTCCAAAATATATTGAGTAAAAGAGGCCAGTGACAGAAGAATACATACAGAATAGTTTCATTTATTTAATGTCCCAAATATGCAAAATTAGATGATCTAATATCTAGGGATACATACACAGGTGGCAAAACTATAAAGACAAGGAAATGATTAACACAAAGTTTAGGATAATGGTGAACTATGGGGGAGGAGCATACGGGGGCTTCTGATATACTGATATTATTCTCTTTCTTAATCTAGGTATATGAGTATTCATTGTAATATTAGTATTAGTGTTTAACTGTGTGTGTAATAGTACTTTCTTTTGTGTATTGTATGTATGCCCATTAGTCAATAATAACTAACTAGCTCAATGAAAGATGTGCTGATGAGCAAGCTATGTGGACATTTTTTTTCCTTCCTTCCTTCCTTCTTTCCTTCTTTTTCTTTCTTTCTTTCTTTCTTTCTTTCTTTCTTTGGACATATTTCTTTTAAATTTCTTTTCTTTTCTTTTTTTAATTAATTAAGTTATTTTTGGCTGCATTGGGTCTTTGTTGCTATGCGCAGGCTTTCTCTAGTTGCTGTGAGCAGGGACTACTCTTCATTGCAGTGCATGGGCTTCTCACTGCAGTGGCTTCTCTTGTTGTGGAGCACCGGCTCTAGGCACGCGGGCTTCAGTAGTTGTGGCTCGCGGGCTCTAGAGCGCAGGCTCAGTAGTTGTGGTGCACGGGCTTAGTTGCTCCGTGGCATGTGGGATCTTTCTGGCCAGGGCTCGAACCTGTGTCCCCTGCACTGGCAGGCTCTTCTTTTCCACTGCACCCCCAAGGAAGACCAGTGGACATATCTCTGACGGTTAAGTGTGAGCTGGGAACATTTAGTAGGTAGAATCCCTTTTCCACTTCTCACTAAGGCTGACTCTACTATGCAGTCCACCCAATTTCTCATTTTAAATTTGTGTTTAAAAGTCTTTTCATTTTCTGCCGGGTCATTCCAGGTAATTGTCATTGTGGTCTTCTTCCTGAGTGCCCTCTGGACCCTCCCTGTCGTTTCTGAGCACAAGCTTCCTCCTGATGTGGCACAGTCAGATCTGCTCGATTCCATTCCCATTGGGACTGGATTTGCTAACACCTGGACCTCTCTCCAAGTTCCCCGGCCTCTGGCTC
This sequence comes from Mesoplodon densirostris, assembly GCF_025265405.1. Lineage (NCBI taxonomy): Eukaryota > Metazoa > Chordata > Mammalia > Artiodactyla > Ziphiidae > Mesoplodon > Mesoplodon densirostris. Next base: position 51,271,518 of record NC_082671.1, on the reverse strand, counting down.
TACTTCCCAAATCCATCCTGTTATCCGAGCTGAAGTTCTCCATGCCAACATCTCATCGCCTTCTTTGGGGAAAACTTGCCCACTCACAGCATCCCAGTCTTCTTCTTACTGTTCTGCTGTTTGCGTTCTTTCCATCTCAAGACAAGAAAAATATTCTGCTTAAGGGTCTGTATCCAGGCCTAGGATAAAAAGGTTCCTTTTTCCCACCTTACCTTCAAATCCAACAAGTTAACGATCAATGTTTTGTCTCCATGTTTTGTCAGTATAGGGTAGTGATTAAGTATTGTAGTTCTGGACTCAAGCTGATCTACGTTTAAATCTCAGTCCTGCCATTTAACAACTGCGTGACCTTGAGCTAGTTATTTAACCACTTGAAACCCCACCTTCTTCATTTATATAATTGGGAATCTTTTTTTTTTATTCCAGGTACTTTTGTTGTAAACGTCTTTGCCATAGACATCTTTACCACAAGCATTTTGACCATAAACATTTTCATAGCATAACTAATTGGCTGTAAGGCAATTTAAAAGATAAAATAACTGGTTGGCAGTTTGGTTTGACAGTTTGGTTTCAACTCCTTGGCATTGACACAGTACTCTCATTTTTATATTACATAAATCTTAGTTTTCATAATGGTCTATACAGTGATGAGTAGATGTGGCGGTCTTAAAGTAGTGGATGATAACAACTGTGGACGTATATCGACTTGATGGAAAATACAGTGATAAAACTTACTGAAAGTGTGAAATAAGAGAGTGTAAAGCCAGGTTGCACACTATACTAGAAAAAGATAACATATCACTTTGCAAATTCTTCAATGATTTGAAGGCACAGAGTTGAACCCACATTTCCCATAGAACTTTGGAACGTCTATCAACGGACATGTAACCATATGCCAAGAACAGCCAGCAGTATAGAGGCTCTCACAAGGCAACATAAGGCTCAGTTACAAGTATGTATCCTAGGATTTGGAAATTGATACGTCTCTTAATGAATAAAGAAATTTTATGGAAAAAGAAGAAGCACAATGCTGAACAAGGAGACAAATCAACAAGCAAAAAAAATGCATAAAATACTATAAACAAATGACTTGGAAGCCACATGCTTTGGTACAACCCAGGAAATAAAATCAGTTATTTGTGCAGTAGTGCCACGATTATGCACACATTTTAAATCTATTCAAATATTTTGTATTTCATGACAGTCTTTTTAATTTTGTTATTTATTTTTCATGTTTTATTATGTCCCTTTTAATGTTTCTCTTTTTTGTTGTTGTTATTTTACTTTTTATGGCAAAATTGCCTTATGGTCAATTAGTTATGCAGCGAAAATGTTTGTGGTGAAAAGGCTTGTGGCAAAGATGCTTACTGTGAAAATACCGGATGTGCTATTTTTTCCTAGTTCACTGAAGTATCATGAGCGTTAAATTAAAGCACTAAGCAAGTTGTCTGAGGTGTAGTGAGCACTCAATAAATGTCGGATATTATTCCTTTGTTTTTTGTCTTAATATTATTGATTTGCTTTGGAAGCTGAGTTCTTCCTCGTGGTGAAATTATTTCTTGTTAACTTTCCTAGACTCTGAAATAGTCCTTTCTCCAACTTACTTACCCTCCTACTGTCACTTCCCCTGCTTTGCCATCAAAATGAGACTCCAGGAAGTTAAACTAAAGTCTCCCCAGGCAGATGGGAAGCCTGTCCATGTCCTTATAAGCTCTTGAGCAGCCAGAACAATCTATATGATTTCTCAGTAATTCCTTACAGTACCACATTTTTCTGCTTGTCTTGAGTGTCTTCCTGATATTGGATTTCAGTTCCTTTTACAGGGCTCATTCTCATTCATTCTTCAGTGAGGATAGGGAATAACTGGCTTTTATCTTTAACTCTATGATAATAGCTGAAAACTCTCCAATCCCCTTCTTATCCACACAGAAGAATCTTAATTGGCTTGTCTCTCCCTTCTCTCTTTCTGTCATTCATACTCATTTCAAAACTTTTTAGGCTATAATATCAATTAAAAAGCCGACATTCAAGAACCATCGGCATTAAAACATTTAAAACTTACAAAAGCAAGAATTTACATAAATAACCTTTCATAAACTTTTAAAATAATCTTTGACAACTGAGGCATGTTTTATCATTCAAACAAAAATCAAAAGAAGAGAGAAAAGAAAATACTCTCCAATCTGCTAGCTGAAGTCTGCAACTCTACGTTAGAGCTTTATTCTGTCAGAATAAATCCCTGTTAGAATGCAGATTCCTCCAAAAAGATGCAAACATTCTGAGAGAGATAATGCCTTAGACCTGGGTTTTGCAACCTATAATCCACAGCATACTAGTTCTATGGGATGTTCACAGATATGTTTATACCAGAAAAAAAATGTTCCGTGATCAAATAAGTTTGGAAAATACTGGGTAAATAGCTCACTGTAGATGACAAGGTTCTGAACAATCTGGTCCCTTCCTGCCTCTCAGATCTCACCTGATACCACTCTTCTTCCCTCTGGTCTAGGGCACCTGTCTTCCATCTTTCAGACCCAAACGTGCAAAAACTCACTCCAGCCTCAGCATCTTTGCATTTGCTAGTCCCTCTGCTAGGGATGCTCTTCCCAGCTTTTCACATAGTTGGCTTCTTCTAACTATTCATTCAGATCTTGGTTCAAATGTCACATTTGACCATGCCATTAACATTCTTCATAACAATCTTTAACACTATCTGAAATTACAAGTTTTACTTGTGTATTATCTGCTCCACCAATTAAAATGAGAAACCATATCTATCCTATTCATAACTATAGCTCTGGTGCCTAGAAAAACATGTGGCACACTGTGGAAACTCAATAAATATTTGAATGAATGAAGGAAACAACATTAAATAGGTTTTTTCAACACAAGACTTCTCAGGGCCTTTCATGCATGAATCTGTATTGGAGCTCTTCAAGCAGGAGACGTAGTGTTCAGGCTTTTCCAAACCGAACTGCTCCCTGGAGCATTGAGTGGAAACATTTTTTTTATTGCTTATACTTTTGGAGATACTGCTTTAGGTTTTTTTTTTCTTTTTTTAAAACAGATTGCAAGTTCTAGATGGAGGAAAATTTTTTTACGGGGTGGGCTGCGTTGGGTCTTCGTTGCCACGTGGGCTTTCTTTAGTTGTGGTGAGAGGGGGATACTCTTCGTTGGGTTGCATGGGCTTCTCATTGCAGTGGCTTATCTTGTTGCAGAGCACGGGCTCTAGGCACGTGGGCTTCAGTAGTTGTGGCTCTCGGGCTCTAGAGCGCAGGCTCAGTAGTTGTGGCACACAGGCTTAGTTGCTCCACGACATGTGGGATTTTCCCAGACCAGGGCTCGAACTCGTGTCCCCTGCATTGGCAGGCGGATTCTTAACCACTGTGCCACCAGGGAAGTCCTGCTTTAGGTTTTATGAATGACTTTATACCTAAATGAATTTTAGATTGTCTGAAAGCTAGTTTAGAGGATTGCAGAGTCAAGATGATCCATGAAGCTATAAATAGAGAAAAGATGTATAGATAATGGGAGTGGGGATGAAAAAGGTCTCTGAAGTAGTAGATGGAGACCTTTGCCCAAGGTTGACCCCCAACATCTAGATCATTAGATCTCTCTTAGCATATGTCTTTGAATTAAGAACTTGCTCAGTCCAGTTGTACCTAGCGCTGGCCTCACTTGCTTCTACTGAAGCTTTATTTATAAGCAGAAAGGTTGGGCTTCCCTGGTGGCACAGTGGTTGAGAGTCCGCCTGCCGATGCAGGGGACACGGGTTCGTGCCCCGGTCCGGGAGGATCCCACATGCCGCAGAGCGGCTGGGCCCGTGAGCCATGGCCGCTGAGCCTGCGTGTCTGGAGCCTGTGCTCCGCAGCGGGAGAGGCCACAACAGTGAGAGGCCCGCGTACTGCAAAACAAACAAACAAACAAACAAAAAAACAGAAAGGTTGCCAACCTGAATAAAAACAAAGTTATACACACACACACAACTTCAATAAATGCTCCAAATTATATCCTATCAGGTAAATTAGAATGTAACTAGCAAGGATGTTATTTTGCAACTAACAAGGATCCTTGAGCCTACAACATTATGGCTGTTAATTATCTGAATGTCTCAGTCATTGCTTTCTTGCTGAATCCATGAAGGGCTGAAGTCAAGGCAGATGGGAAAGTACCAGGGAGACGGTTTTGTCCACATTCTATCTTCTGGAGAGAAAATACTGAAACGTCCTTGAAAATGTATCTCTGAACTTCTTGACTGTTTTCATCTGGGTAGCAGACAGATGAACTGGGAGATGAGAAGGGCATGGCGGTGGGGAGGAGGAGAGGAAGCTGTTATCTGGGGGATTAAAATAACACGGTTCATCGTCATCTTGGATGAACTGTAAATGGGTTCAATACTTTAATTTGCTTGGAAAATAGTTTTGTTAACTGCTTCTAAATTGGCTTAATAGTTCAGAGAAGAGAAAATGATCTTTATGGAAATCAGGCCCCAGTTAAACTGTGTACTAGCTGCAGAAGTATTATTATTGAGCTTAAAATGCAGGTACCATAAAATTTTTTCTCTGGAAGGAGTTATAAGTAACCGTTAACAGTGACAACATTTGGAGAGAGGTTCCCCTCTGAACTTAGGGTCTGAAACTTAGGTTGGGTGAGGGATGCATAGAGGGAGATTTTTACTTTTTCTCTAATCTTTCTGCTCAGTTTCTGTGTTTACTATATCTGTGCATTACACCTATTAGTTTTTTTTTTTTTTTGCGGTACGCGGGTCTCTCACTGTTGTGGCCTCTCCCGTTGCGGAGCACAGGCTCCATGGCTCACGGACCCAGCTGCTCCGTGGCATGTGGGATCCTCCCGGACCAGGACACGAACCTGTGTCCCCTGCATCGGCAGGCGGACTCTCAACCACTGTGCCACCAGGGAAACCCCACCTATTAGTTTTTTAAAAGTGTCAATGCATCAAAAGAATGCATTTCCCTAATCAGGTTACCTCTCTCCATTTTGGTACCTGGGGCCGGGGTAGGAAGAACAGGAAACTGGAAACATGTGAGAAGAATCAGAAAAGGCCAACTTAGAAGCCCTGCGGGAGGAGCTGGTGCCCTGACTTTGTCCTCTGTGGCCTGACCTCTTGATCCCGGCCCTTTGAGAGAGGGAATGACAACTGGGCTTACACAATTTAGGACGAATTTCTTGAACTGGTTCTTTTAACGAATAGGCTATGCACTTTGCTGGGAAACAAAGGTATGAAACATTAATTCTTGACCCCTTGGTGTAGTAAATGAGTGCTGAGTCTGAAACTTCCAAATCAAGTTTGAGGAAGAAGGAGAAGGAAGAGAAAGAGGAAAAGTAGGAAAAGGAACAGGAGGAGGAGGAGGGGGAAACTTTTATTTTGAAAAATGAAATGGTCCTGGGCTTCCCTGGTGGCGCAGTGGTTGAGAGTCCGCCTGCTGATGCAGAGGACGCTGGTTCGTGCCCCGGTCCGGGAAGATCCCACATGCCACGGAGTGGCTGGGCCCGTGAGCCATGGCCGCTGAGCCTGCGCGTCTGGAGCCTGTGCTCCACAACGGGAGAGGCCACAGCAGTGAGAGGTCCGCGTACCACAAAAAAAAAAAAAAAAAAAAAAAAAAATGAAGTGGTCCTAGTATCCTCAATATCTTTATAGAGATGTAATCCTTCAGACTAGGTGACTTTTCAGGTGCTAGACATTATGTCCCTTATAACCTCTACCTCTTCCTTCCTTCCTTCCTTCCTACCTGTCTTTTAATAAATGTTTATTGAGCACCTACTAAGTGGGAGGCATTGGTGCAACAGAAGATACAAAGATGAGTAAGACATGGTCCTATTCTCAAACTGCTCATTAATATTGAATACAATGAGATAAGAGGTTAAATAGAGGGCCAATGATGTGCTAGGAGAGCAGTTAATTCTGAGTGAATTAACCAGGAAGACTTTACAGTGGTGGTAGCATTTGAACTAAGGACAGAAAGTGTGGCGAGCAGAATTTTAAGATGGATGGTATTACTCCTATGATTATATGGCAAAAGGGAAATTGTCCATATGGGCCTAATCTAATCACATGAGCCCTTTAAAGCAAAGGATTTTATCTAGCTGGTGTCAGAAGAGTAATGCAGAGAGATCTGAAGCGTGAGGAGGGCTCAACATGCCATTGCTGCTTTGCAGAAGGAGAAACCACAGGGGAAGGGATGAGGATGGATTCAAGAAGCTAAAAGAGACTCCTGGCTGACAGCCAGCCAGGACACGAGGACCTCAGTCCTTCAGCCACGAGGTAATGAATTCTCCCAAAAACCTGAATGAACCTGGAAGCAAATTCTTCCCCAGAGCCTCCAGATCTGAGCCCACCCTGGCCAACACTTTGATTTTGGCCTTGTGAGACTTTCAGTAGAGACCTCAGTGGAGCCTGCCTGGACTCCTGACCTATAGAACAGTGAGATCATAAATGGGTGTTGTTTTAAGCCATTACCTATGTGATACTCATTACACAACAATAAAAATCTCAAAGAGAAGCATTTTCTATTCAGAGCGAAAAGCTCAGAGACTTAGGGGGAGAGCAAGTAGCTTGGAAACATGGGGTGCCTGAGTGCACAGGCAGTAGCCTGGAAGTCTACAAAGCTGAGTTTGAGTCAGACCAGGAAAGTCATTGAATGTCATGCATGTCGAGGAGTTTAGGCTTTATCTTGAGCACCACATTCTACCTTCCCTTCCCTCCTACCAGCTCCATCATCTCCTGACCAACACAGAAATACTTCTCTTATTTGACTAGTGTCTGGGATGTCCATACAATTTTTTAATGCATCTGTCTGTCTGTCTGTCTTTCTTTCTTTCTTTCTTTTTAAAGGGCTTCAAATGCTTGGCTATTTATTTATTTATTTATTTATTTTTGGCTGTGTTGGGTCTTCGTTTCTGTGCGAGGGCTTTCTCTAGTTGTGGCAAGCAGGGGCCACTCTTCATCACGGTGCGCGGGTCTCTCACTGTCGCGGCCTCTCTTGTTGCAGAGCACAGCCTCCAGACGCACAGGCTCAGTAGTTGTGGCTCACGGGCCCAGTTGCTCCGCGGCATGTGGGATCCTCCCAGACCAGGGCTGAGGCAGGCAGCAAATACCATGATCCCGTGTCCCCTGCATTAGCAGGCAGATTCTCAACCACTGCGCCACCAGGGAAGCCCTCTGTCTTTCTTTTCTCTTCTTTCTTTTCCTGTTTAATATCCATCTGCATCATTCCTGCTCTTCACTCTGGCACTGTTTCCCTTCAGGTAGGAAGATGCCCAAGAGTCCTGCCTGATGATGGCCAGAAGAGGACATAGCTGTATGGCTATAGCCTTGACAATGTCCACCAGTGTCCACCACCAGGCTCTTTTGAAGGGACTGGCTGATGGTGAGAGGGAGTAGAATCTTCTCCAAATGGAAGGAACAGAGTGGATCAGCGCCTGGGTGTCTCATATAGGAAGTAATGGAAGAATTATGGGCAGGGATGCTCTGCGACTGACCCAAGGATCCTATTAGCCAGAGAAGTGCTGTCTGTTTAGGAAATGGAAGAGGTGAGATGTGTTCATCAGAGTCCCAGCCGGAAATATAATTTTCCCCAGAGGGCTCAAATGAAGAGACTTTGAAGAAAGGTCATTGACAGATGTGTGGGCAAGGTTAAGGGAACAAAAATGGAGTATAGGAGTGACAGGAAATCATTACCACCTCAACCTCAGTGGTCCAAGGGATAAGAAAAAAGTAACCAGTGCCCAATGAGAGCTGGAGCCATGGAGAATGGGCCACCTGGATGAAACAGTAGTCATGGAGGTAGGGAACTATTACCAAAGAATTAGTTTTGAAGCAAGGAGGAGCAGGGAGAAGGACCTAATCTCTCTCTCCTCCCTCTGACCCCCTGAAAGTGCCTCCCCTAGCTGGATCCTATCAGAAGCCAGTCAGTAAGGGAGCCCAGGAAGAAGTGGTCCAGAGCTATCATCCTCCTGGGGCACAGAACAGGGCAGACAAATGTGGGCAATGGATCTGGGAGAGAGGTGGAAATGAAGAACAGAAAATCATCAACACGTCAGGGAAGCAAGAGGCTCACTGGCCTTGCCACGATGCTGACTTTGACCTGGGTCACATATGGGCTCAACATGACTGCTTTTAACCCTGGGACCCTCGCTATGGCTATACTCTTGCTGGTGGGATCCAGAGGAGGGATGATCTGAAAGGGGAAAGACCCCGTGACAGCCAAGCCCACATGTTGGCCCTCCAGTTCAGGGACCCTCTATGAGTACAGTCACCTCCCATATGAGGAGAGGGTTTGGGGGAGTGAACACAGGGGTATCATATGTCATTGTGGGAGCTTCTAGCCCAAGGACATTAGGGGCTTCCCAGAGATTGCAGCCTGAACTATTTAGGGTCTACATACTCAGAGTGGTGGGAAACCATGCTTAGAGCTGTGGGCTGGACTGACCATTTGTGCCAGGGCTGTAAAGCTGTGTTTTGGAGGGAGAAGGGCAGCAAAGAGATGGCACAGGGGAAGGATGTGGTTAAGTCTTTCTTTAAGAGCACAGCTTGTTATCTTTTGGGCCAAGAAAATTACAGGGGATTGATAAATTTACTAGAACAGCAAGAATCACACTATTTTATTTTTTTTCAGCTTTAAATAAGGACATTCTTCTCCTAAAATATCCTCCTTGGGCTTCGAATGATCCTAGGAAGGTTTCTGACCATCCAGAGACTTTAAAATTAATTCTGATGAAGAGCCACAGTCAGTACTATTAAGACAGATGGAGCCCTTAAGTGACCCAAATCCCACTACACGCACTCCAGGCTGCCTTGTCCAGTTTGGACAACCCCCTGCTCCCTCTCTCAGCCTTTGGCTCAGAAAGGCTAAGCATTATCTCACACTTCTAGCCTAATCCCACAGCTGAGCCAGCCCCCAACAAGCTTCAGGGCAAGCTTCTCCAGCCCTATGGGACTTTAAGGACCAGGTCTGTGATTGAAAACAAAGATAAGGCAGACTGAAGCACCACATGGAGGGCCAGGGAAGGAGTGAGGTCCAAGAGAGGACTCACCTTTTGGCTGAGTCCAGTCTCCTCTCCCTCCAGATGATTCTGTGTGACCTGGCCCCCTGGCTCTGGGTCTGGACACCGGGGTCTCTCCCTCAACCTCAAGCAACTGGTCAGGGCAGTTCTTCCCAGGAACATGGCCTGTTTAATCTACCCCATGGCCCACATTCCCTCTTGAGCCCAGAGAAAGTCCCCACAGCAGAGGTCTGGACACAAACTTGCACAATCAGGCCCTATTCCCTGGGTCCCCAGACACATAGGACAGGCCAAGATGGGGTTGGGAGGCCTGAGTCAGCGTGGCCAGTGGGGAGGGTGGAAGCTGAGCCCAAGACCAAGCTGCCCCATGGTATTTGCCGCCTGCCTGAGACCACAAGTGAGACACATTTGGAGGCATCACAGCCCCTGCCGTCCAGGCCCCCTATGGCTCCCCAGGGACTCCCAGAGCCCATGAGCTTGGCATGAAGCCTTCAGCTAGACTTTGGACCCATTAAGTGCAGGCTGGAAAGATGGGTGGGGGGACTGGGGCTGGGCGGAGTTGGCAACCACCATCAGATCCTCCCTGGTTTGATGTCCAAAGGCAAACTAAGGGCCAGATGTGACTTAGAGTTTATTAGCTTATAGTGAAGCAAGAGAAAACCACCGTAAGCAAGTGATCCAAAGTTGGGGATCTCTGGGTACCATCAGTACCTCCAGCCTCACTCTGACCCTTGACTCCAGGCCCCAAGGGCCCCAGGGCTGAGCACCAGGTGCAGGGGTGCTCTCCCTGTTAACAAGCCAACTCTCAATTTCTTAGACTTGCTTTGTTAGGTTCCGGTTCCCACCACACACACACACACACACACACACACACACACACAAAACAACACACACACACACACACACCCTAGCCCAATTACACACCTCACCTGCCATGGCGGTAATCAGTAATCTGGCCAATTACTCTAACTGCATGTGCCAGAGGGACCCACCCGTACACCCGTACACCCGCCGTTGAGATACTTTCTTCCAGAGCTGTTTTCCTCCTCTGAGTGGGGCTGACACCTGGGTGCCCTCCAGGAACTCCGTGTCCCCTCCTCTCCCGACGCCTCCTCCCCATCCCCACCACAGGAATCAGGGCCCAAGGCAAGTCAAGGAGGGCAGAGAGCGCTTCCAAGATCCTACAGACAAACCTTGAGTCTGTCTCAGCCGAGCAAGTAGGCGACCCAGGGGCCTGCACAGAGTCCATGGAAAGATTTGGGTTTGTGCTGAGCTGCCTGAGACACATACCCTATGCCGTGGGCTGCTGCCCCCCAGCCCTGTGTTCTTGCTACCCTGCTTCTGGGCCCAGAGTGCCATCCTTATCTAGATCTGTCCATCCAAGTCAGTCTTGACCAGCTGATGCCAGATGGCTTGGTGATATCTGGGTATGCTTGGGGACAACCCAAGTGAGAAAATGTCCCCTTTCCTGGGGTAGATGAGAAGGCCAAGGAGCTTGCTGGGGATCAGCACAGGTGGAAGCTTTGATCTCTCAGCTTAATCAGAAGAATATGTTATAGAGATGTGTCCACCCACAAGGTTGCTCCCTTTTATCCCATCCTTGAGTACTGAAAACTCGGGTGATTGGCCATAGGACATTGTTTAGGACTTGTATCATTTTGGGTCATTGATTGGTGTGAACATACATTTTTAATGGGGTTGCTTGGTCCCTAACATAGGTTATAGTTTCTGAGAACCCTCTTGTTACCAAGAAAACCTGGCCCCTTCCATTGTTTCCTCCCAGCAGAAGGGCTTTCAAGCAATGGAAAGCACCCCCTGCCCCCGCCCCCAGTAGGGTCTCTGATGAGCTGGTCTTCAGATCCTGCCAGTTCAGTGAAGGTTAGATGGTAGCCGTGACCCTGATGATACTTATAAAGTCCCCTTCAATACACCCACCCCCAGGATCTGCCACCCCTCTCTCCCTGGGTCCCTGCGAGTCACCTGGCAACTGATCAGGCCCTAAGAGAGCCCCCCTTCTGGGCAGAAGGTAGTGTGGGTTGTGAAAGTTTAGGTGTTCTTTTGCTCACAGGTCTCTTGGGGCCTCCTTTGACTTGCCCACGTCGCATCCCACAGATTCCTGATGTGCTGCACGCACTTCAGGGCCCTTGCCTCCTACCTTGCAGGGCTTCCCCAGACCACAGACACTCATGCAGCCTCCAGTCTCCAGCCCCTAAGCCTCTAGGGTGGGACTTTCAGAAACAACATCACCCCCCCAACTCAAGCTCAGCTTGAGGTCTGACCTCAGGTTGGGTGGGGAGAGAGCCTGGACACTCCAAGCCCAAGCCTACTGTGGGACCCACAACTGAGTAAACATGAGTGCTTCTTACGTCTCCCCCACCAACACCATTTGGTTAGTAGATCAGTGTCCCTACCTGTAATTCCCCTCCCCAAACAAAAAAATCTGTTTTGCTGACTTCGAAGAAATGCAGAGACATTCCTGACAATGACACTCATCAGAGCAAAATTCTCCTTAGCCAGCAGAGGAATCTGAGGTTGTGTGTGTGTGTGTGTGTGTGTGTGTGTGTACACGCATGTGTGCCCCTGTGCATGCAAGGAGGGAAGTTTGTGAAGGGACCTATGAGATAGGAGAAACCACAGTGACACTGTGGGGAGGGGAGGACAGAGGAAGATCCAGGTAGACCCAGCCTGGGAAAGCAGAGGGTTTGGCTCAGACTTGTAGATGCCAGTGGGGCTCACTGTACAGAACTGCATCAGCCCATTTGTGCATCCCTCGTATGTGCTGAAGGAAATGGACCACCAAAGTAAAATGCCCTCCTGTGGGTTGTGGGAGCCAAGCAGTGGGGACAGAGGTACACAGACAGATCCAAGGCTTTTAGAGGCAGGCGGCAGTGAAAATGACTGCACCTTAAATGGATGATAAAGATAAAATAAGCACAGGATAAGGTAACTCCCAGGACCAGGCCTCAGGAGAATTGTGAGAGAATAATTCACATTCATTTTGCTGGAAATAGCCATGTCATCCTCAATTCCTCTGGATACCTCCTGTTTAAAACCCAGGGATACAAAAAAGTAAATGTGTATAATGCTAATAGATATAATGTATCTGCTAAAGGACAGAGGTTCTCAGACTGGATTTTTGAGTCAATCTATATTTTGTTCATAACTCATACTAACACAAAAATGTTGAAAGTGAAATGATAGAAAAAGTTGATAGAGCAATATTAATATCAGCAATAATAATATTAATAATTATTATCAAAGAGACTTTAAAGCAAGAAAAAAATACAAGCATTGTAGGGATAAAGAGAATCATTACTCAAAGATATTATACCAGGAAGATATAGTAATAACTGAATCTGCATGCATTTGGCATGCAATATAGTCTTAAAATACTTGAAACAAAAATTGACAGAATTACAAGGAGAAATGAACAAATCCACAATTAGAGTGGGAGATTTTCATTTAGCTTTTGCAGAAACTCAAATCTTAAGAAGTAAAAAAATTGAGTAAGAACATAAATAGTAAATTGTTACAATAGAACTTATTATTGTCTCGATCCGAAGGCCATGTGTAAAATCTTGTACCCCGAAGCTGGAGAATACACATTCTTTTCAAGAACACATGACAAGGGCTTCCCTGGTGGTGCAGTGGTTGAGAGTCCGCCTGCCGATGCAGGGGACGGGGGTTCGTGCCCCGGTCCGGGAGGATCCCACATGCTGCGGAGCGGCTGGGCCAGTGAGCCATGGCCGCTGAGCCTGTGCGTCTGGAGCCTGTGTTCCGCAACAGGAGAGGACCGCGTACCACAAAAAGAAAAAAAAGCACATGACAAAATATTCACAAAAGTAGACCATAAACCGAGTCTCAAAAAAAGACCAAAAACATTTTTTTACATGTTCTGTGACCACAATGAAGTAAAACAAAAATTCGATTTCAAAAATACAAACAAACTTTTTATTTGACAAACTTCAAATGCTCTCAGAAATAATTTATAGGCCAAAGAAAAATAATTACAGCTATGAAAATTATAACTAAATAATAAAAACAATACACCTCAAAATTTGTGAATGCAGTGAAAACACTCTGTTGGAAAATGTATAGTTTAAAATATATTGATAATAAAAAAAGACTGAATGTTAGTCAGTTACATATTCAATTTAAAAAATCAAGAGAGGGCTTCCCTGGTGGTGCAGTGGTTGAGAGTCCGCCTGCCGATGCAGGGGACATGGGTTCGTGTCCCGGTCCAGGAGGATCCCACATGCCGCAGAGCGGCTGGGCCCATGAGCCATGGCCGCTGAGCCTGCGCATCCGGAGCCTGTGCTCCGCAACGGGAGAGGCCACAACAGTGAGAGGCCCATGTACCGCAAAAAAAAAAAAAAAAAAAAAAAATCAAAAGAATATTCAAAGAAAGTAGAAACATAAAAATAAAAGCAAAATTAAGAAATCCAGAGACAAACAATAATGGACAAACTCAAAAGCTGGTTTCTGAGAAGATTACTGAACTTGACAAACTTAAAGAAAATAAAATAGCAAGATTCATTTAGGAAGAAAAAAGAAAAAAAAAAAGAGGTGACAGAAACAGCCTTAATGGCAACTAGAGGCGGTGTAGGTAACGACAAAAGCTGGAAAGAATAGCACCTCCTTAGGGGAGACAGCTCTCCCTCCCCTCTCCAGCTGGCTACGCAGTGTCCATGTCTTATTTATCTTTGTATCTTCAAAGGCTGGCAGCTTGGTACAAAATAGATATTCAGTGAGTTTGTTATATAAAATCAAATCCTCTTCTTGAGCAGGCAGTCCGTGGCCCCAGTATTGGAGCAAACAGAGTCCGTGGACAGAGTTCTCAACAGCTATCCAATGTCACTATTTGTTCTTGCTGTTAAATAAAGCACCAAAGTTTAGAAACCCCATACTTAAAAAATAATAATAATCAGAGTAAATTAAAGTTACCTTGTAATAATATTCTTCGTTACTTGGATGAGACTGGTCCGAATAAAAGTGAAAAGGGTAGAGTTATACCTGGGGCGGGGATGCGGGGGGTTCGTATTCATCACCCAGGGCACTTGGAGGAGATTTTGTCCCACACGTGACCACCGACTAACAAGGCTGTCGAGGGGGGAAGCAGGTTGGAAACCACTGGTTCATCATGACGTCTGTGTCAAAGCTTCTACGTGGTGAAGAAACCTGGACCTGCCAGGTTTTCACATCAGTCTATGAAATCAAAGGAGTTGGTCTCGGCTTTCACAAACACCCATGCGGGTCAGGAGCAAGATGAAGAACACGGCAAGGTTGGAATGTTTCTGGCTGAAAACGGAACACGGCAAGGCTGACAGATGCAGGACACCGAAGTCTAGGATTTCAGAGGTAGTCGAGAGGCCTCCTGACCCCTTCCAAAGATGCCCTTTCCAGGCACTGAGGCCTGAACCATTCCCTTGTGGTTCTAACCGCATCTTGGCTTTGTCCTCTAAGGAGAGGTCACCCTAAGTGTTATCAGCCATTGCTAACCCTGAATTCGAGAATCAGATGCTTTCCCAACGTGAGGATTTGATGGGGTGGGTTGGGTGGAGTGAGCTGAAGGCGTGAGGACATGAGGGCCCTGGCTGCCTGAGGGAGAAACAGGGAGTTAAAACTGCATAGTGCAGAGTTCTGCCTGGGCCAGCCCTGAGCACATAGCGGGCTAAAGGGAGAGTTCATGAGAGGGGGCGCGGGGAGGAGGGGTGGAAGGGTGGAGGGGAGGAGGAATGTGTTCCGGATGCCCCAGCACAGCTGGAAGCCATGTGGCCTCTCTGGGTCACGGGCCAGGAGAACAAGCAGACCGGCAATCGGGGGGCAGAGGGAGAAACACAGAGCATCTGGCTCTGCAAATAACAGCTTCCAGGGAAAAGGCTACACGTGAGCGCGCTGTGGAACCGATGCGAGGATGCAGGGATGCTCGCTGCTGTCGCTCCATCGGTCCACCCGCCATGACGGCAGCACTCGGGAGTCTTTGAAGGTAAAGCTGTGCAACCCCAAAACAATAATAACGAACATTTGTAAGAAAGACACTTTATCAAAAATATGTTATCTCCTATGAGCCTCACAACAACCTCTGGGAGTATGTATTTACGACTGTTTTTATTTTGCAAAAGAGGAAACTGAGGCTCAGCAAAGATAAGAAACTAGGGACAGACCTGGGACTTCTCACACCAGACCCAGGAGGTTTAATGCCTTTGCTTCTCCAAGTGTGGTCCTTGGACCAGCAGCATAGGCCTACCCCGGGAGCTTATTAGAAATAAGAAATTTCAAACCCAGACTTAGTGAATCAGAATCAGCATTTTAACAAGATCCTTAGGTGATTCACATTTTAATACTCACATTAAAATTTGAGGCCTGCTATGTCCACCATATCAGACCATTCTCATAAACACCTGATGACCCACATGAGTTAGATGTTCTTGGGGAGTCTTGGTATTTTAGAGCTGGAAGGAACTTCTCAAAAGCACCTACACCTACTCCATCATGGTACAGATGGTGACACTGACAGATTTTCAAAACAAGTCCCCAGCAAAACTAAGGTGAAAATGCAGATCTCTCTTTTGACTCAAAAGGCTTCTGTTATACCTACCCTCTTCCTATTTCTTTAAGAACTTTCCTATTTGGTGCTTTTATTTGGGGTTCTGTTATAAAAGCAGGCTTCCTTTGCCAATTATGTGCAGTTTAGGCTAACAGTAAATGTCATTTCATCTTCTGACACACATTAATAGAGAATGAAAACAATAACAAGAACAGAAGCAATCCTGGCCTTTTCTTTGTTTAGCGTGTCCTACTTTCCCAGTGTTTTATACCCATGGTTCAGTCACATGCTAGGCAGCTGTAGAAATCCAGCCCTCTACGAAAGATTGGTTCTGGACCAATCTGGGACAAACATCGAGTTGGTTACATATATAAATTAGATGTAATAACGTGGAGAGATCTACTTAATAATAATGTGTGGAGAGATATCTATGTATCTATAAGGATACAGGCCACGCTAAAGCTGTGTCTGTCCAGCACAAGTGCAGGGCTTTGGCAATTATCTGGTTAATTTGCTAAGTCAAGAAGGCCAAACCAGATCATTCAGGCCAGTAGTAGCTTTTTGAACCTAAATATTCTGGTTTGGCTGTCTTCATTTATAAAGTTAACCTGATACTTGCCAAATCACTGCCTCATTCACACTCTATCAAGGGGAAAGAAATTCTTATGTGAGTGTGAACACACACGTTTTAATACGTGCGTTTACATGGAACTCACCTTGGGTCATTTGTTCTTTGAGATGAGATATCAACTCAAACATTCATCCCACAGATGGTGGGAAATCCAGGGTCCCTTCCAATATCTCTAGGAATGTTTGGGATGGGAAGGGGGCTGGCCTAATGTGCCCCCACCCCACCCAACCCTGGCCACCCCAGTCACTTCTGGCTCTAAGTTCATGCTTCTGTGGGATTTCCTCTTTGATATCTTGCCTCCTGTGAACATTTCCACTCTCCACCTGCATGGATTCAAACATCTAATTCAGTCCATTTTCCTTGATTTCTCCCAAACATCACTTGCCAAAGTCAGTGGATGCAGCCAACTTTCCCTGTGGATGTGGAAGGAACAGAAGGGCTGTTCTTTGCCACACAATAGAATATCTCCTAATGTTGATTACTAGGACTTTGTCCTTAAAAGTCTTCCAGCTGTTCCTTTCCCCCACATTCCTGTCATGGGGAATTGTCTTCTACTTGGGCTCAAGTCTCCTACCATGTTCTGGCTCCTTCCTCACCCAAGTGCCTTAGAAGCTAAACAGCCCTCACCCACAAATTCCTATGTTGATTATCTCTTTGTCTCAGTCCAAGCCTATCCCATTCCAGGACTGCCTTCCAGGACTCAAATGGCCCATCAGAATGTTTGTTCAACAAAGGGCCCAAGGGCTTCCCTGGTGGTGCAGTGGTTGAGAGTCCGCCTGCCGATGCAGGGGACACGGGTTCGTGCCCCGGTCTGGGAAGATCCCATATGCCGCGGAGCATCTGGGCCCGTGAGCCATGGCCGCTGAGTCTGCGCGTCCGGAGCCTGTGCTCCGCAACGGGAGAGGCCACAACAGTGAGAGGCCCGCGTAACAGAAAAAAAACAAAAACAAAAACAAAAAAACCCATAAATGGCCCAAGGATGGATTCTGCCTCAGGTGTCAGTGACAGTGGGCCCTTTCCCTACACAGCAACGCCTCCTGTTATAGGATAGATAGATGGATGGCATCCAGGTTCTAGTGTATGTGTGTGAATGTATGTGTAAGCATGGTTGAGAGATGTGTATGTGCAAGTGTGCATATGGGTGACTAGGTGTGTGTTTGCACACGTGGGAAGCAGCCCTAGGAATCAGACCATATGTGACTAGGAAAATGTGTCAAGTGTGTCTCTAGACTCGTTCATTAGGCGTTGGACCCGATGCTGGGAAATCCTACGTGTCGGTCCCGTGAGGACTCAAGGAGGGGATTCCCCACACCCAAGCTACATCTCCTTGATAATTATTAATTAATTGGGAAGCAACATAGAGACACAAAGGAAAATACAGAGAGCCATGGGGAATTGGAAAGACAGAAAAAGAATTAGCTGAAACAAGGTCATCTTGGTTCTCAGAGACCTGGACTACATATAGTAACTTGCCACAAATGCCAGTGGGAGGGACAAAAATGGGAAGAAGTTTCTACTCCTTAGGCATGGAAGACGCTGGTAAGGGTGAACAAGATAGGCTGTGCAGCCTTTCCTTCCCAAATATCTCTGATGCCACAGGAGCCTGGCCTTCCTGGAGGGAAGAGGAGGGCAAGGATGCCCTCTTGGAGCCCAACCTGATCTGAAAGGCTATGAGATCTGGGGTTTCCAAGCAAAGGAATGTGAGCTTGCCTGTAGCCCCAGAGTTGGAAGGATCAGAGACCCTTGGGATGGGAGGATGTCAGGGTGGCACAAGCATTTCACCAGCCCCTTCTCCGTTCTGCTTGTATTCCCCAGGCCTTGGAAGCCTCTGGGGGACTGAGGTCACTACACAATACGTTTAATGTCACGGAGAGAGGCAGGTGAGACCAGGACAGCCCTGAACATATGCGGATGCCCTGTTCCATCCTGCGTCCAGGCAGATCCCCTGGGCCTGGGTGTAGAGAGGCCGCTGGACGTTTGTGCTCTGTTCCTTCTTGCAGGGAGCACTGTCCCGGGGAGTCCTCCCCTCCCCTCCCCTCCTCCAGCCCCACAGACTGACCTGGCTCTGACAGCTGAGACCTGGGAGGGCTGGTGTGGACAGGACAGTGTGGAAAGCCTTTCTGAGATGACACTCAGGCCAACCTAAAGGATGAGGATGGGGCTATAGCTCCTGGGGGAGCGGGAGCAGGCGCGGGGGAGTGGAAGTTCTAGGCCCTGAGGCAGGAAAAGAACTTTGACCATTAGGAACTGAAAGAGCCGAGTGCCTGGCCAGTAAGGAGGGCAGAAGATGAAGCTAGGGGTACGGGACAAGTCCAGAATCACTCAGGGCCTGCTTGATAGGCCACAGTAACGTTCTGAACACACACACACACACACACACACACACACACACGGGCATGATGAAAGGAAAGGCTGTGGGGAAAGGCTGCTATGGTCTGAATGATGATTCTTTTTTTTTTTTTTTCGGTACGCGGGCCTCTCACTGCTGTGGCCTCTCCCGTTGCGGAGCACAGGCTCCGGACGCGCAGGCTCAGCGGCCATGGCTCACGGGCCCAGCCGCTCCGCGGCATGTGGGATCTTCCCGGACCGGGGCATGAACCCGTGTCCCCTGCATCGGCAGGCGGACTCTCAACCACTGCGCCACCAGGGAAGCCCTGAATGATGATTCTTAATGCTTCATGGAGATTGAAATGGAGGAACCTCAAGTAGGGAGCAGGGAGACCAGTCATGAGGCCACTGTAGATTCCAGGTAAGGAGAGGAGGGTAATTTAGAAAAAACTGCGGTGGTTGTGACAATTGAGAGAAGTGGTGGGATTAGAAGTACACTTTGGGGCTTCCCTGGTGGCGCAGTGGTTGAGAGTCCACCTGCCGATGCAGGGGACACGGGTTCGTGCCCCGGTCCGGGAAGATCCCACATACCGCGGAGCGGCTGGGCCCGTGAGCTATGGCCGCTGAGCCTGAGCGTCCGGAGCCTGTGCTCCGCAACGGGAGAGACCACAACAGTGAGAGGCCCGTGTACCGCAAAAAAAAAAAAAAAAGTATATTTTGGAGGCAGAGTTTGCCTGACCTGATGATATAATGGATGTGGAAGGTGAGGAGGAATCAAGGACCACAGTCTTTAGCAACTAGGAAGGTGGAGGTGATATAGGCAAGCCTGGTGGGGGAGGTAGCAGTGAGAATCAAGAGTTCTTATCGGGACAGGTTAATTTCAAAACGTCCGGAGACCTCAAGTAGAAACACCACGTGGGACCTGCCTCTGAAAGTCGGACTTCAAAGAGGAAGAAGGGACCAGTCAGAAATGTGGACTTGCCACCATGTGTGTGGTGTCTACAGCCATGGAGGCATGGAGAGAAGAGCCCAAGACCAAGTCCAAGGGCACTGGCACTAGAATCTCTTTGAAGCCACCAGCGAGGCAGGAAGAAAACCAGGAGAGCACCTTGTGGGGAAGCCTGGAGAAGGGAGGGCTTCAGGGTGGGGTCAGCTGACTTAAAGCTGCTGAGAGAGGGGACACCTGAGGCAAGAGTTTGGTGAATTTAATATGAATGGTGGTGGGGCAGAGGCCAGGCTGGGGTGGAGTGAAGCGGGGATGGCCGGGGAGGAAGTAGAAGCAGCAAGTGTCATGCGCCCCCTCCCCCTGCCCCTGGGGTTGTGTGGGAGGGGTGTGGGTGTGGTAGAGGGATGGAAACATTCCAGGAGGAAGCCTGAGAGAGAAGGTGTGAAGGGGAAGGGGCTGGTCCTCCCTCAGATGCCCCTGCCTCTTCCAATGGAGATGAGGAATCCCCTGCCCTTGGACCCGGACCCGGGGCTGGATGCAGAGGAAATGCCAGGGCCTGGGTGAAGGAAGCCAGGAGGGGAGGGCCTGCCTTGCTCTGGAAATAGAAAACCGATGCTGGTAACTGAGTAACTCCTGGTGATGGGGCAAAGGCCCTGGCAGAGTCTGAAGGAGCAAAAATAATCTGTGCCGCTTGGGCGGTGAGGCAGATCGGATGTGGGGGGCGGAGAGGCCTGGTCTGCGGTCCCGCATCCCCTGGCACCCCTCCCTGGCCTGCAGGGGCGAGCGCCGCTCTTCTGTCTTGCTCTGGCCCGGCCAGGAGCGATGGTTCCCGGCAGACAGAGCATCCTCAAGTGAAGCCCACGCACCAGTGCCGAGGCCGGCGAGCTCAGTCCCCTCTTGCCCCACACACAGCACCGCCTGCTCTGGACCCCAGATGAGGACACGACCCAGACAGACAGACAAGCAGGGCAGAGCCCCACCGAGCCTCAGCCAGGCAGTTGTGGCCTGAGCAGCCCAACTGCCTGTGGTCAGGGAGGGGTGGAGTCCCGCTCCACTTCAGGAAGCGGGCCTTGACTGCCTCAGCCTCCCTCAGGTCTCCCCGGCCGAGGTCCAAAAGCTTATGCACACATTCCTCCTCCCACCCCACCACACAGCGCATTATAGTTTCCTCAGAGGGGATGCCGATCTAACAGCATCTATGAATTGATTGAGTGGTGGGCTGGTTTGGGGTCCTTTCTCCCTTTTTGTTTCAGCACCGCTGTCCTCCCTCACCTTGGGAAAAAGGCGCCCCAGTCTCTCTCTGCTTCACCTCCTGCTTCCCAGGCTCACCTCTAAGATCACAGGTAGTAAGAGACACGTCTTCTCATCCAGCAGATGGTGCCGGAAGATGCAGGTGAGGCCATGGGGTTGAGGCTCTGCCCTGGGTCCAGCCCCATGCCTGCCCCTCCTCCCCACGGCATGCCATCGCCAAGGAAAGCAGGGCTTTGAGGGAAGGAAGGTGCCAGGCTCCGGGGGTGGGGGTGGGGGGTGGTTGGGCCCCTCTCTCTCGAGGAGGAAAGGAAGGTGAGAATCACTGACCTGAGAAGTTTCCATGAACTCTGGCCATGTGGGAGAAGCGGGGGGAGAGGCCCAAAGGAGCTGGGCAAGGCGCAGGGGAGGGAAGTAACTCCCCTAGTGGTTTCCTTACTGTAAACTTCTAACTGGATCCCACGGTACAAACAGACACACTGGACCTGCCCGAGGAATGAGCACGGCTGGGGACCACGTACCACCAGGACATTAGAGAAGTAGAGGTGTTGGCAGCAAGGGACCCAGTACCTGGACCCCCAGAGGACCAGCCCTGGGTGAGGGGAGACAGTTTGCCCAGGAAGGACCCAGAGGCCATGCCCATTCTCACTCCTCCTGCCTCCTGGCACAGAAGTGCCCTCTGTTTATAGGCAAACTATGAGTGTGGGTAAGAGAGAGAAGGGGCCGTGCTTGGTCCTTGCACGCACCAGGCTCTGAACCCACAGCTGCTGACTCAGCCACTTCCCGCTCCCCTCCCAACACCTCCCTCCCAAGCTGATGGGAACAAAGGGGCTGCAAGTTTCCAGTTGTAAAAGTCGGGAGGAGCGATCAAGGACGAAGATCAAGGCTTCGGATTTTCCATGACACTTGTGCAGGGGCGGGGGCACCGGGCCTGCCTGGCACAGTGCCCCATCACCCGTGCCCTCTGGGAAGCAGGAAGCTGCCATCTGGGCCTGGGGCAGTGCCAGCCTCGACATCAGCATGGCGCCCTCTCCTGGGGCTGCCTCGACAGGAGGCGAGCTCACTGCCGTTGCAGCGTCCGTGCAGTCTCCTGAACTCTGGGTCCCCCGAGCCCAGTTCCTCCCAGTTCTCTGAGATCAGACAGTCTTGGAGGCCAGAAGCTCACCCAGCAGCCCCCCAAACCTGCAGCACCGGGCAGAGGTCAAGCGCCAGGAGAGAGAAGAGGGAGGGGACAAATGACAGAGGATAGGAGGTGTGGGCTTCAGGTGGGGGAGGGCGTTGAGGGGAATCCGTCTGCAGGAAGTCAAAGGGCAGCTGGGCCTGGCCTTCCCCGACAGTGAGGCCAGTCTCGGTGTCCTCCAGCCCCCGTTGTACCCGACTATCTCAGCTTCTGGGGGATCTGGGACACACAGGAGTCCACCCAGTTAAAACACATGATGGTACATCTATTTAATGGAGTACTCTTCAAATTTTTTAAAAAGTCAGGTAAATCCATGCATCCTGACAGGAAGGATGACCAAAGTATAGTAAGTGGGAAAACAATAAGAAGATTCTGATACAATTTTCTTAAAAATACTTAAACCTCAAACCACTGCATTTGGATATGCGTATCTAAATAACTACATATTTTAATTGTGCTTAGAAAGAAGGATAAATGTGCTAACGTATGCCTGGGGTCATTTGGATTAGAATTAGAGTAAAGGAGAGACTTTTGTATTAGAATTTTTTATACGAAGCATGTATAATTTTGAAATGCAAAGGAAAAAGTTGAGGGTGGGGGAGATGATTCAGAGCAGTCCAAGTGTGTAGACAGAGCTGGGCACACACACAGACATGCCAGGTGCAGGCACGCACACACACACACACACACATGTGCTCACACCAAGCACATCTGGCCCACCAAGGAGGGCACACCTGGTAAATCTGGCAGAAATGTGGGCGCACACTTGGCTCAGGCACATCCCCACAGTGCAAGGTTCCCCCAACCTCCAAATGCTCTCCCCTGGGCCTCCGTCATTTCCTGCCCAGTACTCACACAGCAGGACCCTGGGCAGTCAGGAGAGTCAACAAATGCAGGAGGGGAGCCTGTGGCCTGACCATGAATATGGCCTCCCCCTTCTCTGGGGCACTGGGACACCCATCTCCAAAACCGGGGTTGTTCCAGGGTTTCTTTTGGATTCTGGTTTGACTAAGAAACCACCTGGGCATCAGCCAGTCCAAATATAACCCTGGTTCTGCTGCTTACTTGTTGGGTGACCTTGGGCTAGTTGTTAAAACCTTCTGAGCCTCAGTTTCCTCATCTGTAAAATGGGAATAATAAGGTTATTGTGAAGCTCAAAGATGATAATATCTAAGAGACTAAATGCTTTGGAAGACAAACAAGGAAATGACCATCACAGATGTCAAGATCCTGGTTCCCTCCAGGGCAGAGGGATTGGGCTGTGATCAGGGAAGGACACAGGGACCTCTGAGGTGCTGGCAGTATTCTAATTTTTGACCTGGGCTATGGAAACATGGATGTTTAATTTATAATTATTTATTAAACTGTATATATATTTAACATATGTATGTTATGTTTTATAATAAGAAAAAATGCTTTGGAAAGTTTCATGATCAGCATAAATGTAAAATAATATTAACAAGCATAAATTCCCATTCTCATACCCTCTGAGAAGCCTCCGGGACTCTGAATTTTGCCATGGTCAGGGTTAGCTGAGTGGCAAAGATCAGCTAATAAGCAGGGATTTCAGTTATAAATCTAGATCAGTGTTGTCTTCCTTGCTAGGGGAGGTCTCGAGGGCAGAGGTGCCTAAGGGGTGTGGATCCTATGGGGGAGGCCTTGAAGAAAGCGGTCAATTCTGCCCTCCCTCATGGCTCCTCCTGCCGCAGGGTGCTGAGAACTACAGGCACATCTGCCCACCCAGACTTCCTGGCTGGCATAATCCTTGCCCTTGCAAAGCCCCCTGAACCCCAGGCAACCTCCTTCCTGCACTGGTCACCACCCCAAATTCCTCAACAGCACGGCCCCTTCCTTGGTCCTCAGGCCCAGCACTTTCCTGCTCCACTGGCATCCTACCTTGTGCCCAGAAGGTCTGCCCCCAACTTCCCAGCTTTTCCCAGCCCCACTGCTGGCTCCCCTAGATGGGGAGAACTCTATCACCCAAAGCATCCTGGGGCTCCAAGAGCCCAGTCCGCACAATGGCATCCCCCGCCCCATACTGGCTCTGACTCCAGTGGAGGGAGCCCTCAGGAGACCTGGCGTGGCGGGCAGGCGCCCCCACCCCCCTGCCCTCCCAGGCCAGAGACCCCATGCTGGGCCCCAGCACCCAACAGCCTTCAGGGCTGAGCCCACCCTGCCATCAGAGGCCACAGGAATTTCCATGGCAGGGAAATTCACTCTCTACCTCCGCATCTGACTTGCTCCCTGTCTCTTTCTGACTTGGCTTCTGTTCGACTCCGTGATTTAGTCTGTCTCCCATCCCTGCTTTTCTATGGGCTTCTGTCTCCACAATCCTCCCCAGCCAGCAAAGGGGCAGCAAGAACCTTCCAACTGCATGTGGGGCAGCCCGTGGGCTTCTGGTCCTGGCCATCAGCCTGAGCTGCTGCCTGCTCCTCTCCCACCTGGGAAGTAACGGAGGTGAAGACTTCAGAAAAGAGCCTGAGGGCCTCAGTGGCAGAGCCGAGCTGAAAGGGAAGAGGAAGCTGACGAAACTGGGGTGCAGGAAGATGGAACTTCTGTTGTTACAGGGGAATGAAGAGCAGCGGGGTGGGGGAGGGGCAGGGCGGGGGACAGGCTGCCTGAGGTCCTGCGCAATAAGAGCTAAGAAGGGAGTTGAGTTCTGGAGAAACACAGTCTTGAGTGACGTAATCTGGGATAGGTTCTGATATTAAGTTTTTTTCAGGGTCTAACCTCAAGCCTGCCTGCTGCAGAACTAGCTCTTTCTCATCTGTTTTTTCTTGCATCCTCAGAATCCGTGCCGGGTGTACAGAGAAGGCAAGTACAAGAGGTGCTTGTGAGGGGTAGGGAGTCCTTCTCCTCGGCCTGTGAAGCCACCAGGGTGTCCCCTCCCCATCTCCGACCACCTGATAGCTCCCCAGTCCTGGGCACAACCCAGAGACCAGGCTGGAGGAAGCGGCCACTCCAAGCCATTTAGACAATCTTCCTTTCACGAGCTTATTTATTATTCTTTTCCCACCTCTCCACCCCTTCCCCACCAGCTGCTTAAAATATTTTTCAAACAGAAAAATCCAACCACAGCTGGAAACCAACCCTAAAGTTAGTCCAGAACGTGGGAGCTGCCAGGGAAAATTGCCGCAGCTCAGGCGGGGCAGTGAGAGGGAAGGCCTCAGCCACGGAGGCAGTCCCGCTCTGCAGGGGCCTGGGTGGGACAGCAGACGGGGAGAGGGCTCTCGGGTCCCATCACCATTCTACACATGGTCAGTGAGGACCCACAGTGGCCAGGCCCTCTGCTGGGATCCTGGGGGGGACACAAATTAGCTTAAGTAATGAGACCTCTCCTCAAGGAGTTGCAGGCTTCATGAGGAGGTAAGGAGCAGGTGCAAACGCTTCACTGACGACAAGAGCGTACACTTAGAGAATGTTCCCTACGTTCGAGGTCCTGGCCTCAACACTTCACATGTATGACTCAGTTAAAGTCCTATCAGCCCTGTACGGAAGGTACTTTTTTTCTATCCATCTAGAACAAAGGAGGAAACTGAGGCACACAGAAATTAAGAAACTCTCATATTTAAAAAAAAAAAAAGGGGGGGACTTCCCTGGTGGTCCAGTGGTTAAGACTCTGTGCTCCCAATGCAGGGGGTCTAGGTTCGATTGCTGGTCAGGGAATTAGATCCCTCAGGTCGCAACTAAAGATCCCGCATGCCGCAACTGAAGTTCCCACGTGCCACAACTAAAGATTCTGTACACTGCAGTGAAGATCCCGCGTGCTGCAACTAAGACCCGGCCCAGCCAAATAAATAAATAAATAAATATTTTAAAAAACGAAAAGAAAAAGAAACTCTCACTCTACCATACAACCGGTAAAGGCTAGAATCAGAATCTAGGCCCAGGGAGTCCAGAATCCATGCACTCAGCTCTGTAATCTGCTGTCTCTGTACCATAGTGCAAGAGGCAAAGCAAAAACCCCATGAGAGCATGTAAACAAGTTAACGTGAAAATTCAGAGATGGCCCCAGGCAGAGGGTCAGAATCAAGGAGGGCTTCATGGAGGAGGCAACACAAGCACTAGTTCTGGAAGGATAGTGAGGATTTTGAGCCTAAGCTCGGTGGCAAGGACAGAAGGTATAGAGCTGAGAAAGCTGAGGCAGGAGCAGAGACAAAAACAAGACCCAAGAGGCCCAGATCCCAACATAGGGCCCCCACCACTCAACAGGCTGGCTTCACCCCTGCCCAGTGCCCAGAGGGAAGAACGCACAGCTGAGCCCAGGCCTGGCCATTGTGGACCATGATCCAGATTCACCCTCCATCTCTGCAGCATCCTGGGTTGCTTTCTCACCTCCCTCTGACACCTCTCATGCAACCCTCTCACTCTTCCTGTTTGTAGTGGTCCCCCTGCACACCCATTCACAGGAGTGGGTGAGAGGCAAAAGCCACAACACTCTAAAAACTCTTTATAATACAAATGTTTGGCGGCATCTAATTTAGACCAAAATCACCAAGCTGTGGGATGAATGGTCCAGGAGGTGGCCACACAGCCATGTGACCCCAAGAACCCAAGAGGTAGGGTGGTGGGTCAGTGGACTGGGCCCTGATTCTCTCTGCCCTGCTTCCACTTGTCTCTGTGACCTCTTCCAGTCACTGGGCCTCTCTGAGCCTCAGTTCTCCCTCTGGATCTGTTTGGTGTGTTCCCTTTCAGGTCTGAAGTCCCCATGAGCACAGAGTACTCAGCCCTCTTCTCCATACCTAAGGACTTGCCAGCTGGGAAGCTGGGAAGCCCAGTTGGGTGGGTGCTCAAGGCTTATCCAAAGATGGTGGCATTGGGTGGTCTCCTGTGGGCCTTCCATGCAAGCTTCTAAGGGCTTGTTCATAGAGATTCATCATCACGATAATAGCTGATAATAGCTGCCCTTTATTGAATACTGATAGCCTGACAGGCATTAGTCTAAGAGACTCTCATGGATTACCTCGTTTCATCATTTTAACAATGCTACATATGAAGAAGCTGAGGCCCAGAAAGGGTTAAGGGCAGTACCCAAGGTCACACTCGGGTGCAGGGCTTCCATGGGGAGGGAGGGAGCACCTGGAGGGCAGGGACTATGTCCTGCTCAGCACTGTCTCCCAACCCCGATTCCCTGGAAGATTGGCCTTGAATGGCATGGGGTTGGGTAGGAAGACAAAGCTGTGAGTTCTAAAGAGCTGCTTACTGTCCAGGAATTTGTGCAAACTACCTGCCCCAGGTCCATGATGTGAAGGGCCCTGAGCCCTTTCCTGGCTCTGGACCAACTCAGCTCCAGCCATAGCCTCCAGCTGCAAGCACCCACCTGCCCCAAGGTGGTCCTTGCCTGGGTGCATCCAGACCCCAGGATGGGGAGCTGGCTCCTTCCAGTGCCACCAGGCAGGGCAGGCCAGGCCAGTGCCGGGTCCTCCGCTGCAGTAAACCAGCTTTGGGTGGGCTCCTTTCCTCGGATCTGGGCTGCCTCCAGAATCCTTCTGTGGAGGAAAACAACCCCAAACCTGTGCGGGTGTTAGGGCTGAGCCTCAAGGAGAAGAGAACCAACAGTCTGAGGGCCCCGGCTCCTGGGCCTCTCGCGCCCCCTGGCGGAAGGAACTGAGCAGTGCCAGGCCTGCACTGCGTTCTGAGTCCAACCTTCCCTCCTCTTTCTTGCCTCCATTCATTCACCCTTGACTGCACGTCCACTGGGTGCCAGGCACCTGCCACGAGATAGGGACACAGACCGTGTCCTGTGACTGTGACACTGTCCCTGCCCCGAGGTGCTTGCCATTCATTCACTCAACTCACCCACTCATTCGACAAATATTCATGGAGCTCCTACTCTCCACCAGGCTCTCCTCTAGGCTCCAGAGACACCAACCCTGCCCACACGGAGTTTACAGTCTAACAGGACGTTCAGGCTGGGTAATAGAGAATTATAATATAGTGGAGAAAGCACAGGTGCTAGAGAGGAGTCCAGCAGAGGAGACAGACAGATGTGAGGACAGTGGTGCTGACACCAAGCAGCGTGTGTGTAGGAGCACCAGGGGACGGGTGTGCAGAGAAGATTTCAGGGTGACCGCTGGGCTGTGTTTGGATGGTTGCGTAGGATCTCTCTGGGAATAGGAAACGGGGTGTGGAGTGAGGTGGGGCAGGGAGGAAAGAATATCCTGCACAAAGAGGACAGACGAGCAGGCACAGGAAGTCCCAGCGTGTTTAGGGAGCTACAAATAGTCTTCTGTGGTCGGAGTGTGTGGTTAGTGGGAAGAGGGCGGCAGGAGAGTGGAAAGGGCCTTGCAGGCTGTGGAAGGGGGTTGGGTCTTTTCCTGCAGCCTGTGAGGAACCACAGAAGGTTTTTAAGAGACAGGATGATACCACCACGTTGGCATTTCAGTAAAGGACCCCTAGACCAATGGCATGTGGAGGAAGGGCTAGAAGAGCAAGCCGTCGAGGCTGGTGTGGGGCTTGTACCCCAGCTGGGTGACATGCAGCAAGTCACTTCACTTCTCTGAGCCGCAGACCCCTCATCTGTCAAAGGGGGTGATGACGCCCCGCCTGCAGAGCTGTTGAGAGGGCCAGATGAGATACTGTGTGGGAAGTGCCTACTCCAGTGCTTGGCACATAATAGACACTCAGTAAATTATCATTTTGGGGAGTCAGAGAGCCTACCATGCAGCCTATTACAATTGTCTAGGCAAAGGATGTAGAGGGCCTGAATCCGATCACAGACTATGGATGGGTGGGGAGGGAAGACACCAGGAGCTATTTCAGAGAGTTGGCTTTCAGGATGGGGATGGGTATGGATTTTGCTTCTCTAAACACCTCTTGGAGGTTACCTCTGCCTCCTGTCCTCAGGCTCTCCCTGGGGCTCCATTATTCCTATCACCCCCTGCGTCCTCACCGCCTGCTTTGCACAGGATGCTTTCTTGTTCAGGGCTGGTCCCTCCTCTGGGCAGAGGCTCCGCTGGCTGAGGCCCTAGGCAAGTGCCCACCGCGGCAGCAGACACGGACAGGAGTTGAGTGGCAGTTTCTGATGATAATCAGATGTGCAGCTGCTCAGCCACCAGGTTTGTCCCTGAAGCTGGCACAGGGGTGAGAAAGGCAGTGCTGGGGGAGGTCAACCAGGAAGACTGGCTCACTGCTGCCCGTGATGATGATACAATGATGATGACTGGTCTCATCACTAAAGAGTTAAAATCCAGCAATCCGGGCTTCCCTGGTGGCGCAGTGGTTGAGAGTCCGCCTGCCGATGCAGGGGACGCGGGTTTGTGCCCCGGTCCAGGAAGATCCCAAATGCCGCGGAGCGGTTGGGCTCGTGAGCCATGGCCGCTGAGCCTGCGCGTCCGGAGCCTGTGCTCCGCAACGGGAGAGGCCACAGCGGTGAGAGGCCCGCGTACCGCAAAAAAAAAAAAAAAAAATCCAGCAATCCAGCAAGCCCACCTCTGCCCTCCCCGCTCAGGCAGGCTTCCCAAATTCTCCAGCCCAGGCAGCCTTCCTCCCACACCTGCCCTGAGGGTGCCAGCTCCTAACATAATTCCCATTCAGGAGGTGGTCCAGAACTTCTTGGGTAGAGGGAGATGCTTAGGGGTGCCGATTCCTGGAGGGGAGGGAGGGCCACGCAGTTTACATTACGTGTGTATAGCGCATATGCTGATGTGATTTAGAGTGTGTTCATCTCAGGTTACTGTCGGGGGAGGGACTTTTGGCAGTTATAAGGATCAAGGCCCCCGCAGCATCGCATAGGCCCTGGGGAGAGTTGTTATTAGTGTTCAGGGGTCAGGAATTAGTCTCCTCCATCTGCAAGTCCCCCTACAAGAGAATCTGGTTCAGGTGTTCCTTTTAAGATGTCATTTTGTTTTGTTTTGTTTTGTTTTCCCTGTATTCCTGTCCCCCTGTTCCAAGGAGATAACAGCCCTTTGGGTCTCTTTGACTTATGTGGGGTAGAAATTTTCTTAAAAGATTGCTTTGGGCTTCCCTGGTGGCGCAGTGGTTGAGAATCTGCCTGCTAATGCAGGGGACATGGGTTCGAGCCCTGGTCTGGGAGGATCCCATATGCCGCGGAGCGGCTGGGCCCGTGAGCCATAACTACTGAGCCTGCACGTCTGGAGCCTGTGCTCCGCAGTGGGAAAGGCCGCGATAGTGAGAGGCCCGCGCACCGCGATGAAGAGTGGCCCGCACTCACCGCAACTAGAGAAAGCCCTCGCAGAGAAATGAAGACCCAACAGAGCAAAAATAAAATAAATAAATTACTAAAACTCCTACCCCCAACATCTAAAAAAAAAAGATTGCTTTATGATTACCTCTTAAACCGTCTTCTATCAATGGCTCAGCTCATCAGAGAGATGCTACTGAGGTGCCGTTGAGGAGAGAAAGGAAAATATGGGGAGGGCAGGGAGAGATGGAGCCTGCACCAGGCAGGGAAGGGATTTCCCTCGGCTGAGCCTGCTGGGGGCGCCAGGAGGCTCTGAGACCCCTGCCCTGGCTGGGTCTGGCCTGTGCACTGGGCATGCAGGACCCTGGGCACCAGCTCTGCCAGCCTGAGCAAAGATTCTCAGGCCCCAAGAAAGCAGTACCATCCCCCAGATCAGAGGCCCATGGGGTGTTGAACGAGGAGAGAGTGTGACATGGTGGGCTGAGTGCGAGAGGCCCTTCCTGCCCCTGCTTCCTGGGTTCCTGAGCCATCCTGGGGAAGGGAAGGCAGCCTGAGGGACCAAGACCAAATCCCCTGCCAGCCAGTCAGGATGGGGCTCTGAGTTGGATTTAGGTTGGTTTCCATTTTTTTTCTAATAGGACATCTTTCGTCCACCTGGGTTTGTGGAAGAAGGTTCATACCTTCCATGCAGCCAGCACTCAGAACACTTTATTGGCTCTTCCAGGGTGCACCCCTGAGCCAGGTGAGCATGAGCCCCACAATCAGCCTCCTCTACGCCCCTCAGGAAAGGAGCTGAGGAAGACCTTGGCCTGGAGGACCACCATGGTTGATTGCAGCTTCGGTAAAGGGCTAAGACCTTCAATGGCTTGAGATGGATTGTCAGTTCCTTGCACACACAAGCCCCTGCATCCCAAGGGGTCTCTCCATCAAGGTGACCTCTCTGGGCAGAGCTCCTGCCTTCAACTGCTATGGGCCCAGGACACAGTGCAAACCCCCAACCTAGACCGCTTCTGTGTATAAGCACCCTCTGTGCCACTTCTCTTCCTAGAACAGGCCTGCAAACTTTCTTTCTGTAGCCAATCTTCCTAGGAAATAGCACAGTAAAGTAAAAAGAGACAGTACTTGGGAGCAGAAAACCCCTGATCCAGTTCTGACCTTACCACTATAGCTGGGGCAATCAGCTTCCCCGATTGTGTCTCAGTGTAAAATGGAAATAACAGCTGCTTCACATAGATGGAAGCACAAGTGGCAAAATGCTCCATTGCTAGAAGAGGCTCTTAAATGCAAGGGACCATCTTCTTCCCCTTCTCCCTCTGGACCTGGAACTTTGGAGGGTGGGATCGATTTCTCTCTTTATCTGAGCAACACATGCACCAGAGCTTTGAACGCTGAGATCTCTGATGTGAGTTAGGATAAACACAGAATCCCTTAAATAAAAAGGGTTGTGTGCCCCTGAAATCTCCCTGTGGCCACGGTGGCTGCAGCAATGGGCTACGACCTGGCTCTGCCCCTCACTGCCCACACTCTTAACTAGTCCCCTGATCTCTTTGGAAAGTATACTGAACAAGGAAATAGAGGATTTGGTTCTGGTCTGGATATTTTCACTAACTGGGTGTCATTTAACCTCAAGCAAGTTTTCTCCACTGTGGACTTAATAAAGGGGGCAGAATGAAGAACACTTCCAACTCTAAGCCCTCGGTTTCCCCATGTGCAGGGCCTTTCAGGACCATGGCCCCTCAATACCTTGACTCCCCTCAGCCTGTGGGGCCTGGGGTACATAACGCACGTGGAGAAATCGAGGAGGCTGGGAGGGCAGGGATCCCCAGTTTGTCCCACTCCACCCCGGCCCCCACCCAGCAGAGAGCCCCCCGTGAGCTCACGTCTGCAGTAAACTCACTGCTCATAACTGGGATGCTGAGACAACCTTGGAAGCCAGGCACAAGTGAGAAGTGATGGGTGTCTCCTCGGAATGTGCTGCCCAATTAAAACGGCCTCCTGGATGGCCATGGCGGTTGCTGGAACTACTCCGCCAGGCAGTGAGGGCCAGCTTCCAGGTGGAGTCGGTCTGCAAGTGTTTATTGAGGGCCTACTATGCCTCAGGCTTCAAGCTGGGTGCTGGGGGAAACAGGAGGAGCCACACTGGAGGGTACAGTCTATTTGTCCCAGACAGTGGACAGACAGAAAGCCTCAAGGGTTCTGCTGGTTACACCCCCAGACCCCCTTTACAGCCCCCAGCAACATGAGCCCCGCTTTTCCTCACCATAGGCCCAAGCCCTTAGCCTGTTTCCCTTCCTTTATGAAGCATCCACAGCCCTCAATCTTCCCCTGGCCTTCTCCTCCTCTTAAGCTGGTATGAATCAGGCTGCTGCCTGCTCACCATCCCTGTTCCTGGGACAGCCTGGACCACCCTCTGCAGTGTCCATTCATAGTGTGGACATTAGGCTCACTGCCTCTTGCCCTTGGCAGGGTTCCAGCAGAGGCCACAAAGTGAGGCAATCCCCGTGTGACTCAAGGATGGGCTCATTCCCCAGATTCCCCAGGTGAATTCCCTGTGAGAAGTGGGCCTTCAGACAAGAAAGCTGAACTTGGAAGACAGGCCTCAGACAGGCAAGAGGCCCCCCTCTCTCTAAAGGCATGTGCCCTAAGGGCAGATGTTAGAAGAGGAGAGAAACCTAAGTGTGGCCCACGTGGTATTTGGGTAAAGCAGTCAGACTGCCTGTGTTAAAGTCCAGGCTTCCCCCTTAGCTAGCTCTGTGTCTGTATCTTTTAGGATTGCATCCCACTATGAGAAAGGCACACACACACACACACACACACACACAAAACACAATTTGTCGGGGTAGGGTTGGTTATTTTTCTCATGCGATGAGAAGTCAGAAGAAAGGTAGTCCAGTGCCTGAGTGTGGCTCCAAATGTCATCAGGCACCCAGGCTCTTTTAATCCCTCTACCCAGCCTTCCTTAACATGCACTTCTTGCCTCATGGGCACAAGGTGGCTGCCCCATCTCCAACATCAAGTCTAAATTCCAAACAGGAAGAGGAAGATCAAAGCACAGGTTGAGTCTCCATCACGTTTAAGGAGCTTTCCTGGAAGTCCCACACACCTCATTGGCTCAAACTGTGTCATATGGTAAGTAGGCAGGGAAATGTATTTTTCATTGAGCAAATCACTGCCTCCAACAAAATCAGATCTGTATAAACAAGAAATATAAACTGGTATAGAGCTTGCAAGGAGAGAGGTGAAGATCGATTTCAAGAAGGGGAAGGTATGGGCCGTAGGTGGAAAAAGAGGAGCAATGGTTTCTTGTTGCTTCTGCCAAATATTCTTTTCTTGACCAAACTTTAGTCAGGTTCCTGAACCTTCTCCTAGGCCCATCTGTGCACTTATTGTATAATCCAGTTTTTGCATGAACCCTGCTAAGTCAGCTTAGCAAGAACCCCTCTCAAAATCTGATCACCTTCCATATCTGATTGGATTCCTCATCCTCCATCATCCCCCAGGTATGTCTGATCACCATGGTGTGTCTTCAGCAATAATCCTGTTAGGTCAGTTTAGCCAGAATTCCCCTTACCGCTGATGTTTTCTCTTAGTAATTTTCCATCCACTGACCGGCACCCTGTTCCTTGACTCTAAATTCCCAGTTACCCTGCTGATTCAGACTTGAACCCAATCTCTCTCCCCCACTGGAAGACCCCATTGGTGCAGCTGTCCCTCCATACCTGTCACCATTGCCCACCTTGAACAAAGTCTGCCTTACTGTCTCCAACCAGTGTCATTCAATATTTTTTTCTTTACCATTTCTTATTCTAAAGACTCAGTGGGCTGACTGGGACCAGCAGTTGCGCAGGTGGCTAGACAACAGCAGGGGCATCAGCCTTCCTCACAGGAGAAGGAGGAGAGAGAAGTGGAGATGGCAGAGACCTCGAAGGTCGCCAGCCTCCCTCCACGTTGCAGGACAGGCCCCCCATTCACCCAGTTCAGAATCTCTCCTCTCCCCAGCATCGTCTTTATAACTTCACCTGCTTAGTCTTCCCTCGCTTGCTTCCTTCTGCTGCAAGCGAAGCTCAACCAGGCAGTCACTACAAAGAAACCAGCCCTTTAAAAAGTGTCCTCTAACCCCTTATGTGCATGCCTTGTGTGTGTGTGTCTAGGGCTGCGGAAGGGGACGCCCTAAAGCAGGATGAGGGCAGGTTCTGTGTCTGATGCAATTTTTACCCTCGGCGTCTACACAACCCCTGTGCTCAAAGAATAGCTGAGAATGGCTTTGGCTGCCGGCTCTTTCCGCCTTCCTCTTCCTCTGGAAACTTGAGCCTTTCCCAGCGTTTCTGGGGGACTCAATCATCTCCACTGGACCAGCCTCTAGCCCCGAGTGGACCAGCCTCTAGCCCCGAGAAGCGCTGCTCCAACCCGAACCCCACCCCACCCCAGCTCTCTGCTGCCCTCTCCCGGCGCCGTCAGCAGGGCCGCGAAGAGCGCATGCGCGCGCTCAGGCGGCGTCCCCGGGCCAGCTTGCCATTCTGCGCGTGCGCATCGAGTGCGGGCAGTTCCGAAGACCGAAGAGGCAGGTAAACCCGCTGAAGCGGGCAGGTGGCTGGCGGTCCGGCCCGTGAAGGAGCTTCCGGGAGCTCGTGCCCTGCAGGTTTGGAGCCTTCGGCATTTGCTCCCTCCTGGGCGACTCTGGTGGGCTCGGAGCGCGCTTTTTGCCAAGGGGCGTGACCTGAGCCCGCCTCCCGGGTCTGGGAGTGGAGGGGGATGGGGAATCTTTGAGGCCTGTTATTAATTTGGTGCCTGTTGCTTGTTGGGGAGGTTTTCTCGAGGAGGGCACAGAGTTTGCAAATAGCGGACAGGAAGGGGTGAGGCTGGACCACATGGGAGCCGGGGTGACCCGAGCCGTGGGGCTGTGAGGAGCTGGCGCCCTGTTTCTCCGGCTGTGTGTGTCAGGAGTCGGAGGGGGGTTAGGGAGCACTGCTACAAAATGAGGAGCCTGCTAGAAATTGTGCAGGTGTTTGGGATCACACTCAGGACGGCAATTTGGTCATTTTTGTGTTCTCACTTTTCTCACAGAAAGATGCACGGCCACCAACACGCACTCACTTGCCTCTTTGCGTCCTAGGACATGACACAAGTAGCACATCCTGGCCATGGGGTCCCAGCAGTCCGCTTATGCTCACCTCCCTTCTTGCAAGCGGAAGAAGGCAGATGACAGGGAGGATTTGCTGGCTGAACGGGAGCAGGAAGAAGCCATTGCTCAGTTCCCCTATGTGGAGTTCACAGGGCGAGATAGCATCACCTGTCTCACGTGCCAGGGGACAGGCTACATTCCAACAGGTGAGAGTCTTTGGTGATCATGGGAAGGATGATTCCCCAAGGAGAAGTCCAAGATACCCAGAGGGCTTCTCCGGTCTCCCAGGCAGAACTTTTCTCCTAGGCGGCAGTACCACAGTCATAGGCCATGCCCTGGGCAGGAGCCAGCTGAGCTGACTTGATAAACTTGGGCAGGTTCCACAAGTTCTCTAGGCTTCCCAGTATTTGAAAGCCTTGCTTTTCTTCACTTCCACTCTTTTGTTCGTTGTTTCCTTGGTGTGGAACATTTGGCTTGCTCTAGATTGTGGGATTTGTTGACAGGCACATTTCTTTATTGCTCTCACTCATAAGGCCTGGCATGGCTTTGTGGGGGAGGAGCAGACACCATCTTGGAAGCTTCTGTTCAAGGAAGCAGGTAGTGAATCATTAACAACCTAAGATCTGAAAAATAAATCAAGTGGAGGGAGAAAAACATGCACAGGAGTGGAGCCTGTATTGGGTACAGAATCATCTATCACTAAGTTGGCTCTCATAAAGTCTTAACAATGTAGATGGAGGGTCACAGAGGTTTAGAGCTGGTAAGAACCTTAGAAACCATTTACTCCAGAGCCTTCATGTTACAGTTGAGGACACAGTGGCCTAGAGAGGTAATGACTTCCCCAAGGCTATGCAGCAGCTGAAAGCCATGCAGCAGCTCAAGGCCATGCAGTAAAGCCAGAACAAGATCCTAGATTTCTCCACTTCCACGTCACTGCCCTGGGAGCACTGATAGATGTTTTGTAATTTGTAGCGCTCTCTACATATTTACTTGTTTCTTGTTCATTAGACCCCAAAAATAAAACTGGTATCTTAGAAACGTCTAATTCCAGACAAGTATATTTGTGACAGGCTACTGTGTATGTGATGGAAAGTACTGCAACACATGGGGTTTATTTGACCAAAATTGTTGTTTGTTTCTTTTCTAGAGCAAGTAAATGAGTTGGTGGCTTTGATCCCACACAGTGATCAGAGACTGCGTCCTCAGAGAACGTGAGTCACCAGCGTCTCTCCTGTTAACGCCTACGGTTGTCCCTAGTCCCTTTTTCTGTGTATGAATGCCAGTTAACTTCTTGAAAACGTTATCTGTTCCTGTAAATTCCCCACTTCCTTTAATACTGTTTGCTCAAGCAAGGTGTCTCTGCCCCCATCACAGTCTGGGGAAGGGAACTTGAAGCCAGAAATGTTTTGAGGACAGGGCCAAATGAAGGAACTTGAATCAGAAGGAACTGGAGAAGAGGGTGTCCTGGGAGGTGAAGAGATGTTTCTGTCTACACAGTTCCTCTCTTCAGCTTCTCTTCCCAGACTGCAGACAGCATTCAGATGGGTTTGTGAACCTGCTCCACTTATTCTTTCCTGGTTTGTGATTCCTTGCTCTCTTCACTTTCTTGTCCCTCCCCGCCTCATTCCTGGTTTTGCATTTAATCTTGACTGATTGGACCTTGATATCTGACTGCCTGGGTTGGTCATGTGCTTTGTCGTTTGCAGTCAGCAGTATGTCCTCCTGTCTGTCCTGCTCTGTCTCCTGGCATCTGGTTTGGTGGTTTTCTTCCTGTTTCCACATTCGGTCCTCGTGGATGATGACGGCATCAAAGTGGTGAAAGTCACGTTTAATGAGCAGGACTCCCTTGTAATCCTCGCCATCACGGTAAGATTAGGGCCTCCCTTCCTGGGTTGTGCACCTGTGAGTCTTGACCCCAGGACACTTACACGTGTTTCCTCTCTTGCCCTGATGCAGGCCACCCTGAAAATCAGGAACTCCAACTTCTACTCTGTGGCGGTGACCAGCCTGTCCAGCCAGGTTCAGTACATGAACACCGTGGTTGGGTCATATGTGACAACTAACATCTCCCTCATTCCACCTCGGAGCGAGCATCTGGTATGCCATCCTTTTAGGATCCTGGCCCCGTGGCCCTGAGAGAAGAGTAGGCACTGTGGAATGCCGTCACCTCATTACTTTCCTCTTCCTCTCCTCATTTTCACTTGTAGCAACTGGTTGAGGAAGACCTGATGAGCTCTGTAATTATGAAAAATTAGGGGAAAAAAATCAGCTAGCATTTAAGTGTTACAGGAACAAAAGAGTTTGTCAGAGAAAGCAATTTGCCAGCAATCGAGAAGAGGCCATGTGGTCCGTTGGCCTCTCAACAGGGAAGAGGTTGGAAGATTTGTTAGAGGCTCATCATCTGGATCAGGGGCAGTCTTGGGGAAATATTTTGTATGTGATAGAAGAATGCTCTCAGGTCCTTGGGCTGCTGATAACAGTACTGTTCCTTGTCAAGCCTCCTTAGCCACAGACTGACTCTGGTGTCTTATTTTCAGGTGAATTTTACCGTGAAGGCTGAGATGGGAGGACCATTTTCCTATGTGTAGTAAGGACAATTTTCTCTACATGTGTGCTTTTTACTGGATGAAAGGGATTCAGAGTTGAGCTCAATTGTTCGGGGCCGGTCCTGCCTTAAGTTTCAGCCTTGGGCCTGTGGGTTCCCTAGTTTTGGCCATCTTTAGGTTTATTTGGAGGATGTGGTATTTGATATGTGACTGAAGTGCTCAGATTTCTAAAAGAGAACATTAGGCCACTAGAAGCATTTCCAAGCTGCAGCATTTTGTGATGGGTATGAACAAACAAAAAGATGGTGATATGGGAGGATGGAAGGACACTTGTGGGGACTTGGAACTAGTGAGCCAGGGCAGCACTTAGGCCAGAAGGGAGGGTGTGGGGCAGGGGAGGTACCCAGACGGGGCTGACTGCTCCTCAGTTTGACAGTGTAACTCAGCACTCCTGCTGATTCGTCTTTTTTTAAAAACAAAACCAAAAACAACCATTTCTCTATTTGCTGTTTGGCAGCTTCTTCTGCACGTTACGCGATATCCTGGTGCACAGCATAGTGGTCTTCATGCGGTACGTTGCTCGTTTCCCTGTGTCCAGGGCCTTTGTGTTTGAGCCTAGACCATCAGGCCACGTGAGCTGGCCACCTTTGCTCAGGAGAGCCTGTGGGACCCACAAACCAAAGGGGGGATGCCCAGTACCTTACAGGCACAGACACGGCAGAGCCTTGCTGTCGTTTAGATACAGTGTCCAAATCCCTGTCACAAATCACCAGGGTCACAGTGACCGGTTAGTTGTAGAATTTTCTCCATGAAATGGGGTCGAGTTGTGTGATCCCTTTAGAATCCTGATGGAACTAGTAAAGAAAAGAAAAGCTTTCTCAAGGCATAAGCCCTGGACATCTGGCCAGACTTACTCTGTAGCCACACACATTACCACATTGTCATGGACTGGTAGGGTAATTTCTAGAACCATGACTGTTAAATTTGCAAGTGACAAGGTTCTGCTGCAGACATTTGAAATAGCAGGGTTAGAGCAGGGTTTCCTAGCCTTGGCACTATTGACGTTTTGGGCCAGACAGTTGTTTGTTGCGAGGGGCTGTTCTGTGCATTGTAGGACGTTTTACAGCCTGGCCTCTACCCACTAGATGCCAGTAACATCACCTCCTCCCCCACTCAGTCGTAACAACCCCAAATGTTCAGACGTTGCCAGAAGTCCCCTGTGGGTTAAAATCATCCCTGGTTCAGAACCACATATTTAGACGGTCAGCTCAGGGCACAGTGTCTCTGGGGATGTGGAAAGATCCTTTGACCTCCTGGTTGTGTAACCATGAAGATACGTTATCTAGGGCCTGTGGATATTATTGCCTGAGCTTGCAAGAAGTTACTTGGGCAATCTTTCTTACTTGTTTCATCTCAGAAACAATTAATTCTCATTGGTTTTCCTTTCCCTAGAACTTCAGTGAAGATTTCCTACATTGGCCACATGACCCAGAGCTCCTTGGAGACACATCACTATGTGGATTGTGGAGCAAATTCCACAGCTGTTTAGAAACTGCTCTTGGTTCTTCCATGGCAGCACCTGTCAGAAGAGACACAGCATCTGTTCCCGGGGCCTGAGCCCTGTACCTACCCCAGGCGGTAGAATCAGAGGAGAAATTGGTTCTCTCAGTCCCCAGCAGACATCCTCCTGCCACTAGGGAGGAAAACTCCTCTCTGTAGCGCCATTTACTTTTCTCAGAACCAGCAGGATCACTGCCTAGTGCCTAGCCTATGCCCAGCAAATAGTAGGCACTCAAAGAAGGTTTGAAGAGTTTAACTGAGATCCTTTCAGCTGTTCTTGGGCCATTATCAGTTAAAATCATACCATGGTTCTAGGGTATCAGACGATAGAGTGATCCGGAAATAAGACGGTTGGTGCAGTTGCAGAACTATTTTCGGGGCCTCATCACAGGAGAGGCAGCAGGGAGGGAGCATTTGAATACATTAAAGAAGGAAGCACAGACCATTCAATATGTGAAATTTATTCATCTGCTTCCAAATGCCTAGGAACTTGATTAAAGAAAAAAAAATAACTTTTTTTTTTCCTGTAGAAAGTTAAAACTGTTTTAACCAAGAGTCTGTGGGGTCTGATTTACCCTTCATCCATTGGCTGGAACATGGCTTGGAGAATTTGGTAGAAAAGTAAACCCTGCTTTTGATTCATCTGTGTCTCCTCTGATTGCCTGGATGTCTCAGTAGGCACCTCTGGGGGACCGTAGAATAGTTGCTTGTGAAATGTATCAGCACACGATGGGAAGGGAAGAGAAGAAACCCTGCTTGTAGTGTCCTCATGAGCTCCTATCACAGTCCGTCTCCCTCTGATGGTGACAGGTTGGTCTCTCGCTGTTCTAGAGCAGAGCACTTAGTGCCCCCTGGAGGTGGGACGAGGTAGAGCAGTGATGCCTGAGGATTGAGAAGCTGCTTCCCTGAGGAGGAATAACTTGCTAATTAAGAGGACCTGGTTTGAAGCTGAAAGTTTCTTAAACTGTCTCCACCCTCTCCACCACCCAAAGAGCAGGCTCCAGCCCCACGACGGCAGGGCATCTAGGGGGGAGCTTGAGTAGTCAGTTTCAGAACTCCGCTGAGGTGGGCTCCAGCTCCTCCAGCGCTCGTGCCTTGGGAAACCCTAACAGCAACAGGTGGTGGCATGGGGTCTATTTTCTTTTTTGTCCTCATTCACATAGCCTGATTTTCAATATTAATGATCTTTGCACTCTGAATCTTCAGGCTAAGGCTAAATTCCATGGCTGTTTGGCTTTGGCTGATGCTAACCATGCTTGAGTAACCCAAGAGCTGAGGGTTGAAAGCCGAGTTTCCCTGTTAACCTGGATCCTTTAACGGTCTGTATGTACACGATGGTGATGACTGTTCTGTGTGTAAATCATGGAATACAACTTGTATGGAAGCAGATGTGCACCATTTTTGAGGACATGCCCTAAACACGTGAAGATGTACACATTGCTACATTTTTTTTATTTTCCCATTTTCCAAACAGCCTCTAGCATATTTTTCATGTGATTTTGACAAAGTTACTCCTATTGGTACTTCAGTTTTGAATAATTTTTTGTGGCCATGTGCCTCAGTAGCATTTCTTGCTTCTCAATGTTATCTTTATTTTTTTATTTTAGAACTTTCAAGTTGTTTACTCATTTTTTTTAAATTGGGGTATAGTTGTTTTACAGTGTTGTGTTAGTTTCTACTGTACGGTGGAGTTCTCTGTGCTATACAGCAGGTTCTTATTATCTATTTTATACATATTAGTGTATATATGTGAATCCCAATCTCCCAGTTCATCCCCCCACCCCACCCCCCTGCTTTTCCCCCCTGGTATCCATACATTTGTTCTCTACATCTGTGTTTCTGTTTCTGCCTTGCAAACTGGTTCATCTGTACCATTTTTCTAGATTCCACATATATGCGTTAGTATACGGTATTTGTTTTTCTCTTTCTGACTTAACTTCACTCTCTATGACAGTCTCTAGGTGCATCCACATCTCTTCAAATGACCCAATTTCGTTCCTTTTTATGGCTGAGTAATATTCCATTGTATATATATACCACATCTTCTTTATCCATTCATCTGTCAATGGTAATTTAGGTTGCTTCCATGACCTGGCTATTGTAAATAGTGCTCAAATGAACTTAGGGTGCATGTGGCATTTGTCTTTTTGAATAATGGTTTACTCTGGGTATGTGCCCAGTAGTGGGATTGCTGGGTCATATGGTAGTTCTATTTTTAGTTTTCTGAGGAACCTCCATACTGTTCTCCATAGTGGCTGTATCAGTTTACCTTCCCACCAACAGTGCAAGAGGGTTCCCTTTTCTCCACATCCTCTCTAGCATTTATTGTTTGTAGATTTTCTGATGATGCCCATTCTAACCGGTGTGAGGTGACATCTCATTGTAGTTTTGGTATGCGTTTCTCTAATAATTAGTGATGTTGAGCAGCTTTTCATGTGCCTTTTCTTCGGAGAAACGTCTATTTAGGTCTTCTGCCCATTTTTTGATTGGGTTGTTTGTTTTTTTGATACTGAGCTGCATGAGCTGTTTATATATTTTGGAGATTAATCCTTTGTTGATTTGTTTGCAAATATTTTCTCCCATTCTGAGGGTTGTCTTTTTGTTTATAGTTTCCTTTGCTGTGCAGAAGCTTTTAAGTTTCATTAGGTCCCATTTGTTTATTTTTGTTTTTATTTCCATTACTCTAGGAGGTGGGTCAAAAAAGATCTTGCT
Source organism: Mesoplodon densirostris (assembly GCF_025265405.1). Lineage (NCBI taxonomy): Eukaryota > Metazoa > Chordata > Mammalia > Artiodactyla > Ziphiidae > Mesoplodon > Mesoplodon densirostris. The sequence goes on along the minus strand of NC_082671.1, from coordinate 51,229,531 downwards.
GTGATTTATGTCAAAGAGTGTTCTTCCTATGTTTTCCTCTAAGAGTTTTATAGTGTCTGGTCTTACATTTAGGTCTTTAATCCATTTTGAGTTTATTTTTGTGTATGCTGTTAGGGGGTGTTCTAATTTCATTCTTTTACATGTAGCTGTCCAGTTTTTCCAGTACCACTTATTGAAGAGGCTGTCTTTTCTCCATTGTATATCCTTGCCTCCTTTGTCATACATTAGTTGACCGTAGGTGCGTGGGTTTTTCTCTGGGCTTTCTATTCTGTTCCATTGATCTATATTTCAGTTTTTGTGCCCATACCATACTGTCTTGATTACTGTAGCTTTGTAGTATAGTCTGAAGTCAGGGAGTCTGATTCCTCCAGCTCTGTTTTTTTTTTTTTCTCAAGATTGCTTTGGCTATTCAGGGTCTTTTGTGTCTCCAGACATATTTTAAGATTTTTTTGTTCTAGTTCTGTAAAAAAAATGCCATTGGTAATTTGATAGGGATTGCATTGAATCTGTAGATTGCTTTGGGTAGTATAGTCATTTTCACAATATTGATTCTTCCAATCCAAGAACATGGTATATCTCTCCATCTGTTTGTATCATCTTTAGTTTCTTTCATCAGTGTCTTATAGCTTTCTGTATACAGGTCTTTTGTCTCCCTAGGTAGGTTTATTCCTAAGTATTTTATTCTTTTTATTGCAGTGGTAAATGGGAGTGTTTCCTTAATTTCTCTGTCAGATTTTTCATCATTAGTGTATAGGCATGCAAGAGATTTCTGTGCATTTTGTATCCTGCAACTTCAACCAATTCATTGATTAGCTCTAGTAGTTTTCTGGTAGCATCTTTAGAATTCTCTATGTATAGTATGTCATCTGCAAACAGTGACAGTTTTACTTCTTCTTTTCCAATTTGTATTCCTTTTATTTCTTTTTCTTCTCTGATTGCCATGGCTAGGACTTCCAAAACTATGTTGAATAATAGTGGTGAGAGTGGACATCCTTGTCTTGTTCCTGATCTTAGAGGAAATGCTTTCAGTTTTTCACCATTGAGAATGATGTTTGCTGTGGTTTGTCATATATGGCCTTTATTATGTTGAGGTAGGTTCCCTCTATGCCCACTTTCTGGAGAGTTTTTATCATAAATGGTGTTGAATTTTGTCAGAAGCTTTTTCTGCATCTATTGAGATGATCATATGGTTTTTATTCTTCAGTTTGTTAATGTGGTGTATCACATTGATTGATTTGAGTATATTGAAGAATCCTTGCATCCCTGGGATAAATCCCACTTGATTGTGGTGTGTGATACTTTTAAAGTGTTGTTGGATTCTGTCTGCTAGTATTTTGTTGAGCATTTTTGCATCCATATTCATCAGTGATAGTGGTCTGTAATTTTCTTTTTTTTGTAGTATCTTTGTCCGGTTTTGGTCAGGGTGATGGTGCCACCATAGAAGGAGTTTGGGAGTGTTCCTTCCTCTGCAGTTTTTTGGAAGAGTTTGAGAAGGATGGGTGTTAGCTCTTCTCTAAATGTTTGATAGAATTCACCTATGAAGCCATCTGGTCCTGGACTTTTGTTTGTTGGGAAATTTTTTATCACACTTTCAATATCATTACTTGTGATTGGTATGTTCATATTTTCTATTTCTTCCTGATTCAGTCTTGGAAGGTTATACCTTTCTAAGGATTTGTCCATTTCTTCTAGGTTGTCCATTTTATTGGCACGGAGTTGCTTGTAGTAGTTCCCTTATGATGCTTTGTGTTTCTGCAGTGTCTGTTGTAACTTCCCCTTTTTCATTTCTAATTTTATTGATCTGAGTTCTCTCCCTCTTTTTCTTGATAAGTCTGGCTAACGGTTTCTCAATTTTTAAATTTAATTTAATTTAATTAAATTATTTTTTTGAATTTTATTTTATTTTTTATACAGCAGGTTCTTTTAAAATAAATTTATTTATTTTGGCTGCGTTGGTTGCACGCGGGCTTTCTCTAGTTGTGGTGAATGGGGGCTGCTTTTCATTGAGGTGTGTGAGCTTCTCATTGCGGTGGCTTCTCTTGTTGTGGAACATGGGCTCTAGGCGCGTGGGCTTCAGTAGTTGTTGCACACGGGCTCAGTAGTTGTGGTGCACGGGCTTAGTTGCTCCGCGGCATGTGGGATCTTCCCAGACCAGGGCTCGAACCCATGTCCCCTGCATTGGCAGGCGGATTCTTAACCACTGCACCACCTGGGAAGTCCTATACAGCAGGTTCTTATTAGTTATCTATTTTATACATATTAGTGTAGATATGTCGATCCCAATCTACTCAAAGAACCAGCTTTTAGTTTTATTGATCTTTGCTAATGTTTTCTATGTTTCTGTTTCATTTATTTCTCCTCTGATCTTTATGATTTCTTTCTTTCTGCTAACTTTGGGTTTTGTTTTTTCTTCTTCCTCTAGTTCCTTTAGGTGTAAGGTTAGATTGTTTATTTGAGATTTTTCTTGTTTCTTGAGGTAGGATGGTGTAGCTATAAATTTCCCTCTTAGAACTGCTTTTGCTGCATCCCATAGGTTTTGGATCATTGTGTTTTCATTGTCATTTGTCTCTAGGTATTTTTTGATTTCCTCTCTGATTTCTTCAGTGATCTCTTGGTTATTTAGTAACATATTGTGTAGCCTCCATGTGTTTGTGTTTTTTACAAATTGATTGTAATTGATTTCTAATCTCAAAGCATTGTGGTCGGAAAACATGCTTGATATGATTTCAGTTTTCTTAAATTTACCAAGGCTTGATTTGTGACCCAAGATGTGATCTATCCTGGAGAATGTTCCGTGCGCACTTGAGAAGAAAGTGTAATCTGCTGTTTTTGGATGGAATGTCCTATAGATATCAATTAAATCTATCTGGTCTATTGTGTTGTTTAAAGCTTATGTTTCCTTATTAATTTTCTGTCCAGATGATCTGTACATTGGTGTAAGTGAGGTGTTTCTAAAGTCCCCCACTATTATCGTGTTACTGTTGATTTCCTCTTTTATAGCTGTTAGCATTTGCCTTACATATTGAGGTGCTCCTATGTTGGGTGCATATATATTTATAATTGTTATATCTTCTTCTTGGATTGATCCCTTGATCATTATGTAGTGTCCTTCCTTGTCTCTTGTGACATTCTTTATTTTAAAGTCCATTTTATCTGATATGAGTATTGCTATTCCAGCTTTCTTTTGATTTCCATTTGCATGGAATATTTCTTTCAATCCCCTCACTTTCAGTCTGAATGTGTCCCTAGGTCTTCAGTGGGTCTCTTGTAGACAGCATATATATGGGTCTTGTTTTTGTATCCATTCAGTGAGCCCGTGTCTTTTGGTTAGAGTGTTTAATCCATTCACATTTAAGGTACTTATTGATATGTATGTTCCTATTGCTATTTTCTTAATTTTGGGGTGTTCGTTTTTGTAGGTGCTTTGCTTCTTTTGTGTTTCCCACTTAGAGAAGTTCCTTTAGCATTTGTCGTAGAGCTGGTTTGGTGGTGCTGTCTCTTAGCTTTTGCTTGTCTGTAAAGCTTTTGATTTCTCCGTCAAATCTGAATGTGATCCTTGCTGGGTAGAGTATTCTTGGTTGTAGGCTCTTCCCTTTCATCACTTTAGATATATTGTGCCACTCCCTTCTGCCTTGCAGAGTTTCTGCTGAGAAATCAGCTTTTAACCTTATGGGAGTTCCCTTATATGTTATTTGTCATTTTTCCCTTGTTGCTTTTAATAATTTTTCTTTATCTCTAATTTTGATTACTATGTGTCTCGGTGAGTTTCTCCTTGGGTTTATCCTGTATGGGACTCTCTGTGCTTCCTGGACTTGGGTGGCTATTTCCTTTCCCATGTTAGGGAAATTTTCAACTATAATCTCTTCAGATATTTTCTTGGCTCCTTTCTCTCTCTTTCTTCTCCTTCTGGGACCCCTGTAATGCGAATGTTAGTGCGTTTAATATTGTCCCCGAGATCTCTTAGGATGTCTTCATGTCTTTTCATTCTTTTTTCTTTATTCTGTTCCATGACAGTGATTTCCACCATTCTGTCTTCCAGGTCACTTATCTGTTCTTCTGCCTCAGTTATTCTGCTATTGATCCCTTCTAGTGTAGTTTTCATGTCAGTTATTGTATTGTTCATCTCTGTTTGTTTGTTCTTTAATTCTTCTAGGTCTTTGTTAAACATTTCTTGCATCTTCTCGATCTTTGCCTCCATTCTTTTTCCCGAGGTCCTGGATCATCTTCACTATCATTATTCTGAATTCTTTTTCTGGAAGGTTGCCTATCTCCACTTCATTTAGTCGTTTTTCTGGGGTTTTATCTTGTCCCTTCATCTGGGACATAGTCCTCTGCCTTTTCATTTTGCTATCTTTCTGTGATTGTGGTTTTCTGCAGGCTGCAGGTTTGTAGTTCTTCTTGCTTCTGCTGTCTGCCCTCTGGTGGATGATGCTATCTAAGAGGTTTGTGCAAGGTTCCTGATGGGAGCGACTGGTGGTGTGTAGAGCTGGGTGTTGCTCTGGTGGGCAGAGCTCAGTAAAACTTTAATCTGCTTGTCTGCTGATGTGTGGGGCTGAGTTCCCTCCCTGTTGGTTGTTTGGCCTGAGGCGACCCAGCACTGGAGCCTCCAGGCTCTTTGGTGGAGCTAATGGTGGACTCCAGGAGGGCTCACACCAAGTAGTACTTCCCAGAACTTCTGCTGCCAGTGTCCTTGTCTCCGTGGTGAGCCACAGCCACCCCCCGCCTCGACAGGAGACCCTCCAACACTAGCAGGTAGGTCTGGTTCAGTCTCCTCTGGGGTCACTGCTCCTTCCCCACTGGGTCCTGGTGTACACACTACTTTGTGTATGCCCTCCAAGAGTGGAGTCTCTTTCCCCCAGTCCTGTCGAAGTCCTGCAATCAAATCCTGCTGGCCTTCAAGGTCTGAGTCTCTGGGGATTCCTCCTCCTGTTGCTGGACCCCCAGGTTGGGAAGCCTGACATGGGGCTCAGAGCCTTCACTCCAGTGGGTGGATCTGTGGTATAATTGTTCTCCAGTTTGTGAGTCGCCCACCCAGCAAGTTATGGGATTTGGTTTTATCATGATTGCGTCCCTCCTACCGTCTCACTGAGACTTCTCCTTTGTCTTTGGACACTTTTCCAGTGTCTTCCTGTTGATGATTGTTCAGCAGTTAGTTGTGCTTCCGGTGCTCTCACAAGAGGGAGTCAATGTTATCTTTAAATGCAGCTATGGTATTCAAATGAAAGCAGTTAAATTTTTTAAACATACAGCAGTAAGTCTGATCTAATAATGCTACGAACTCTCATACCTGTTTTTATTCTCAGTATCCCATACTGCACTTCAGGATGCTCTGCATAGTTGTATCATGCTCTCTGTTAATTCTTGAACAAATACATAGAATTTGCTCTCGGCAACACCAAAATAGAAAGGGGAAGTGGTTGGCTCCAGTGTCATTGCTATCACCATTGTATTTGTACTGGATTGAGATTTGGAAGGAGTGTGCTTCTTTTTTAAATTTTACTAAAGTATAGTTGATTTACAATTTGTATTAATTCCTGCCGTGCAGCAGAGTGATTCAGTTACACATATATTGCGTGGGCCAAAAGGTTCATTTGGTTTTTTCTGTAAGATGGCTCTAGTAGCACTTAGTTGTCTTTAACTTCATCTGAAACAATTTTGTTAGATTGTATGTGACAGCTGTCATGCCAGCATGCATTTAAAAAAAGACATCAAAATTGGTGAATTTTTGTGTAGCCATTTTAACACTGAAGATGGGGGGGAAACCCCAACATTTTAGGCATATTATGCTTTATTATTTCAAGAAAGGTAAAAACACAACTAAGACGCAAAAAAAGATTTGTGCAGTGTATGGAGAAGGTACTGTGACTGATTGAACACGTCTGAAGTGGTTTGCGAAGTTTCTTCTCGCTGGATGATGCTCCATGGTCGGGTAGATCAGTTGAAGTTGATACGGATCAAATTGAAAACAATAATTGAGAACAATCAACTTTATACCATATGGGAGATAGCTGACATACTCAAAATATCCAAATCAAGCGTTGAAAATCATTTGCACCAGCTTGGTTATGCCAATCGCCTTGATGTTTGGGTTCCACATAAGTTAAGCAAAAGAAAAAAAACCTTGTTGGCCATACTTCTGCATGTGATTCTCTACTGAAACCTAATGAAAATGTTCCATTTTTAAAACAAATTGTGGCAGGCGATGAAGAGTGGATACTGTACAACAGTGTGGAACAGAAGAGATCATGGGGCAAGCGAAATGAACCACCACCAACCACACCAAAGGCTGGTCTTCATCCAAAGAAGGTGATGTTGTGTATATGGTGGGATTGGAAGGGAGTCCTCTATTATGAGCTCCTTCCAGAAAACCAAACGATTAATTCCAACAAAATGCATAATCTTCCATCAAGATAATTCAAGACTGCATGTTTCTTTGATGACCAGGCAAAAATTGTTACAGCTTGGCTGGGAAGTTCTGATTCATCCGCCATATTCACCAGACATTGCACCTTCAGATTTGCATTTATTTCAGTCTTTATAAAATTCTCTTAATGGAAAAAATTTCAATTCCCTGGAAGACTGTAAAAGGCACCTGGAACAGTTCTTTGCTTAAAAAGATAAAAAGTTTTAGGAAGATGGAATTACGAAGTTGCCTGAAAAATGGCAGAAGATAGTGGAACAAAAGGGTGAATACATTGTTCAATAAAGTTCTTGGTGGAAATGAAAAATGTGTCTTTTATTTTTACTTAAAAAACCAAAGGCACTTTTTAGCCCACCCAATATATATTCTTTTTCATATTCTTTTCCATTATGGTTTATTACAGGATGTTGAATATAGTTCCCTGTGCTATATAGTAGGACCTTGTTGTTTATCCATCCTGTATATAATAGTTTGCATCTGCTAACCCCAAACTGCTGATCCTTCCCTCCCCCACCTCCGTTCCCCCTTGGCAACCACAAGTCCATTCTCTATTTCTGTGAGTCTTTTTTTCTGTTTTGTAGATATGTTCATTTGCATCATATTTTAGACTCCACATATAAATGATATCATATGGTATTTTCTTTAACTGGTTTTTTTTTTTTTTTTTTTTTTGCGGTATGCGGGCCTCTCACTGTTGTGGCCTCCCCCGTTGCGGAGCACAGGCTCCGGACGCGCAGGCTCCGGACGCGCAGGCTCAGCGGCCATGGCTCACGGGCCCAGCCGCTCCGCGGCATATGGGATCCTCCCAGACCGGGGCACGAACCCGTATCCCCTGCATCGGCAGGCGGACTCTCAACCACTTGCGCCACCAGGGAGGCCCATATGGTATTTTCTTTGTCTGACTTATTTCACTTAAACTCTAGGTCCATCCATGTTGCTGCAAATAGCATTATTTTTTCTTTTTTATGGCTGAGTAATATTCCCATATATTCCATGTGAGATACACACACACACACACACACACACACACACACACACACACATACACATCACATCTTCTTTATCCATTCATCTGTTGATGGACATTTAGGTTGTTTCCACACCTTGGCTATTGTAAATAGTGCTGCTATGAACATAAGGGTGCATGTATCTTTTGGAATTATAGTTTTGTCTGGGTATATGCCCAGGAATGGGATTGCTGGATCATATGGCAACTCTATTTCTAGTTTTTTGAGAAACCTCTATACTGTTTTCCATAGTGGCTGCACCAATTTACATTCCCACCAACAGTGTAAGAGGGTTCCTTTTTCTCCACACCCTCTCCAGGATTTATTATTTGTAGACTTTTTAAAGATGGCCATCCTGACCAGTGTGAGGCGGTACTTCATTGTAGTTCTGATTTGCATTTCTCTAATAATTAGTGGTGATGAGCATGTTTTCATGTGTCTATTGGCCCTCTGTATGTCTTTTTTGGAGAAATGTATATTTAGGTCTTCTGCCTAATTTTCGATTGGGTTGTTTATTTTTTTGTTATTTAATTGTATGAGCTGTTTGTATATTTTGGAAATTAATCCCTTGTCAGGTGCATCATTTGCAAATATTTTCTCACAGTCCATAGGCTGTCTTTTCATTTTGTTTCTGGTTTCCTTTGCTGTGCAAAAGCTTATAGGTTTAATTAGGTCCCATTTGTTTATTGCTTTTATTTCTAGTGCCTTGGGAGACTGATCTAAAAACATTGGAACAATTTATGTCAGAGAATGTTTTGCCTATGTTCTCTTCTGGGAGTTTTATGGTGTCGTGTTATGTTTAAGTCTTTAAGTCATTTTGAGTTTATTTTTGTATGTGGTGTGAGGGTGTGTTCTAACTTCATTGATTTGCATATGGCTGTCCAACTTTCCCAACACCACTTGGCTGAAGAGACTATCTTTTCACCATTGTATATTCTTGCCTTGTATATTCTTTGTTGAAGATTTACTGACCATAGGTATGTGGTTTATCTCTGGGCTCTCTATTCTGTTCCATTGATCCATATGTCTGTTTTTGTGCCAATACCACACTGTTTTGATTACTGCAGCTTTGCAGTATTGTCTTAAATCTGGGAGGGTTAAGCCTCCTGCTTTGTTCTTTTTCCTCAGGATTGCTTTGGCGATTCTGGATCTTTTATGGTTCCCTATAAAATTTAGGATTATTTGTTCTTGTTTTGTGAAAAATGTCATGGGTCATTTGATAAGGGATCATATTAAATCTGTAGATTGCTTTGGGTAGTGTGGCCATTTTAACAGTATTAGTTTTTTCCAGTCCAAGAGCATGGGATATCTTTCCATTTCTTTGAATCATCTTCAGTTTCCTTTATTAATGTTTTATAGTTTTCAGTATATAAGTCTTTCACCTCCTTGGTGAGGTTTATTCCTAAGTATTTTAATTTTTTTGATGTGATTTTAAAAGAGATTCTTTACATTCCCTTTCTGATATTTCACTGTTAGTGTAAAGAAGTGCAACCAATTTCTGTATCTTAATCTTGTATGCTGCTACCTTGCTGAATTCATTTATCAGTTCTAGTAGTTTTGGTGTGGAGGGTTTTCCAGGGTTTTTAGGGTTTTCTATATATAGTATCATGCCATATGCATATAATGGCAGTTTTACCTCTTCCCTACCAATCTGAGTACCTTTTATTTCTTGTCTGATTGCTGTGGCTAGGACTTCCAATACTATGTTGAATAAAAGTGGTGAGAGTAGGCATTCTTGTCTTGTGCCAGATTTTAGCAGGAAGGCTTTCAGCTTTTCACCATTGAGTATTATATTGGCTGTGGGTTTGTCATAAATAACTTTTATTATGTAGAGATATGTTCCATCTATACCCACTTTTGTAAGGGTTTTTATCATGAATGGATGTTGAATTTTATTGGATGCTTTTTCTGCATCTTTTGAGATCATCATATGGTTTTTGTATTTTCTTTTGTTGATGTGATGTATCATATTCATTTGTGTATTTTGACCCTGTGATGATCCTTGTGACCCTGGGATGAATCTAACTTGGTCATGGTGTATGACCTTTTTTATGTGTTGTTGGATTTGGTTTGCTAATATTTTGCTGAGAATTTTTGCATCTATATTCATCAAAGATATTGGCCTGGGGCCTCCCTGGTGGCGCAGTGGTTGAGAGTCCGCCTGCCAATGCAGGGGACATGGGTTCGTGCCCCGGTCCGGGAAGATCCCACATGCCGCGGAGTGGCTGGGCCTGTGAGCCCTGACCGCTGAGCCTGCGTGTCCAGAACCTGTGTTCCGCAACAGGAGAGGCCACAACAGTGAGAGGCCTGCGTACCGCAAAAAAAAAAAAAAAAAAAAAAAAAAAGATATTGGCCTGTAATTTTCTCTTTTGGCAGTGTCTTTGTCTGGCTTTGGTATCAGGGTGATGGTGGCTTCATAGAATGTCTTTGGGAGTGTTCCTTTTCCTTCAATCTTTTGGAAGAGTTTGAGAAGGATCAGTATAAACTCTTATTTGTATATTTGGTAGAATTCACCTGTGAAGCCATATGGTCCTGGACTTTCGTTTGTAGGGAGTTTTTTAAATTACACATTCTATTTCACTTCTAATGATCATTCTGTTCAAGTTATCTATTTCTTCTTTTTTTTAAATTTATTAATGTATTTATTTTTGGCCGCATTGGGTCTTCGTTGCTGCGTGCAAGCTTTCTCTAGTTGCAGTGAGCAGGGGCTACTCTTCATTGTGGTGCACGGGCTTCTCACTGTGGTGGATTCTCTTGCTGCAAAGCACAGGCTCTAGGCATGCGAGCTTCAGTAGTTGTGGCACAGGGGCTCAGTAGTTGTGGCTCACGGGCTTAGTTGCTCCACGGCATGTGGGATCGTCCCAGACCAGGAATCGAACCCGTGTCCCCAGCTTTGGCAGGAGGATCCTTAACCACTGAGCTGCCAGGGAAGTCCCTCTATTTCTTCTTGCTCCAGTTTTGGTTAGCTGTATGTTTGTAGAAACTTGTCCATTTCTTCCAGGTTATCAAATTTGTTGGCATATAATTGTGCATAGTATTCTCGTGGTTCGTGGTATTTCTCTGGTATATCAGCTGTGATTTCTCCTCTTTCATTTCTTATTTTTTTATTTGGGTCTTCTCTCTTTTCTTCTTGGTGAGCCTGGCCAGAGGTTTGTCAATTTTGTTTACCCTTTCAAAGAACTGGCTCTTGGTTTTATTGATTTTTTAATTGTTTTTTAATCTCTATTTTATTTATTTCCTCTCTGATCTTTATTATCTCCTTCGTCCTGCTAATTTTAGGGTTTTTTGTTCTTCTTTTTCTAATTCTTTTAGGTGGTGGGTTTGGTTGTTTATTTGAGATTTTTCTTGTTTCTTAAAGAAGGCCTATATCACTATGAACTTCTTTCTAAGAATTGATTTTGCTGCATTCCATAGATTTCATATGGTTGTGCTTTCATTGTCATTGACCTCAAGATATTTTTAAATTTCTTCTTTGATTTCATCATTGACCTATTGGTTTTTTAGTAGCATGTTGTTTAGTCCATGTATTGTTTTTATTCTCATTTCTTTTTCTTTGGTTGATTTCTAGTTTCATGCCATCATTGTCAGAAAAGATGCTTGAAATAATTTCTACCCTCTTAAATTTGTTGAGGCTTGTTGAGACTTGTGCCCTAGTATGTGGCCAATCCTAGAGAGTGTTCCATGTGCACTTGAAAAGAAGGTGTATTCTGCTTTTTTGGCTGTAATATCTTGAAAATATCAAGTATAACAGTTCTATTGTATCATTTAGGATCTCTGTTGCCTTATTGATCTTTTGTCTCAAAGATCTGTCCATTGATGTGAGTGGGGTGTTAAAATCTCCTACTATTATTGTATTCCATCAATTTCTCCCTTTATGTCTGTTAGTATTTGTTTTATGTATTTGGGTGCTTCTATATTGGGTGCATATATGTGGACAAGTATAATATCCTCTTCTTGTGTTGATCCTTTTATCATTATATAGTATCCTTTATCTTTCTTTATAGCCTTTGTTTTAAAGTCTATTTTGTCTAATATGAGTATTGCCACCCCTGCTTTCTTGTCATTTCCGTTTGCATGAAATGTCTTTTTCCATCCCCTCACTTTCTTTTTTTAAAATTTTTTTAAAATTATTTTTATTTTTGGCTGTATTGGGTCTTCGTTGCTGCACGCAGGCTTTTCTCTGGTTGTGGCGAGCAGGGGCTACTCTTCTTTGCGGTGCGTGGGCTTCTCATTGCAGTGGCTTCTCTTGTTGTGGAGCACGGGCTCTAGGCACACAGGCTTCAGTAGTTGTGGCACACAGGCTCAGTAGCTGTGGCTCGTGGGCTCTAGAGCACAGGCTCAGCAGTTGTGGTGCATGGGCTTAGTTGCTCCACAGCATATGGGATCTTCCCAGACCAGGGCTCGAACCTGTGTCCCCTGCATTGGCAGGTGGATTGTTAACCACTGTGCCACCAGGGAAGCCCCATCCCCTCACTTTCAATCTATGTGTGTCCTTTGCCCTAAAGTGGGTCTCTTGTAGGCAGCGTTTTGTAGGCTCTTGTCCTTTTTATCCAGTCTGCCACTCTGTGTCTTTTGATTGGAGCATTTAGTCCATTGACATTTAAGATAATTACTGGTAGATATTTATTGCCATTTTAAACCTTGTTTTCCCGTTGATTTTATATTTCTTCTTTGTCCCTTTCTTTTTTTGTTTTTCCTTTTGTGGTTTGATGACTTTTTTTGTAGTATGCTTGTGTTCTCTTCTTTTTGGTTTTTGTGAACCTATATTATGTTTTTGATTTTTGGATACCCTGTTTTTGAAGTATATTAACCCCTTCCTGTATCTACTTGCTTTAGACTGGTAGTCATACAGGCTTAAACACACTCTAGGAAAAAAAAAATCTACACTTTCTTACTGTCCTCCCCCACATTTTATGATTTGATGTCCTCTTTTACATCTTCACGTTCATCCTTTTGCCGTTCATTGTCATTATCATCACTTTCACAGAAATTTTTTGTTTTGTCTTGCTTTAAATCTGTGTACTAGCTTATTTAAGTGATTTCCTTTCCAATTGTGATTTTCTCTTCCCTGTAGATTCTTACTTCTTTTCTATTTAGAGAAGACCTTTCAATATTTCCTTTAGGATAGGTTTAGTATTGCTGTATTCTTTTAGTTTTTGCCTGTGTGAGAAGTTCTTTATCTCTTCTTCTATTCTAAATGATAATCTTGGGTAGAGTATCCTAGGTTGCAGATTTTTCCCTTTCAGGACTTTGAATATGTCTTGCCACTCCTTTCTGGCCTGCAACGTTTCAGTAGAGAAATCAGCTGATAGCCTTATGGGGGTTACCTTGTAGTTAACTCTTTGTTTTTCTCTTGCTGCCTTTAGAATCCTCTCTTTAACTTTTGCCATTTTACTTATAATATGTCTTGGTGTAGGTCTGTTTGGGTTCATCTTGTTTGGGACCCTCTGTGCTTCCTGTAACTGGATATCTGTTTCATTCTCTAGGTTTGGGAAGTTTTCAGCCATGGTTTCTTCAAATACGTTTTCAATTCCCTTTTCTCTTTCTTCTCCTTCTGGGATCCCTATTATGCATAGATTGGCATGCTTTATATTATCCCGTAAGTCTCTTATATTGCTTTCATTTTTTAAAATTTGGCTTTCTGTCTCCTGCTCTGATTGGGTGCTTTCCATTATTCTGTCTTCCAGATCACTTATTTGTTCCTCTGCGTTATTCATTCTGCTATTCATTGCCTTTAGCTCAGCTTTCCTCTTGGCGAATGAGTTCTCTAATTTTTCTTGGTTGCTTTTTTATAGTTTCTAGTTCCTTTTTTTTTTTTTTTCTTTTTGCGGTATGTGGGCCTCTCACTGCTGTGGCCTCTCCCGTTGCGGAGCACAGGCTCCGGATGCGCAGGCCCAGCGGCCATGGCTCACGGGCCCAGCCGCTCCGCGGCATATGGGATCCTCCCAGACCGGGGCACGAACCCGCATCCCCTGCATCGGCAGGCGGACTCTTAACCACTTGCACCACCAGGGAGGCCCTCTAGTTCCTTTTTACAGTAATCTGCATTTCTGTCAATAGCCCTTCTTAATTCCTTCAGTGTTTTCATTACCTCCTTTTTTTTTTTTTTTTTGCGTTACGCGGGCCTCTCACTGTTGTGGCCTCTCCCGTTGCGGAGCATAGGCTCCAGACGCACAGGCTCAGCGGCCATGGCTCATGGGCCCAGCCTCTCTGCGGCATATGGGACCTTCCCAGACCGGGGCACAAACCCATGTCCCCTGCACTGGCAGGCGGACTCTCAACCACTGCGCCACCAGGGAAACCCTATTACCTCCTTTTTGAACTCTGTGTCTGTTAGACTGAAGAGATCTGTTTCACTTGTTCTTTCAGGGGAATTCTCCTGATTTTTCAACTGGGAGCAGTTCCTCTGCTTCTTCATTTTACTTATATTCCTGTTGCTTTATGAGTTTAGGAGAAACAATTATCTACTGTGGTCTTGGAGGGCTATTTATATGGGGGAACATCCCTGTGTAGCCTGCTTGGGTTTAATATTTTTGGTGCGAGGGCTGTTTTTAGTATGGATGCCTGTCACATCTTTCCTTAGTGTATGCTGGCCATTATCCCCTTGATAGGAGGTGTGACTGGCGTTGTGGTGATCAGAGCCTGCACTAGATGTTGAGCGAGGCAGCCGCGCAGGGAGAGATTTCAGCCCTGCTTCCTAAGTTGCGTGGCCCCTGGGCTCAGCTGTGATTTCAGCCCCTCCTCTGCACGTGGGCAACCCGCTGGTAGCTTTCCTCCAGCCCAGGCAGGAGCCCACCCAGGCGGTGGCCCACTGAGGTGGTGGCTTGGGTGCGTGCTCCCAGAGCCTGTAGAGGCTGCTATGGCGGGCGTCTCCACCCCTCCCTTTGTACACCGCTTAATGGCGCTTCACTTTTATGGCGGGTTCAAGCTTCTGCAAACACCCCCAGTTGCAGCTGTACCGCACTCCAGCCCCTTCAGGCTGTCTCCGTGCAGCCAACAGCAGTCCTTTCCCCAGGTCTGTTCTCTAAACCCCGTGTTCCAGCACCCATACCAGCAGCTGCCCATCTCAGGCTGGGGTGCACAAAGCAGTGGCATAGACCACCTGTGTACGTCTCTCTCTGTTCTGCCTGCCACAAACCAGTTGTGCTCTCCTCTGAGCCTCTGGAGCTCCCTTTCTGTCCTGGCTGATCTCCCCCCCAGTGAGGGGGCTTCCCAGGGTGCAGGAACCTCGCCACTCCTTCAGTTCCCTCCCAGGGGAGCAGGTCCCATCCCACTTCCTCTTTTTTTTTTTTTTTTTTCTTTCATCCTGCCCGGTTACGTGGAGATCCTTCTTGTCCTTTCAGGTGTTTGAGGTCTCCTGCCAGTGATCGGTAGGTATTCTGTAAGAAGTTTTCCATTTGTATTTTTTGATGTATTTGTGGGAGGAGGTGAGTTCCACATCCTTCTACTCCACCATCTTGACTGGAGTGCAGGAATACGTTTCTTGGAGATGAAGCTTCACCAGAGATCTTTCTCTGTAGCTTCTGGGTTGGCCTCTGCTGTGACCTCTTTCTTACTCTCAAAGTACTTACACCATGTCACCTGGTTGAAATCTCCATTTATTCGTTCCCAAAAAGTATTTATTGAGCACCTGCTATATGCTAAGGATTGCATTTTCTATGCGTTTTTTTTTTTTTTTTTTTTTTTTGGCTGTACGCGGGCCTCTCACTGCTGTGGCCTCTCCCGTTGCGGAGCACAGGCTCCGGACACACAGGCTCCGCGGCCATGGCTCGCGGGCCCAGCCGCTCCGCGGCATGTGGGATCTTCCGGGATCGGGGCACGAACCCGTGTCCCCTGCATCGGCAGGCGGACTCTCAACCACTGCGCCACCAGGGAAGCCCTCTATGCGTTTTTGTCCAGAGTTATAGGTAGATGTTTCATATGCCAACATAAGCCTTTGATACTCACTGGGTCCCATATAGGCCACAATATACTTCCACCGTCTGTTCTGCAACACTAGTTACCCCAAAGCAGGGTCCCTGAGACCGCTGGGTCAACTGTCCTTCTAGGGATTCTAGCCCCAAATGTGAAACAGTTATTAAAAGAATCAGCCTCGGGGCTTCCCTGGTGGTCCAGTGGTTGAGACTTCGCCTTCCAATGCAAGGGGTACGGGTTTGATCCCTGGTCAGGGAGCCAAGATCCCACATGCCTCAGGGCCAAAAAACCAAAACAGAAGCAATATTGTAACAAATTCAATAAGACTTTAAAAATGGTCCACATTAAAAAAAAAAAAGAATCAGCCTGTTTGTAAAAGCTCTGCATGAATCTAAGGGGTCCTAAGTATTTCTCTGGGCAAAATAATCCTTATTCTTTGCCTTTATAAGTAAGATTCTTCATCACCTCGATGCATTCTGTGTTTCTTCTCTTGTTTAGAAGGGGAAACTGTTTCAGAAGTTGGTCTGTGATTTACCCAGGATCCAGGGTCTTGAGCAAGTCTTCACTGGAGTCAAGACTCCTGGGTTCCACTCAGTGCAAAAAGCAAAAGCCCTTGGAGACGAGGAAGCTCAAGAAAGGAACAGTAGCCTGACTGAGGCCTACAGCTAGTAAGCCAGGTCTGTCCACTCCGTCCTGCTGGGGTCAGAATGTCATCTGAGAGGTTATTGTGCCTGGAGAGACCTTCTGCCTTTCCTGGGGCATCAGGGATCATGGGAATTAGTGGTGAGCCTCTGGCCCAGGTCGGGACAAGGGGGCAGTAATACTGTAGTGCAGCACTGTCACCCAGGGTGGTGCGTTTTGCTCTGACCACAGATGCAGGGCTTTCTGTCCCGCTGCTTCTTTTCCCTTCTGGTTCATTCATCAGTTACCTATGCAGCAGTTGCTATTATTTCTAGGTTTTACTGGGTACCCTGGAAATGGGTGGGCTGTGAGGAATCAGCTTTATTTCCTGATGCAAATGGGACTCCTCTTACCAGGGACTGAGCTGATGCTTACGACCTGTTGAGCTGCTTTAGCTCTGACACCACTGTGGGCAGTGAAGTGAGCTAAGGAACGGGATAGGTGCTGAGTGTGGCTGACAGGTTGGAAGCAAACTCCACTATTCAGCTCCGTATGTGGTCTGAGAGGCTTCCATAAGCGTCCACATACCTCTCCCCCTTGCCCCCACTAGCTCTCTTGGCATATGGAAGGGTTGTTTATTTTAAATTATGAGATAGCTCTTCTAATTGTATGTTCTTATGTTTGCGTTTCACTCCTTTAGTTTGTCAGGAACTAGCCCCCTCTAGTGGAAAAGGTGACCACTTCCTCATTTTTGCCCCACATAACACAAGTCTTTGGAAGGCAAGAAGGGGCCGGCTGTCCGTCCGTGTGTTGAGAAGACATCCATGGAAGCTTTAGGTGCCAGCCCAGCAAGTGAGGAACAGGGGCCAGGAGAAAGGAATAAGGGGTGGGGTTGAGGACTAACACTTCTCCTTGAACTGAGGTCTGAGGGAAAGAGATAAATAGATTGTCTGACTGTGTGCACTTATCGCGGGCCTCTGGATTCCCTCCCCTGCCCTCCCCCCTGCACCGTGCACCCCCCTTCCCTCGGGGCGTCTCTGGTCTCTCCCGAGTGGCACGACGCAGGCCCCACCTCCCCGTCGGAGTTCAGAGCGCATCTTTTCTCTTGCACTAATCCGCCTGGAGGTGTGTCTGGGCTTATGCTCAGGAACAAGGCCACCCCCTCTCGTGTGCCTCCCTTCCCAAACCTTGGTCTCTGTTCCTAGTTCACCCCTGGGTTCCAGTTGGTGCCAAAGTTTGCGAAAGAGGATTCTGTCCTGCCCACAGACTCCAGGACTAATGAAAGATAAAGAACAAAGCACAAGCCAATATGTACTTTCCAATAATTTTTTTGTTTTTAATATCAATTGACATTTTAAAAAATACAGAGGTGTTTGACACAGAATAGCACCATTGTGTAGGACACACACAGTTCCTGCGCCCGGCACCTGAAGGGGGGGTTCTCTTGCCTGGGCTGGGGGGCAGTCACTCAGGGGGCGTTTGACTCACACCAGTTAGTTTCCTGCCTCTGCCTTGACCCAAAGGTCTTACAGGAAGACAATAAATAAATAGAACACCGAGATTTTATTTTGCAGTCTGCCCAGTTCAGGTCTCTTAGAGAAGGGAGAAAAGTCCAAACTGTGAGAGGGTGGGATGAATGGACATCAGGTCAGGTCAGCCATTCAGTGCAGAGTCCTAGAGTGACTGGGATTGGAAAGTACTTGGGTCCTTTGGGTTTGCAATGGATGGTGTTGTTTCTGGGTTCGGGTTTTTACAAGAAGCAGACAGGCCCTATGTCCACACCAAATTCCTGCTCGGGCCCTCCTATGTCCATGGGTGCAATGTCAATGATGGGGAGGCGTGAGGTCTTCTGCGACCGGTACTCAATCATAGTCTTGCCCCACTTACCGGTGTGTTTCTAGGGGAGAAAGAGAGGAGAGTTGGTGGATGCCTTACAATCTGGTGCCAGCTGCCCTGGACCCCAAAACTGAACACAAAGCACAGAACACACCCAGGGGGCCTAGACCTCTTTTGGATTGGCCTCCACCTCGACTCCAGTCCTCAGCCTCCTCCCCCTGCCCTTCTCCTCCCCACTCCACAGTGACCCAGCCTGCGAGGGCAGAGGCCCACACATCGCATGAGTGTTCCTCCAAGTCACCGGACACGCTGAGCCAAGAGAGGGGAGGAGACAGAACAGCACGCCCCTCTCCCTCACCTGTCGCTCTGCGTGTCGTCCCCAAGTAGCCCGTCACGCTCGTGCCCCTTTAGGACTAGGATGCCTGCTGTGGACCAGCCCTCTGCCTGCCTGCTGCAGCCCGGGGCCCCGGGCGGCTCATCTCTCTGGTGGCCCAGCCGGCCTGACTCACCGTGCAGCCATCCTTCAGAACAGTATACGTGAACCTGCTGTTGCCCTCAGCCCGGATCTCCACGTCGTTGGAGCCCTGGATGAGCAGGGCCTTCTTGAGGTTGCCAGCGGCTTCGTCCAGGTAGGCAATGCTGTTCTTGCAGTGGTAGGTGATGTTCTGGGAGCCCTCGGTGGACAGCAGGCGCAGGAAGGTCATCTGGACGTTGGCAGTGTTGGGAGCCAGGTTGTCATCTCCATAGCTGAACTGGGAGGGCAGAGAGCAGTGGCGTGAGGCCCGGGGGGACAGGGGCCTCCGACCGGGGTTCGCAGGAGCTGAAGGGGGCTGGGGGAGGGGTCACTAGGAAGACATGTTTGCTTCCGGGGAGTGGAGCAAGCCTCTAAGGATTCTTCCTCCACCTCGAAGTGGGAAAAAATCCTCCTCCTCCTCTTTCCTTCTTCCCCTTAACTCTCCCCCCACCCCATCCAGTGAGAATGGGAGCAAGGCACTAAAAACGGCCAGGGAGAAAGCAGAGGAGGATTCTGAGGCACCGTCCCTGGCCTAGAGCAAGCAGGGACTCACGTGGAAGCCACCGTTGATGGTTTCTCCAAACCAGATGTGTTTCTTGTCCTTGCTCTTGCTGTTCCACCAGTTCTTCTTGGGAACGCTGGCTGGGCTGGGGTAGACGCAGGTCTCGCCAGTGTCCATGTTGCAGAAAACCTTCATGGCGTCCAGGGTGCAGCCCTGGTTCGGGTCGATCCAGTAATCTCCTGCAGCGGAGAGGCAACACCCCATCGGGGCTCAGACAGGCACAGACACACGCTCCCGAGAGAGCCAGGCCTGCCTGGGGTGACAGAAAGGCCTACGGGGACACCAGGGGGAGAGGAGCAGGGTGTGAGGGCCACATGCGGCCAAAGGGAGGGGAGAGGGAGGGATCCGGGCGAGGAGACCCAGATGGGAAGGTCTAGGGCTAAACGGGGGTGCAGGCAAAGGGACAGGAGCAGGGCCTGCCCGGTGGATGGAACTCTACCCTGAAGTCACCTCCGCCATGTGGCCATGGCAGGACGGGACCGGGGCTGCAGTTTCTCTGCTGTGAAATGGGGGAGCCACCAGTACCAGAACCTTCCAGGCCCGACTCTGCCCGGCACTGAGAGATGCCTGCTCCCTCCTTCTGAAGGGGGCCATGCCCAGTGGGCTGACTTCCTATTCTCCGGGGCGGGGATCCTGCCCCCCCGGCTCACCGCTCTTCCACTCCGGGTGGCAGAGTTTCAGGTCCCGGCAGGTGCGAGCGGGGTTCTTGCGGGATCCCTCGGGGCTGCGGATGCTCTCGATCTGGTTATTGAGGGACTTGAGTGTGGCATCCACCTCGGCGTCGTGCTCTCTCAGGTTGCCGGCTGCCTCATCGGCCCGCATGTACTGCAGGGGGTCGGGGCCCTTCTCTCTCGGGCCTAGGCCAGCAAAGGCGGACATGTCAATGCCAGGGCCAGGGGGACCTGGAGGGCCAGGGGGTCCAGGATTTCCAGGAGGACCCTGCAGCAGGAAACAGAGAAATCAGCCAGGAATTACAGGGAGACGCCCCTCCTATGTCCATCCCCACCTGCTAGAATGTACGAGGATGTCTTCTTCCCAGTCCCATGACGTTGGGTGTGTGCATGTGTGTGTGTGTGTGTGTGTGTGTGTGCGCACAGCAGGCCAAGACCAAGAAAGCCATAGGATGCTCCCTGTTTGTTCATTAGCCCCTCTCTTCTATGTCTCAGGGGCTCTGAACCTCCAGGGACCCCCCAGGATAAAGGATGCTGTCATGTCAGCTGCAGGCTGATGCCCCAAAAGAAGCCCTTAGCATCAGAGAGCTCAAGCCTCCCGGTGCTGGGAACACCCCAGACAGCAGGAAGGACACTCACAGCAGGGCCAGTTTCGCCTGAACGTCCACGGGGTCCAGGAGGTCCAATGGGGCCGGGGATTCCATTAGCGCCATCTTTGCCAGAGGGACCGACGGGGCCAGGAGGACCCTGCAGGCCGGGAGGGAGAAAGGCAGTGAGAAGAGAGCCATCGACGAAGGGAAGGTCCGGGAGAAGCTGGGGCTGGTGAGGCCGCCGTCCTGGCAGCACCCGTAGCTGCTCCCTTCCCAGGTTTTCCCATTTCTCAGTCGTGGAACCCCGCGCTGGTCTCCGTGTGGCCAAGAACCGGCCGGACGGCTTCACGGCTCTCTCACTCCCTGCAATCCTCTCTGTAAAATCCTATTCCCAGGGAGTCTGTCTGACAGCCGAGAGCTGCTCTCGTGTTCGTCCTGTGACCTCAGGTACTTCTCTGGCCACAGTGTCACCAAGCCAGTCCCACTTCTGCTGCTGAGTGAGGTACCTGAGCCCGAGGCTTCCCCAGAAGCAGCCACATCTCCCTCCTCACCAAACAGCTGACCAGCACCCTGGTCCCACCCCGGAGGAAGGGTTCACTCCGTCTCACTTACTCTGGGGCCAGAAGGACCGGCAGGACCAGAAGTCCCTTGGTCTCCAGAAGGACCCTGTGCAGCAGGAAGAGGCAAAGGTCAGAGGTCAGCACAGACAGGGCCCCATCTTCCACGTCAGGAGGCCTTCTTGAATATGTATATATACTGGGAGCTGGGGGAGCGCATACACGTCCCGCCCCTGCACCCCTTCCATGTGCTCCTCCCTCCAACCCTGAGGAGGCCCTGCACGTTTCTCAGGATGATCCCAAGTCGCCTTAGCAGCATGGGAAACTCAAGTGGGCTCTGTGAAGTGGGACGCCCTGGGGAACAAAGCGCAGCCTGCGGCACTCACAGGGGGGCCGGGCAGACCCTGCAGACCAGTGAAGCCACGGTGTCCCTTCAGTCCCCTCTCGCCAGCCTCTCCCGTCTCTCCTTTGTCACCTCGGGGGCCTTGAGGGCCCTGGGAACAAGACACAAAGACACAGGTTTGGTCAGCTCAGGCCAGTCTCTGCCAGCCTCACCCGAACCAAGGAGCCCCAGGTCCCTGCTGTCCCCTGAACCTGCCTGTCGGGGACCCAGCACAGGATGCTCAGATACTCACTGGCATTCCCCGGGCTCCAGCTGGTCCTGAGGGTCCCATGGGGCCTTGTGCACCCTGTGGGGAGAGTGGGGGCAGCGTCAGAGCACGGTCAGGACAGGGACGGCCCTCTTCTGCGTCTGCCCTCGGTCTGGGCACTGAGGCTGCTGCTCCACAGCCCAGCCCCAGGGGCGCGCCCAGGGCCTGGGGTGGTGGAAAGCTCCCTACCCACGCAGCCACCCTCCTCCACCGTGGCTTTTACTGACTCGAAGATACTCACAGCTTCTCCTCGGTCTCCCTGCTTGCCGACTGGGCCGGCGGGGCCAGGAGAGCCAGGGGGCCCTGGGGCTCCGGGGGCACCCAAGGGACCGGTCTCACCACGATCACCCTGTCAGGAGAGAGGCCTCCGGCTCAGAGAGGAACGTTCCAGAAGAGGCAAGGAGAGACGTGATTCTGACCCCAGCCCTGCCAGGCCAATGGAATGTCCTCCCCACCCCACCATACTCACCTTGAGTGAGACCCCAATACTCACCTTGACTCCAGCTGCACCGTCTCTGCCAGGGGGGCCGTCAGCACCAGGGCTTCCCTGCGCAAAGGGAAACAGACGCCATCAGAGCTGTCCACCATCCCCGCCTCTGCTTCCTGTCCTCTCTCAGGAGCCCAGGTTTGTGCCCTCCATCCAGCCAAAGTTTTCTCAGCCAGCTTCCTCCTGCCTCCCCACCATGGGCCCAGCTCTTAGTCTCCGTGCCCTCTCTCTCCCATCACCACCCTCCCATCACATCTGGGCGCTTGGGCTCGGCCCATCTGTCACCCCCTTCTCCAGGGCTCCCCTCTCCCTAGAACGGGCTACCCCACAGTGGACCCCACTGCACACCTCGCGTCCAGGTTCACCCGCAGGACCAGTCAGGCCGGGAGGACCCACGGGGCCAGGGGGACCTCGGTCTCCAGATGCTCCAGGAGCTCCCTGCTTGCCAGGCTCACCCTGGGGGACAGCGACGAGGAGGATGAGTGCGCGCTCCGAGGCCCCTCTGAGCCCTTCTGGGGAGAGCACTGACCGGGGGTCAGTTCAGATGGTACAGAGTGGTGGCAGCCTCGGGGTGGCCAGGACACCGAGAGCACCAGGTGAAGAGCCTCCACCTGAGCCAGGCTGGGCCCAGCTCGCCCGGAGGAAGGGGCGTCCCCACTCACCGATGGGCCGGGCAGGCCGGGGAACCCTCGCTCACCACGCTGCCCAGGCAGACCAACGATGCCCCTCTGACCAGCCAGACCCTGGGGACCTGGAGGACCGTCGGGACCCTGAGGGAGGAGAGGAGGGAGGTGAGAACTTGAGAAGTGACACGGAGCCGCCCCCTGCCCATCTGCGAGGTGGCCAGCTGCCCACTGCAGGGGTCAGGGCACTTCTCTCTGCAGCGCCCACCCCTCCCCGGCAGCCCCACAGTCCTGCTCCCCCCACTCTGGGCTCTGTGAGCCCACGTGCCCTTCACACTCCTGCTCCAGGGACCTTGGCCCTGGGCTCCCCAGCCTGGGGTGGGACTTACAGAAGGACCGTCATCTCCAGGCTCTCCCTTCTCGCCAGGGGGTCCGGAAGGACCTTGGAGGCCAGGGTCACCAGCTCGGCCAGGGGGGCCACTGTCTCCTCGAGCACCTTTGGGACCATCTTTTCCAGAAGGACCAGGGGGGCCGGGGGGTCCAGGGTTGCCCTAGAAGGAACAAATGCGGGACGTGAGAACTCATCTCACCCTTTGCCATCCTTCCAGGCTGCCAAAGCCACGGTGACCCTCTGGGGGCCTCCTCCACCCTAAGGGCAGCTTGATCCCCACCCCGGACTACCTCTTCCATCTTCTCTCCCCCATGAGCTCTGGCTTCAAGCCAGCCTGGCTTCTCCAGCCTCTGCACGCTTTCCTTTTTCTGATCTACCTGGACTCCCTTCTGCTTCCTTCCCTGTGGCCTCAGTCCCACCACCCGTCCTCAAGGAACAGCTCCAGCCTCGCCCCTGGCCGCTAAGCCTCTGTGCCTGCTCCCTCTGCCCTTGGTGGTGGTGGTGAGCTGGGGGACTTTCCCCAGGAGCAAGGTGCAGACATTCTTACAAAGCACAGTGTGCTCAAGAAGTGTGCGTCCACGATGAAAGCAACTGTACCAGCCCTGTCCTGCCCATGGAGCCAGAAGCATGTGGCCAGCAAGAGGGCACACCACCCTGCTCCCAGCTGTCTACGAGGAGAGCAGGTCCCTATGGTCAGTTAACTACTGTTCCCAGGAGTGGGGATGGGCACAAAGACATGTGGGGGACTGGGCCAGACTCTTCGACCCTTGCCTGTGCCTCCCATGCCTGGAGTTAGGGAGGAAACAGCCGAGGGCAGCACTTACATTGGAACCTGGGGGTCCGACGCGGCCTGCAGCTCCGGGGAATCCGGTGGCCCCCTATGTGACGAGAGGAGGACCCTGAGTATCTCAGACCCTCAGGAGGCCCAAGAATCAAATTTGGGGGCGGGGGTCTCATAGGCTGGCGTGGAAAGGGGCGAGGGGCGCACGGCAGCAAGGGGAGAGCTAGAGAGGGAGAAAGGGCCCCCAGGTCTGGCCACTGCCTCGGGCAGCTGCAGCTTCTCAGCCTCCAGCCCCTGCAGGGGGAGCATGCGGCTGGGGCAGTCAGCGCTGTAGGGGCGCCCTCTCTCCCACCCGGCTGTGGGTTGGGCTCTGTGTGGGAGGGGCTCGGGCTGAGAGGGAAGGAGACCGGGTGGTGTCTCTGGGACCAGGCCTCCTTCCTGAGGCCCGGGGGGTGGGTGCGAGAGAAGCCACTGCCCCTACAGTGCCCTCCACCCGGCACAGTGACAGTGGGAATGGGGGCTTTGCTCACCGGGGGGCCTTGAGCACCTCGGGCTCCTTTAGGACCAGTCACACCAGTAGGACCCTGGGGAGGAAGGAGGCAGATGGTGAGGCCCGGTCGCCCTGGGGGAGGGCTGTGGGCTTCTGGGCGCAGGTTCCTTCTGAGTCCCCGACCGACCGTGGACTCCTGAGAGCTAGGTCCTCAAAGACACAGCTTTGTCAGCACTAAAATCCCAGCCTGGAGAGGCTGTCACAGGTGGGCCTGCCACCCCGACCCATAGGAGACTCGTGTTCTAGGAGACCTCGGGGAGGGCAGGCCCATCAGGTGTCCTCAGAGCCGGTCCGAGGTCTCCCAGGAGACTGGCCGCTCTGCCCCAGGCCGTCTGTGCTCAGGGAGACCCAGCGGCTGGTACCCTGTGTCGGCCCCCAGCCACACACCCACACCCACACCCACACCCACGGCTCTGAAAGCCAGCTTAGCTCCTTGAACCTTTACCCCTGACCTGAGCACCAATTCCTCCTCCCTGCAGCCTGCCCCTCCTGTGGCTGCAGCAGCAGGCTCCGGAGTCTGCTGGGTGGAGGGCCCTAAACACAGGCGGGCATCCCCAGGCCTCCTAGCCACCTCTGCCTGCCCAGGCCCCTCTCCCAGCACCCAGCACCGCCTACCCTGTGGGATCGGTTGCCCGGGGGAGCTCAGTGTTACCCACCTGAGGCCCGGGAGCTCCAGAGGGGCCCTGAGGACCCGGGGCACCAGCGTCACCTTTCTGGCCAGCCTCTCCTTGCTCGCCTTTGGCACCGGGCTGGCCGTCAGCACCCTGTCCCGGGAAGGAGGAGGCCAGTGAGTGCGGGCAAACACTTGAGGTTCCTCTAAAGGGGCCAGAGACTGTGTGAGTGTGTGCGTCCACCCTGGGCCTGGACACCGAGCCTCAGGTAGGACTATCACATCGGTGTGGAGATGTGGACGGAGAGGAGCCATTTCCCTCTTCTTTAAATCCTGTCCCTCCCTCCCCCGCAGGTGGGATGGTGTCCTTGGGGAATGACTTGAGCTGGCCAGAGTGGAGGGCATGGGAGGGAGGGAGGGTGGACAGAGATACTCACAGGGGGACCGGCAAATCCAGCGGGCCCGGGGGGTCCAGTCTCTCCACGTTCACCCTGTGAGAGAAGAGGGCCGGGAGGGGTGAGGCTCAGCTGCCGGCCTGCTCTGTTCCCTCCTGTGAGCCCAGAGCCCGCTCTGGCCCAGCCCAGCCTACTGCACAGTAACCCTCAGAGAGGGGGTCGGGAAGCTCCGTCCTAAATAAAGGGACCCAGGTCAGAAAGCCTCTCGCGGTCAGAGGATCTGGGGACCCAAAGGCCCTCCACCCTGATCACATCATGGG
This sequence comes from Mesoplodon densirostris, assembly GCF_025265405.1. Classification (NCBI taxonomy): domain Eukaryota; kingdom Metazoa; phylum Chordata; class Mammalia; order Artiodactyla; family Ziphiidae; genus Mesoplodon; species Mesoplodon densirostris. The sequence goes on along the minus strand of NC_082671.1, from coordinate 51,204,031 downwards.
GGGACGTGTCTTCTCCCTTTCTCATCTCTCCTCCCACCCCCAGGCCCAGGGGGCAGGGTGGGAGCCATGCCCGGGGGGGCCTGCAGGGCCAGGCTCAGGGGCAGATACTCACCGGGGCGCCGCGAGCACCAGCAGTTCCTGCAGGACCAGGAGGTCCAACTTCTCCCTAAAGTGGGCCGGCGGCGGGGGGGTGGGGGGCGGACAAAAGCCAAGGATGAGGAATGTGGGGTGAGAGGGGGTCCCTTCCAGAGCAAAGTGCATCCAGAGAGCCCTAACGGGAGGACAGGGTCTCCGGTCTCCCCTCCGACCCGCGGCACGTTCTCCCCTTGTTGCTTTGGCCATACCTGCACCTACTCGGGGCCTTTGCTGAAGACACCCATACCCCCATCCAACTGCTTCCCTCGGTGGTGCACACAGCCATGACTTTGCCTCTAAGAAGAGCCCCCACCCTCCACTCCTTGCAGCCGCTGCAGGGCAGGAGGCCGACAGGTATCGAGCGAGGGGAAGAGAGAGCAGTCTTTGGCAGGACATGAGAAGGAGATTTGATGGGGAGGTGAGGCAAAGCGAGGAAAGGGATCCACGACTCACCTTCTCACCGTTGGCACCAGCCGGGCCAGGGGGGCCAATGGGGCCAGTCAGACCCTGGCGGGGGAGAAGGTGGAGTGAGGGGCAGGGAGAGGCAGCCAGGGACGCGGAGTCCAACAGGGAGCCTGGAGACGCCGCACCCAGCGGACCTTGGTGTACCCTCGTGTGGCCCCCAGAGCTCCCTCTCACCCTGGGGCCCCCACTTTTGACAGGGAAGTCCCTGTAGTTGCCCAGCCCACAAAACTGAGATAGGAGCAGAGACCACGCTCACACGCTGCCCCTCTGTCCCCTGAGTGCATGAGGTCCCCTGCATCTGTCCCCATCCCAACCCTAGGGAGCCTGCAACCAGCAATCACTTACTCGTCCACCGTCCTTCCCGGGGGCTCCCTCGGGGCCTTTCTCACCAACATCACCCTGTGGGATAGAGAAAAACGGGCCACCTCAGGAAGTCACTCCAAGATCCCCTTTGCCGGCTCAGTGCCCGCCCCACCCCCCGAATGGGGCTCCAGGCAGAGCTCAGAGCCTGGCCAAGAGGGCTTTGCTGCAGCCTCAGGGTGGGTGACGAGGAGTAACAGAAGTGAGACGGAGGGAAGTGTCAGGGCAGGACGTCGTGTCACTCAAGGTCAAACGGAGAGCCTGGGAGGGGTCTCCAAGTTCCTCAAGAGGGTAACGGGGACCCTCACCGCCAGGTGCCTTGGGGAGCGGGAGGGGGTGTGGGGAAGCCCAGCTGTGGCGGAGGCGCGCTCAGCCTGGTACTCACCCTGTCTCCCTTGGGCCCGGCGATGCCAGCTGCTCCTCTCTCACCGGGCATTCCCTGCAGACCTGGAGGGCCCTGAGCCCCAGGGGGGCCACCTGGGCCAGCTGCGCCCTGCGGTGGGAGAGGAGTCAGTGGAGGGCAGCACTTCCCCTGGGCCCCCCAGGCCCCAAGCCCCCTTTCCTTCCCTTCCTCCTCTGCCCAGATCCCTTTCTGTCTCATCCTCCATCCCTCCCTCCTTCCATCTTCATCCCCCCTGAGCCCCCTCCCCCTCCAGCCCAGAGGACCCCCGCCAGCAGGACCCGCCTCACTCACTTTGGGACCATCAGTTCCAGGAGTGCCAGGGAGGCCGCGGGGCCCCTGGAGGCCCTGGGACCCGGGAGAGCCACGTTCCCCTGGGAAACCTCGTTCACCCTGCGGCAGAGACACCAGGGAGCAATCAGGCAAGAGAGATGGGGCGGAGGCCCAGAGAGAGAGGAGAGCCAGGATGGCTGTGCTGGGACGCGCGGCAGAACCGCACGGGAAGGAGCAGGCCCGAGGAGGCCGCGCGGGAACAGCGGACGGGACACTCACCCTGGGACCCACGAGGCCGGGAGCTCCAGCTTCACCAGGAACGCCCTGAACAACAAAGAAGGATGTGTGAGAGAGCAGAGGCTTTTCTGCCCCAGATCCTCGGCTGAGCTGCCCTCCCGCTGGGGGCTGAGCTCAGACTGTCCTCTGTGGAGAGCTGGGCAGCAGGTCCTGGACATTCCCTGGCCTCATGGGGCTCCTTGTGCCCCCTCCTGCCCTTGCCTCCTGGGCATGAGAATAGGTCTTCCCACCTACACAGGCTACAGGTTCAAAGAGCCCCAAACTCACCTGGTCACCTGGTTTTCCACCTTCACCTGGGGGACCGGGCGGGCCAGGAAGTCCCTAGAAGCCAAGGTGACTTAGTTAGGAAAGGAGTGCGTTTGCTGGCGTGCCCTGCAGGGAGGCCAGCACAGTGCGAGAGCAGGTGTAGGGGAGGGGGTTCAGGGAAGACTCATCCCTGGGTCCCCCTCATGGGGGCACTGCTGCTGCCCCAGAGTCCTGCGTGTGGACGGAGACTGAACAGGACTGATCCAGCCACCTACCTGGAACCCAGATGGCCCAGGAGCACCCTGCTCGCCTCGTTCACCGGCAGGTCCCTGCAGAGGAAGACAAAAGCGAGCTGAGCCAGCCTCCAGAGAATCTGGGACCAAGCAAGGTGTGCATGCCTCGCTGTCCTCCCACCAGTGACCCCCACCCCTGACAACCCCGATGGGGTCCAGGCTGCCTCCTGGGACGCCCTGCCTCAGCTCAGGCTGGGTCAGGTGTCCTGGATCAGCCCAGATCCACACCTGTCAGCTCCATTACTCCCCACCTCTACCCACAAAGCTCCTGCCCACGGGCCACCTGGAGAGGCTGTGCAGGTACTTACAGCAGGTCCAGGGGGGCCTGCAGCTCCTGTCTCACCATCTTTGCCAGGGAGACCCTAGAGGGGAGAGAAAGGGGTGATGTAATGATACACTTCTTCAGTTCTACAGACCCCGGGACCAGGCAGGTGTACTATGTGGCCCAGAGTTTCTAGATGATCCCCCGCCTGAACTCCATTTCCACACCTTCTCTTCCTGTCCTTCCCCGGCCCCCTTCTTTCCCTCAGTCCTTCTCAGCATGGGAGCCTCCTCCATCTCTCTGGGCTGCTGTCAGCGACCAGAAGTCTCCCGGTGCGGACTCCTAGAGCAGGGCCCAGAGCAGCATGGGCTCAGCCACAGGAATCCACACTGCCAACTAGGGGTCCCAGAAGCACGCCATAGGGATGCTCTCTCCTTACAGGGGTCCAGCAAACGCTAAGGCATGGGCAGTGGGGAGGGTACTTACTCTCAGACCAGGAGCACCAGGCAGTCCTTTCTCACCAGCTTTGCCAGGCTCACCCTGGAAGAAAGAGTACAGGGCTATAAGGTGGAGGGCTCTGGTGGGAGCGGGGGTACGGCCAGCTTGGGAGATTGGGGCTTGGGGTCACTGCCTCGTGGACAGCAAAGGCCAAAGCCAAGTGTCAGCACCTCTCATGCTCAGAGGTGTGAACTGATAGCGCTGCCCCATGGATCAACGTCATGGCTGAGATGTCCCAAGGGCTCTAAAGAGCCCTGGGTTTCCCCTGATCACATCCACTCCTATGGGGCGTGGAGGTCCAACAGCCCAGGGTACCATGGCTCCTGCTCATCATGGCCCTTGGGATAACTCTATTCAGGGCCAGCCCTTTCCCCAGGAGCGGGAAGGTAGTAGCACCATGTGGAAGGAAATGGAAGGGCAGGTGATTACTTACATTGGCACCTTTGGGGCCAGGGAAACCCATGACACCAGGCTGCCCACGAGTCCCCTGAGGACCTGGAGGTCCAGGGCGACCATCTTCACCAGGGGCTCCCTGAAAGAGAGGACACCATTCTCAGAACACGGACACTCGACCACATTCGTCCATCCAGTATCTACTAAGTGCCTACTACGCAGCAGGCTCAGGGCTGGGCACTGGCCAGACAGCACGTGGGATGGACCAAGTTCGCAAACAGCAGCCCACATCACACACAGGCCCCATCGGCGACAAGGCACTCCTTCGCTCATAATTTTTGTCCGTGAAAATGCACACCGTGCTTTGTCTTCCTCCAACAGAAGGCCCAAATGCACAAGGGGGTGGCATTTTCAGAACTCACAGCCACTGCACAGGCCACACCTGGCCCTAGTACCTACCATCTGTCCCCCACCCCAATTCTCAAAATTCACGGGCTGCCCCTACCCAACTCCTGTCTCTTTTCCCATCTGCCTCCCCAAGGATTTCCCCAACCCCTCCCAACGACCCCAGATGATGGACTTACAGAAGGACCAACTTTGCCTTGAGGACCAGCATCGCCAGGGCGACCAGTGAGACCCTTTGTGTAGGAGAGAGAAGAGGATGGGTGCCAGGGCAGCCCCAGGACCGCCCAAACCTGGCAGCACAGGGGCGGAGGGACCAGGTGGGGCGGGGCACGGGGGCTCTGCTCAAAGTCAGAAGCCGAGGACAAAAGCAGCTCTGCTACTTACCCGGGCTCCAGGGAGGCCAGGTTCTCCAGGACGGCCAGGGTCACCATTGGCTCCCTTGGGACCAGCAAGGCCACTGGGCCCTCGCTCTCCAGGGGCTCCCTACACAAGAGGAGGCAGGGGGTCAGCAGAAAGCCATTTGACCAGTGATGTGGGGACCCCAGCCTCTGTGCCCCGACTCACCTTGGGACCTGCCAGACCATCCTGACCTGGGAACCCACGGTTGCCAGGAGCACCCTAGGGAGAAGTAGAGAGGAGAGGCTGTGAGTTAGGGTGGCCCCTGACCCAACCGCGGCTGCAGAGAGCCTCGCCAGACCCCAGGGGGTCCATCCCACGAACCCGGCAACCGTAATTTCTGTGGTGCAGTAGCTACAGCCTGCAAGATTCTGAGAGATTAACTTCTTGGGCCTGTCCCCACCTTTCTGGGAAGGAGCTGCAACTATTTCATGCCATCCCGGGGGTGGGGGAGAGACACAAAGAAGGAGAAGGTTCCCTATCCCCATGGTGGTGGGTGGAGAAAAAAGAAGTAGGACGTCTAGGAGGCCACAGACTCAGCAAAGACCCAGAGCCACAGGGACCGGACTTGCATCTCTAGGTCACACCCCAATGAGCGTGGGGACTCCTGGCCCACTTACTCTTTCTCCAGGGGGACCAGCGGGCCCAACACCACCAGGCTCTCCACGGGCCCCTCTTTTGCCTTCTTCACCAGCAGGACCAGGGGCTCCTTGGGGACCAGCAGGGCCCTGAGAACCAGCACAAAAGAGAAACAGGGTGAGTCTTCGCCAGGCCCTGGGGCGAGCACCGGCCTGGTGTGTGGAGGAAGTGGCTGTGACTATTGTTTCAGGGCTGGGGGACCTGGGGAAGTGAGGCCACAAAGGATCAGCATGGGGGAGAGCAGAGGGCCCCAGGGGGGAAGAGAGAGTATAAAGTTCAAACTGGTCAAGCTGGTCAGGCCAACGACGGGAGCTGAAGCTGCAACAGCTTCTCAACCTTGTCATACATATCTCGTCTCTGACATGGCCTGAGACGACCCGGATTAGGGGACAGAGCTCCTGCAGAGGTGGGCAGTGGGCCAGGCGTGGTGGCCAGATACTCACCGGTTCTCCCTTGGGGCCTTGTTCGCCTTTGAAGCCAGCAATACCAGGCTCACCCTTAACAAAGGAGAAAGGCAGGTTCTCACACTCGGTTCTCTCCACAGCCCTGTCCCTGCGTCCCGAAACCCTTAAAGGTGCCCCACCAAAGGACATGGTGTGAGCGCAGGAAGGAGGGGTGGCGGGTTTGACTCGGGGGCGCTTGGGGCTCATCCTGGATCTTACCGTTTGACCTTTCGGGCCCAGAGGACCAGTTGCACCTTGAGGGCCGGGTGGACCACGGGGCCCAGGGAAGCCGGGAGCACCAGCAATGCCAGGGGCACCCTATCAGCATGAGCAGAGAGAGAGGCATCAGGAGAGGGGGCAAGGAGGGACTGACCCCACCGGGAGGTGCCAAGTCCCAGGGCAGCACTCACAGCAGATCCTTTAGCTCCAGGAATTCCATCCGATCCAGGGTTACCCTGAAAAAGGAGACTGTCATTATAAAATAAGCAGCGAAGAATAAACCCCAGCCATCTCCTAGCCCTCCAAGCCCCAGGTCCAGGGGCTGCAGCAGCAGCTGCTGTCCATTCCAGGCATGGCCCTGCTGGACATTTCAGGGGGAGGATGGGCGATGGAGGGAGACATGTCTATAGAGATGGGCGGGGGGTGGGGGGGCAGGCATTCAGCCAGAATGAAGGTTTCAGGATTGAGACGCCGCTTCCCTCATAGCTAAGCACAGAGTCAAGTGTACCAAGGCCTCAGACCCCAGCCCCTTCAGGCAGAAGAGAAGCTAGACTTACAGAGGCACCAGCCGGCCCGGGGGACCCAGGAGTACCAGATTCACCGCGAGGACCTTGGGCACCTTCAGGACCTCGAGCACCGGTGGGGCCAGCTTCACCCTGGGAAGAGACAGGGAGGGATGGAGTGAGGGCAAGTCAGGGGGACAGAGACCTCGTGGGCCAGCAACAGTTCAGGGCCAGCTGTACACACGCACCAAAGAGCTGAGTCCTGCTCCAGGGCACCTGGGTTCCCACATGGGCTGCCTGGCTGAGCTCGCTGCCCTAATGACTTCCTACCCCACCCACTCCACTCTCCATCTGCCCCCTATACGGTGACCACCAGTAGCAAGCACACAGTTTCCTGCCACAGCCTGGGCATCGTGCTTGTCCCGTCAGCGCCGTTCAGAAGAGCCCAAGCTGGGGGCCCTGCCGGCCCGGTGTCGTGGGGATGATGGACAGATGGCTGAGATGGACAGGCACCTCTACCTCCCCTTTCCTACCTAGTTTCTCTTTTATTGAGGCTCTCAAACAGCTCAGCTCGGGGCACCACTTGGCTTGTATCTATCTGGCTGATGTGTGACCCAGGCTCTGGGCCAAGCCTGTTTGAAGGGAGCCAGAAAGCCAGGGCAGAAGCAAGCTGGGTCCAGCACCCCAACACTACTTTTCCCAAAATGGCCTCTGCTTTTACTTTCATTTTTTTCCTGAAAGTTACAACTGGCTGCGATCTAGGCTCTCTGGACAGCGGAGTCCCTGGGGAGGGCGGGTGACCTGGAGGGAGGGCAGAGCCTCCTCAGGTTTCTTCTCAGAACATTCTTGCTTTACTTCTGTAATTATTATTTTCTAAAGGTCAGGCCCCCTCACCTTCCGCTGTCCCTCTTCACAATGGGTCTCCTTCACCCGGCTCCTGGGGCCTCAGACACTGTCTGGTTGCCATGGAAACCCCCAGGAGGGAAAAAGCAACCTGATGCCAGTGACCGCATGGAGGCTCCTTATTCATCTCCTGGCGGGCACCAGGAGAGAATTCCCAGGGACACACGCGCATTGGAATCCCTCCTGGGCCACAGGGGCCTTTCCCTGAACTGGCTGGCCTCCCACTGGCCTCTGTTAATCCTTGGAAGAACTCTATTAACACGGCTTGGGAGAGCCAAGGCCCCCACATGAGGCAGCGGCGGTGAGAGGGAAGCGTGGAACCATCTCTGAGCCCATTTTCCCTCCAGCTCTCTTCCGGGTCCAAGTCGGCTGAGCTTTGCCGTCTTCCCTTTGGTTCCCGGTCTTCTGCTCCCTCCCAGGTCTCAGGTGTCCCCCCACCTCTTTCTGCCTTGCCCCACTCTGAAGCTGTAACTGTATCTCCAGCTTTTTATCATTCCATCTTACTTTCCCTTCCAGCTGGTGACTCTGCCAAGTGCCTGGCGTTTTCCTCGTTTTCCGTGGAGGGCGGAGGTGGGGAGGGGGTGGGGGACATGCCTCCAAAGGGAAGGGGGCGGGGAAGGGGGTCATCCAGGGGGCAGTCAGCAAGGGCGACGGGGAAAGCGGGGTTCCTGACACAACGGGCAGGACACGCACCTTGGCACCAGGAGCACCGGGGAAGCCAGGACCGCCAGCAGGACCCACGGGACCCTGGAGGAAGCAAGTGGATGGAGAGGTGAATGCTGATTCGGGGCAGACTCTCTCCAGCCTCCAGAGTGAGACCCCCCCACCCCGCGCCTCACACGCCGTCCCACCTTTGTACCGGTATCGCCCTGCATCCACTGTGGCCCAAAGTCCCTGGGTGAGAACTTCCCCCATTCCCAGTGTCCCCAAGCCTGGCTTCACAAGGCAAAGCAGGCTTCTGACTAAATACATGGTGAGAAGCAGGTGGTTCTTTCACCTCCCTCTCTATCCCGCCTCAAGAAAACTACCGAAAGGGTGGCTGAGAAAAATGACCCGCTGCGTCAAAGCTTCTTCAACATGCTCTTGCAGTAATGAAAAATTATTTCTCCTCCTTTCCGGTAGAAGCCAGAGCATGGCCTGTGTACTGAGTAAACACCGCAACTTCATTGGGCTGCTGACTGGGACGCAGGTAGACCTGCCGGGGCTGAAGCGAACTTACCGGAGGCCCTGCAGGGCCGGGTTGCCCATCGTTGCCCCGAGCACCCTGCGAGCGAGAAGGAAGCAGCCACCGTCAGAGGCACGCACACGTCCAGTCCCTCCCTGCCTCAGCCCACCCCCATGGTACCCCAGGGCTGAGCAGGAGGATGGCAGGTCCTCCAAGGCGGCTGGGAGAACCGGGAGGGCAGTGGGCTTGTTCTCAGCTTAACAAAGCCTGGGTAATTTTCCAGCTATTTCATCATTTCTTTTTTTCTTTTTTTTTTTTTGCGGTATGCGGGTCTCTCACTGCTGTGGCCTTTCTCGTTGCGGAGCACAGGCTCCGGACACGCAGGCTCAGCAGCCATGGCTCACGGGCCCAGCCGCTCCATGGCATGTGGGATCTTCCCAGACCGGGGCACGAACCCGTGTCCCCTGCATCGGCAGGCGGACTCTCAACCACTGCGCCACCAGGGAAGCCCTGTTTCATCATTTCTTAAACTTCCGTTTAGAACCCAAGTATCCCTAACTTCAAGGCTGAGTTATCATTTAAAGATTCGGTGAACTGGGCCAAAGGAGAACGAAACAGCCAAGCATCGACCCTGACTGAGTGCTTCCTGCCTGTTACATCAGGAAGCAGTCTCCGGACTTGGGTAACCTCCCTGGTTAAGGCTTGGTTAACTCCAGGATCTGCGCCCCGCCATCCTCCAACCCATAAAACCACCTGCTTCTATGGAAAACAGAGAAGCTGCAGGACATCTGCCAGCAGCCCAGGAAGAAGCTCTGTGATGGGGACAGGGCACTGGGCACAGTCCGAGGACCACATCTGCCCCAAGGCTTCCTTCACAGAAAGGCAAGGCTGCCGGCATTTGCTCTACAGGCCTTGCCCTTTGAGGGTTTTCTCCTGGCTTTGTGGTGAGCACCCCTAGTGCCTCTCTCAAGGCCCCTCAAGGCCCAGGGGACCGTTAGGCTAGGTGGAGCTGGGCCTGGCACCTGGTCCTTGGAGGACCTCGGCTGAGGCCCGTCTGCCTGCCTCTGCCTCTCCTCGGAAGCTGAAGAAGGATGAAGAAGCTCCTGTTTTAAAGAAGACTCAACTCTTCCTCCTGGCTATGGTCCATTTCTCCTGAGACTCTCCCCGTTGGCATTAAACAGGGAAACAAGAGAAGACTTAACAGAAGAAAATGTCACAGGGAACATAAAGCCTCAGCACTGGCCAGAGCCCCTTCTGGACTAGGCTGGCCACTTCGAGAAGCACCCACCCTGGCTGCGAGTGAGGGGGAGCTGCAGTGCTGCCCGAGAGGCCAGAGCTGGGCGGGCATCCAGGGTTCCTCCTTCAGCAAGGCTGGGGAGTGGGCACCGTCTGGCACAAGGTGGGGGGCACGTGACCACAGCAGGCAGAGGCCAACCCAGCCCAGTCCCTGGCCAGGCCTTGAACCCCGGCCTGTGCTTGGAACTACGTGACATTGTCAATCTTCTATGCCTAATCTTGTGCACACCCGGCCAGCCTGACTACCACGGGGACAGGAATCAGCGAGGAGGAGCAAGAAGCAGGGTCTACTGTGCCCGGGAAGGAGGGAAAACAGGGATGCAGCTCATCTGTGCCCCTCACGGAGTGTGGCCACCATGGCCCCCACAAGCCAGGTCTTGACAACCTGCCTAAATCGCAGTGTTTCTCGGCAGGTCCAGCGCTCTCTAATCCCCTCACACAAAGCGAGCCGGGGACAAGCCACTTCAACAGCTCTGGCTGACAAATGGGGGTCGAGGCTGCTCGGTATTTCACTGACCTGCTTTTGAGGGAAATTTCTGCCAAAACAGATATATTATCTGGAAAGCAGTAAAACTGAGGGAAGCTGATTTACTTTGGCCGGTCCTGCAAGGACCCGTGAGGAGGGGCCTCAGAGCTTGGGTGGCTGGGTGTGAAGTCAACAAGAGAGCATAATCTTTCTTAAACACAGCTTTCATCGCATCACTCGCCTGACCAGGCGCCCACAAGGGCTCTCGATTGCTAAGGGATCAGAGCTAAACACCTGCACCCTCCACCATGGCAAATCCCCGTGCTCTTAACTTCCCCCATTAACAAGAGGCCACCAGAGTCTGAGGCTGCAAAGTATAGTTTGTCTTAAGCTATTTAACCGTTCGGTGCCTCGGTTTCTTCTTCTCTAAAATGGGGAGGACAATAGAATCTACCTCACAGGATATGAGGGAAGATTGGAGGAGACTAAGCATCTCAGGTATTAAACAGAGGGAGTGCCCGTGAAGTGGTGGCCACTGGTATATCATAGTGTCACCAGCAGGGCACCAATGTCAAGTATGTGAGCTGACCCTGGACTGTTAATACTTTTCTAGGGCAGCATCTGAGCAACCAGAAAGAACAAAAAGGAGCACAGTACTCTAGCCAATTAAATTCTGTCCATAAATTCGAACGGGATTGACGGGGAGCAGGTGGGGCTGTTGAAGGGATTACCTGAATAATCGAGGCTGGTTAAGGATACTCCTGCCCTTACCACCCAGCCCTCCCATGGCCCACTCCCAGTCCTCTGACTGCAGACCCAGCCTGGGAATGTGTGACGGGCACACTAGAGTGAATCCTCACGGGAGGATGATACTCTCTACACCTCGCAGGGTTGCTTTGAGGGTCAGGCAGAATAACCCTAAATGCAAGTGCCTCGTAAACTTGAAAGCGCTGGACAAGTGGTGGCTCCTGATCTTGTCAATTACTCACCGCAGCGCCAGCAGGGCCAGTCCGTCCTCTCTCACCAGGCAGGCCACGGGGACCCTGGAACACACACCAGGACAGCACAAGCGTGAGTTGACTCCAGGACACTCTGCACCATCATTTAACCTGCAGGCCCTTCCTGGACACCTGAGGGGAGGGAGCGTGCAGTGCCCAGGAGGCAACGGTGTGGATGCCCCTGACCTCACCTTCCTGATTCAGGATGCTCCTATCACACCAAAGGTTCTTCTGCCATGGCAGAGCACACAGGTGTGCCTGTGGTTACCTACTGGGAGCCCTGTTCGAGGTACATCTTGCTTCTTGCAATAGATGGGCTCCCAAAAATGTTGAAAATAAACGAAATTTGTAAAAATGGAAGCACACCTCAAGTGTGCTAACGGATATTTCAAGGAAATGTTGGTGAAACCTTGACCAAATCATCTACTTGGTACATTTTGCCTTTTGCTCATAATCAGATCAATCTACAAAATTGAGTACCTACTTTGCATAAAGGGAGCCATGGCATTTACGGTGAAGCCACCTGCCAGGCTTTAGAAGGTATCTGAAGAGTGTCTGGAGAGGCCCTTCTGGGGGCAATGCTCATACTCACCATTGGGCCTGGAGAACCGTTCTCTCCTGGGGAACCACTCTCACCCTGGAAAACAGAGGCAGAGGGTCAGTGACTGGGACCCCAGTGCTAGCCCCCAGACAACTCCCATGGAAGAAGCCGAAAGCCCTGGTCATCTCAGCTAGCACTGACACCCCCAAACTTTAGTTCTGTGAGGGACAATTCCCAGAGCTCTCCAGAACTGCCGTTTGTACATTAGGACGTAGGACTGGTTGTCCTAACCCAAGCTGTCCAGATGTCCTAACTCCACTGAGCTCAGTAGCATCTCCTCATTGTCCGTCCCCCATCCTTGTGTGCTTCTTGGTCCTTACCTTCACACCTGGAGCACCAGCTTCTCCCTTAGCACCATCTAGACCTGGGTAACCCTACGGGACAAGAGAAGACATTCAATCGCACTTCTGGGGAAGCCAAATAGGAAGATTCATGTCCTCAAAAGCTTTTTCCTCCCTTGGCCAATCCCTTCCTTCCAACGCCCTCACCCATGATACTTACTCTGTGACCTTTGACACCAGGAAGGCCTGGGGTTCCTGGGAAGCCGCGAGCACCCTGCAATCCAAAGAAGAGATTCTCAGGGCACCAAGCAGAACCGGATCAAGACTGCCCTGGGCTGCTACAGAGCCCTCAGAGCCAGGGAGCAGTGGAAGCCCAGCACTGGGACCATCTTTCAGTCAATCCCAGAATCCCCCTCACTGGGCCTCACCCCATCTTATGCAAAGTGCGTATGAACAACTGCCAGCCTCCCAGGGCCCATGCTAGGATCAGAGACATGGTCATCAGCATGAAGGTGTGATGTACGTGGAGACTGCTGGAATTTTAGGAGTGAGCTAACGGAACTGGATGAGCTGGGCGGGAGGCCACTGCCTTGGCTGCAAGGAGGGAGACTCTGGGAATGATGTTGGAGGCTGGGGAAGGTGGGGCTTTACCTGAGGACCAGGAAGGCCTCTCTCGCCAGGTTTTCCAGCCTTTCCAGCTTCACCCTGAAGGGGGAGAGATGAACCTCAGCTTCCTCAGAAGACACGTTAGCACAGCTGGTACACTCCAGAGCACCGTCTCTCCTCCCAGCCCGCCATGCCTTTGCCCACCTGCTTCCTCATCTCCACCCCCCTCCTTCAGGCCCCAGACTTCCCCAAATGCCTTCCCTGGGTCACCGTGTCTTCTCTCACACAGCTGCCTGTGCCCTGGGCAAGCTCCTCCGTCCCCAACCCCACGGCCTCCAGCCTCCCCTGGTGGGCTCCCTGTCTCCTCTCATAGGCGCTGCTGACTGGCCTAGGGCCCCCTAACCTCAGAGACTTTCACTGCCTAATGGGATTCACGAGTGCCAACTCTTGTCTCTTCCCTTTGTTTGCATCCCTTGCAGACATCCTGACTCAGGCTGAGCTTTTCCTAACTCATTTACAATTAAGATAACGTTGAGTGTTTCTTTCTTTTCCTTCTCTACATCTTTCCCCTTGTGTTTTCCCTCTCCCTTCTCTCACTTCTCAATTTCCCTTCCAGGAGTTAATGATGTTTTAATTATTTCCCTTCCCAGTGGGTCCAAAGCAGTCCCCAAGGCAATTGCAAGCTAAGTTGCCAGTGGAAATGTGGACAGTGGGCGGAGTCCGAGTCTCCAACAGACCAGCTCTGCCCCTCAGGTTGCCTCCCCCTTGGGTCAGGCCGAGGGTGCCTCTGTATCACTGCCCAGCACCCCCTCTCTGGGCCCTTTCAAGTGAGGCGGCCACTTGTTTGACTCCTCAGGTGTACTCACATCGTCACCAGGTTTTCCAGGGGGGCCAGAAGGACCGCGGGGACCCATGGGACCCTACGAACGAAATAGGAGAGTTTAAGAGATGGTTGGAGGGGGAAGATACCTAATCAGTGGACAAAATTTGGGGATTGCAGCTTTTGGAAGCTAGTTCCTCTATAAGGAAAAAATGATGGAAGAACCCTGGGACCTCCCTGGCAGTCCAGTGGTTCAGACTCCATGCTTCCAATGCAGGGGTTGTGGCTTTGCTCCCTGGTCAGGGAATTAAGATCCCCCATGCGGGCAGGCTGCGTGGCTTGGCCAAAATATTCAACTATACCCCAATTAAAAAAAAAAAGATGGGGCTTCCCTGGTGGCACAGTGGTTGAGAATCTGCCTGCCAATGCAGGGGACACGGGTTCAAGCCCTGGTCTGGGAAGACCCCACGTGCCGCGGGGCAACTAGGCCCGTGCGCCACAACTACTGAGCCTGCACGTCTGGAGCTTGTGCTCCGCAACGAGAGGCCGCGAAAGTGAGAGGCCCGCGCACTGCAATGAAGAGTGGTCCCCACTTGCCACAGCTAGGGGAAGCCCTCGCACAGAAACGAAGACCCAACACAGCAAAAATTAATTAATTAATTAATAAACTCCTACCCCCAACATCTTCTTTAAAAAAAAAAAAAAAAGATGGAAGAACCCGCTTTGTGCTGAGAGAGAGCAGAGGCACAGAGCAGATCATAGTGGGAGGCAGTGGACAGCACGGGCCAGGGGTGACCCAGAAAAAGGACTGAGATGACAGAGTCCTGGGTGGTTCTTGCCACATCTGGCTCTCTGTTCCCCCAGAGCTAAGAGGGGACACCTGGGTTTCCTTTGAGCCCTCCACCGTGGAAAGTGCTGGGCAGAGCCCGGGAGGCGACAGGATCGGGGTCGGAGTGGTACATCATTGGAAGCTCCCCCCGAGGAGGGCAGGGCCCACGGAGGTACTCACAGCAACGCCGGGTTCCCCAGGTTCACCAGGATTGCCTTGAAATCCTTGAGGTCCCTAAAATGTAAAGTGAGGACACCAGGTTGGCCCCCCGCAAACTGACATTAGAGGGCTTGAAAGCATCTGTGTCTCCACCTTCCAAAAGGAAAGACCCAGTACTTACGGGAGCACCAGCAGGGCCTGGAGGTCCCCGAGGTCCCATGGGGCCCTGCATTGGAACAGAAAATGAGGAGCTTTACTGGAAATGCTTCACCCACAGCCTCCAGGGTGCCACCTCCTCCCAGCCAACAGCCCAGACAAAGGACAAGGAGTTACTCTGTGAGCAGGGGGCCAGCAGTGGCTGCCCCCTCTCATTTCCCACTCCCCTCGCAACAATCTATTTTTATTTATAGGTATCATTTGGACAGAGAAGCTGGCCTTGCTTTCCCCTGGACAGCAGCCATGTTTACTAAAGTCTGAGTTTCATTTAGCATGTGCCAAGTGGGAGCTGCAGGGCTGAGATTTCCTGCTGGAAGTCTTGTGGATGCTGGAGAACAGTGGCTGCTGTCTGCATTCTTCAGTTCTCATTCCAAGAGCAATAGCAACTGGCCTTCTGACAGATCAGCCTATATGCCTCTCTCCATCCTCATTCTTCTTAGTCACTCCAGTGCATCATTAAAACTGGCATCCATCGCCGTTAAAACCCAAATGCTTTGGGCTAGCTAAATGGGAGGTTACGTAACTGCTGGGGAAGAGCTGCTCTAAGCAATTACCTGTAAAGTGAGGTTGTCAGAGTCCCTGGCTCTGCTAAGGGCCACCTCCTGCCATTCTGGCTGCAAAGAACTGGTGTTTTTTTCTTACCATTGGTCCCTGCATTACTCCCAACTGGGCGCCACCAGCCTTCTCATCAAATCCTCCAGCCATCTGAGCAGCAAAGTTCTGCAAATAAACCCAACAAAGGTAAAAGCTTGAGAGGCCCTGTGCTTTTCCTACTTGGCCAGGTAAGCTATATCTGGATAGCAAATACTCTATTTAGATAAATTCTAATTGTTGGAGACTAACCTAGCATTGATCTGAATCACTAATGATTCCTGAAAAATAGTTTTGGAAATGGGTTATTAGATGACAGTGGCATAGTCATTCCCCTGGGAGATGAAGTGTTATTTGGAAGAGTATCCATTACTTGCATTTCATTTTATAAGTTTTTTTAAAAAATTCTAAGATATTAAATACATTATTTAACATAACTTGAGAAATATAACTAAAAATATCACTTTTAAAGTTTCTTTTTTTCTTTTCCAAGACTTTAAAGCCCAGCAAAAGACTAAAATGAACAGTCTTGAAATATTTTAGCAGGGGATGTAGTAGGCACCTATGAACCATTCAAGTTTAAAAATTTAAATCATAGCAAACATCAAAATGGCAAACCTGCAAAAACTGGGCAATAATATAATTTGTTGATTGGTTTGATTCCAAAAATGACTTTAGCCACACACCTTCACTCAGTGGGGCTCTTTCATGAGACTAAATAATTGCTTGGAATGTACTTGGCAAAGATGAAGATTCAATGTCTTCCAAGGACAGCGGTCACTCTTCTTCCAGGGAACTACAAATGCCCAGTCATCCTCTCCCCCAAGCCCCACACCCACTCCCAAGAATCAGCCACACAGTACAGACGCCAGGAAGCCAGGTAACCGAAGACTTGCTTTGCAGAAACCCAGTGAGTGAAAAAAGTCATCCCTTAGCACCACAGTCTCATGCCTACTATGTGGTTCCACTAAATTATAGGCCTGGGGGAGAAGCCCATGGACAGGCTGTGTACACACTGTTGGCAGCCCTGGGAGCCAGCCAGGTGAGTGTGACTAGCAATTTAGAAGCCACGCTTCTGGAGGGACAGCCTGAAGGAAGGGGACGTAAGGATACTTACTCCACCAAGACCAGGGGGGCCAGGGGGGCCAGGAGGGCCAGGGGGGCCAGGGTTTCCAGGGGTCCCAGGCTCTCCATCTCTGCCACGAGGTCCAGGAGCACCCTTGGCAGAAAGAGAAAAAGGCCCCAATGAGAAGCAGTGTTTATGCGAGAACCATCTGTCTACAGGCTGCCCTTGAGGAGGTAGGTGGTCAGTCATTTGGGGAGGGGGAGCTTAGAGAACCTTGGCAGTCCACAAGGGTCAGACAGCATTGTTTCTCTACTCACTTTTTCACCTTTGTCACCACGATCACCTCTGGGTCCTTGTTCACCTGCAGGTCCCTGAAAATGAAGAAAATATTGAGATGACAGCAAGACCAGGGGCCTGCAGTTCAGTAACTCAAGGAAGACACGGAGGAAGGGTTTTCTCCCTTTCTTACCTGAGGCCCAGGAGGTCCTTTGGGTCCTACAATCTGTGATAGAGAGACCCACAGGATGGCAAGTTAGAGGGAACCTCAAGGAAATGACCCAGTTAGAGCAGTAGATGCAACATGGGAGTATAATGCGTACTTACATCCTTGATGTCTCCAGGTTCTCCTTTCTGTCCCTGAAACATGAAACACTGTCAGGATTGAGCCGAGCAAGCCCACCAAGCCCCGAGCACAAAACCTTGCCCAGGAGCCCTTGCATCGAGATGCCCTCTGAAACAGATCCCTGTTGATGTCTAAAGACAGGCTGAATGAGCACAGCACTGCTTCTAAAGAAGGAAATATAAAGGCAAATGAAAGAGCAAAAAACAACAAAAATCCTCACCTTTGGTCCTGGTTGCCCTGCAAATGGAAAAAAATAGAGAAGGAAAATGTAAGATTCATGAGATGGATACGTATAACTTCTTGTCACTTAGACACTCTTTAACGGATCAAACAAAGAAAGGGACACAACCAGGGAACGAGGCAGCTTCCTGTTACTCCACTGAACCCCTCTGTTGGGGTGTTAGGGTCACTGGGGTCCTGGAGTTGCTGAGGTCCCATGAGGAATGGAGATGATCCAGACTTTGTTATTCAAAAGGCAGTCAGCATGCACAAGAATGGAGTAGGGGTGGTACAAAGAGAAAATGAAGAATTCAAGATCTAATCAGCCGCCAAGAAAGAAAGCACCCGAAACTGAGAAACTGAGAGGTTCAGTCCCTTCTCTTCCTCACAGGGTAAGAAGCCCCTCCATAGCCCAAGCGCCACCCCTCCACCAACCTCCTCCACCCCAGAAGAAGAGTTAGGTAGTTGGAAAGTTCTTACATTCAAGCTGGATCTCCGTGAAGCAAGCACAAAAAAACAGCAGAGCACAGGAGTTACAGAGGGCATTGAAGCCAGTGTGTCACCCGAGTCAATAACCCCTTCCCCCTTTGTAGCAGCGAAGTAGTAAAGGTGATCAACGCTTCACTCAGGTCCCCTCAGAAATGATCTGGGAATCTGGACCATCAAAGCAGCTTCCCCAAGCAGCTTTCCAGGGTGGGTGAAGTGTTAAGAAAAGGCAACTGCTCGCTTCCCTTTCAATTGTCTTCTCTACTTGAGCAGAAAGGGAAAAGTGAGGGCCACCCAAGAGGCCTAGATGTGTGTCCCCAGCCACCCTACAGGGAGATAGGGCATGTGTTCCAGAGCTGAGGAGGGGTCACCTGCACACCCACCAGCCCTGGCTCCAGCTGGGAGCTAACAACCCACCAGAGTGCAGGCACACGGGGCTCTGTCACAGCCCCATCTCTGCCCTTCTCCTAGGAACTTGCTTCTTAACTGGCAGTCAACGCCAACAGAGGCAAAACCAAAAGGAAACTGCCACCAGTGGTCCATATTTCAAGAAGGGGGCCTGCCCTCTCTGTCTGCCCGCTGGCCAGCAGAGCTCGCTCCACACTGAAGACCATACATTTGAGGCCTTCTACAGAGAAGCCAAGGTGTGGGTACTGGAGGAGGAGTTAGTCTGCGGTTTGGCCGGAAGGAGCACTGGATCTCCACGGTGGCTCTAGGGACCTGCAGAGGTGATTCCAGTGTGGACACTTGTGTGGAATCACCTCTGTCCTCCATGTCTTGGAAGCATAGTTTTTGGAGGTGTTGGGTGAGGAAGGACCCCTCTAGTGTGTCAGGCTCACTCAGTGTCAACCTGCAAGCGAGAAATGGCCTTTCCTTTCAGCCTCAGCTGCTGGGATCCCATGGATAACCAGCCCCTCCGCTTCGCAGAGATGGCCGGCATCCATGGCAGGGCATTTGCTGCCCCTGCAAGTAATTTATTTATATGGAACAGGAAATAAATAAATTACGACCACTGGCAGTGGTGAGGTCAGTTGAGCAGATGGGGCAGCACTCTCCGAAGGGGGTCTCGGGGCTGAGGCAGTCTTTCATGTCTTCACAGATTATGTCGTCGCAGAGGACAGTCCCAGTGTCACAGACACAGATCCGGCAGGGCTCGGGCTTCCACACATCCTTATCGTTATACCTCTGCCCGTCCTGCACACAGCTGCCAGCCTTCTCTGCACCGGGGGTGGGGCAGGGGAAGCAGACAGCCGAGGGAAGGAGGGGGTGAGGAGTCAGAAGGGAAAAAGAGAAAGAGGTTGCAAGTCAACTTGACATAATTCAAATGCTGAAGAAGGTGGGCCACTCGAACACAGAGAACTTGAAAATGGCTTTTCTAAGACATCATTCATTCTTCCACGGAGTCAACAAACATTTATTGTGTGCCTTGCACTCTGCTGTCTATTCACCAGTGGAAATCCTGACCCAGCAGGGAAGGCGAGGGGGACTGACTATGCCGTACTGTCTTCAGGCATCTAGCTAAATACAACTGACAGCTAAAATTTAGAAGGCGTGCAGAAAATTCTACCCACAAAAAATTAGACTCTGCAAAGAGCCAGGCTCCAAAAGTGATATATGAGGGTGAGGTGTGTGTGAAAGGAGGAGCTGTTACAATTAGGATCTTCTTCCATTCTTTAAATCATATTAGGATTAGGACCAAGTTGGGGAGGGGCATAGGCCCAGTTAAACAATACACCTGGGACCCAAGGGTATAACAAAATGCCCTGGGAGGCAAGCAGGGCCAAAGAACCCCGCCCCGCTGCCGGTGCTGACCTCCAGCTGTAGCCCTCTCTGGAGAGACCCTGCTTCCATCTGAAGACAACAGCCCAGCTTGGAGGAAGGGGGGTGTGGAGGGGGGCTTTGAATGCCTGGTCCGGGCTAAGATTAGCCAGTCCAGGCCTGGCCTCCTCCAGGAACGCAGACCAAGAACGGCATGCACTAGTCCCTCTCCACAAGCGGCCTGCCTTCCGGAATTCGCCCTGCAAACGAAGCCTGTGCTGACAAGAGCGCTCCGGAGAGCGCCAAGCGCGGCCGAGCCCGCGCCACGTGCCGGGGAGCGCCCAGTGCTGTTTTTCTCATCAAAATCCCCAAAGCCCTGGCGACTGCGGGAGTTGAATAATAGGAAAGGGCCACAAACCAGGTGGGCGGAGAGAGAAACGGCCCGCCCCGTGCTCTTTAAGGAGACTGAAAGATAAATCTTTTTCTGTCTTTTTTTTTCCACTAGAAAAACTCCACCCAGCCTTTAGGCGAGATAATCACGGGGGAAGAGGCGGGGAGAGGGAGCCTAGGGTATATACAGTTGTTGCTGGGACGCACGCACCGCTATAAATAGGTGGAGCTGTAGAAAGCGAGCGGCGGGGGAGCGACTGGAAGAACCCCCCCCACACACACACACACCCAAGAGGGGCCGTGGGGGAAGAGAGTAAAGTGCTGGGAGAGCGGGGTGCACCCTGAAGGCGTATCAGATTTCCGTTGGAAGGGTGGCCGGGGATGAGCGGGCGCAGGGGCGGGGCCGCAGCGCTGGGCGTGAGAGCCGTCGGGTGACTCTTTGTGCCTGCGGCTCTGGACACGGCTCGCCCACAGACACTGGGAGGGTGAAAAGTGGGATTAAATGACTGCCCCAGAAAGGAGCCAGCGCCGTAACCGGATCCCCTAGGTGTGGACGGAGGAGCCCAGCGCCACCATAATTGCTGCTCGAAACGGCTGCCGATAGCATCCCGGCGCGCCTGATCGGGTTCCCCTCATTACCGCAGCGCCACATAAGTGATTCTTTGTAGCAGGCCAATTAAAAAGTTACCTCTTTCGGGGAACTGTTTTGCTTCGCAGCCGCTTTGCGCAGGGCTGGAGCCCGGGAGGTGTCGGCGGGCGGGCACAGGGGAGCATTGTGGGAGAGGGGGTCGGGGAGTCCTGGGGAACCCACCGGACCTCGTCTGTCATGAATGCGGCTTTTCTCGAGTGCACACAGAGCCCGATTCACAGGTCTCCGCAAGGAACCAGTTTAAATAAATACGGGCAGCGTTTCAGCCCCATCTGGAAGCCATCGCTGCCAATCTCCCAACGCAAACAAGCCTCACAATGGAGGATTGAGGTCTCTCCCCTGAGCCGAGGGGCACATTCAGAGACGAGGGCTGTGAAATGCAGATGTGGGTCAAAGACGCCGCAGCCAATAAGTTTCTCAAACTTGTGGAAAGATGGGGAGGAGGGGCGTGCCAGAGTTCTAGGTTTCTGACATTCCTGATGTCCACGCAGACTGCGTCTTTCCCCACGTCACGTCTTTGGGTCCGCTGACCCAGGGGAGGAGGGTACGGAGCCGGGATGCGCCAGGGTGCAAAGTCAGCGGCTCCAAAGCACTCCCTCTGGGGAGGAGGAGGAACGACTGGAAGATTTAGGCCCAAGAAACTGTGGAATTCACTACCTCCTGGGAAGGCTGCGGCGCTGAGACGCTCTGCCACTTAAGTGAGCGCCTCTAATACCAGATGGAGAACTGGGGAATTATTTTAGAGTCACCTAGCTAATTCCACTGCACACTGAGGCAGAGGTCAGTCGAGAAGACAGTTTTGTGAGTGTGTGCATGCAAATTTAGGACAAATATATAGTCAGTCCGAGCTGGGGCCACTTATAGACGCACCGTATTCCAACAAGTACCCGGGAGTGGGCCTCCAGTTTAGTGCACCATCCGACCGCCTGGCCAAAATCTCCTGCCCGGGGCTCCTTGCAGCTGCACCGCAGGCCCCAGTCCTGACCCTGTCCCGGTCAACCACCCTAATGAATGGAAAGTCCTTCTGGGTCCGCCGCCTTCTGAACTGTGGAGATAGCCTAGTGGCAGACGAGACTGCAGACAGCCTCGTCGGCAGACGGACTTTGATTTCCATTACTCCCCCAGCCAAAAAATTTCCCCTGCGATTGATTTACAATTTGTAACATACAAAGACAGGGCTGGAATCCCAGCCGTCGGAAACGTGCCCAAACACGTGGGAAAAAAAAATAACTTCTCTACCTAATACACTTTCCAGGCTTCATTTGTCCTAAATATAATCCCAGACAGTGGGACTTCACCAAAGGAGGCGATGGAAAGGTGCGGTTCGAACCGCCTTTGGACCAGAGTGTAAAACTGCCATCTCTAGCTATATTCGGTTGAAATTGTTATAGCCAGAAACTTTTAGAAAAGTAACTCATTGTAGTACCTGGGCGGGGGTGGGGGTGTTAGTGGGAAAGACGGCGGGGAGGGGGCGCTATTTTCCTGGGCGTTTGAAAAGCACGGTCTGGTTGGAATGTTATCGCCTTTCAGATGGCCTCTCCTACCGGGAAGTTTCTGTATCCTTTCGAGGCAAGGGGAAAGCCGAGATGCGTAGAGGGCTGCACTTTGCTCCTGGGCCAGCCGTGAGGGGGAGGAAACCCTCGAGAGGCGATGAGGTCTCAGAGTGTCTCTCCGAAGCCCTTCTTTGTGGCCTCGGATTTCAGCCCACCAGTTTCAGAGAATCTCCTTTGTCTAACTTCCCTTTGAATCCCCAGGCACCAACCCCTGGACACTCCTGGGCCGTCAACCCCTTGGCGCTTGCTCGCTCCTTTGCTCGCGCTCTTTCTCTCCTACTTTTCCTAAGCTCGATGGGCCGCAACCTGTTTTGCTGAACTCTGAGTGCTTCAGAAAGCCAAGTTGTGTGCGTGTGCGCCTAATTATCAAAGCTGGTGGGAAAGAGCGCGCTTAAAATCTGTGCGCAAACCTCGGACCCGACGCTTTGCTTGTTTAGTATTCCTTTGCAACGCAGGGACCTGCAAATGCCTCCAACCACGACCGGCACGGAGGACTGTCGGACAGAGCCCCTGACTTGCAGAACTCCGCTCGATGAGCTTCTGCGCATCCGCAGGCTCCAGAGCGCGAGAGGGCCAGGGAGGAGGATGCGGAGGGACGGCACAGAAGGGTGGCAGGCAGGGGCTGTGGGCAACTTACGGACATCCTGGCCGTGACACCGAAGGACAGCGGCGACGAGCAGCGTCAGCAGCACCAGCGTCTGGGGAGCCCCGAGGCGGATCATGGCTCACCGCGGGGCCTGGCGGAGCCGGGCCCGGGCGGAGCGCAGCGAGGCGGCAGGAGCACGGCGTAGGTCCGGGTCTCTACCGCGCCCTCATGCAGGAGGCCCCTCGGAGCAGGAGGAGGAGGCAGGAGACCCGGCAGCCCAGCAGCGCTCTGCGTCTTCTCTCCGCCGCGGCGCCCGTTATATGCGCCCGGCCCTACTCGAGGCTGGAGAACTCGCCCAAACCGCGGGCCGCCCCCGGCCCCCCGCGGGGTTGTAACCTGAGACCCCGCCCCCGGAGCCCGCCCGGGCCCAGCCAGAGCCCGCACCTGCCCGGGCCGGACCCCCCTCTCCGCTAGCCCTGCTTCCCGCCCCCCACCCCTAGTATGCCGAGTGGCCTGATCGGGCGGGGCGCAGAGACGGCCCCTGTACTCCCCTCCACCCGGGGCTGCGGCGCTGCCCTCTCCGACCACAGGCGGGAAGGGGGGCCTCCGGCCCCTCCCCTCGGAGTTCTGCCCGGATTGGAGGGGCGGGGGGTGTTTGCAGAGGCGCAGGCTGCGAGCCCTAGACCGTGGACGGAAAAGACTTGGGAAGGAGGAGGGGAAGCGGTAGAAAGGAGCAGCGGGGGAGGGAGAGAGGGGGCATCGCGTTGGGACCTTGGGCGGGAGGCGAGGGGAAGGGCGCAGGGGGAGCCCACGAAGTAACTGGAGCCTAAATCTTGGAGACTGGCAAGCAGGGCCAAGTTTGGGGGCGTCGTCCCGACCTATCTTCTAGCAGCTTCTCGAGGGGCACCTGGCCCCTGGGCTCCCACCTGGAGGTTCAGAACGACATCCCCCCCAACCCCTCCCCCATCCAACTATGCGATGAATGAGCCCCGTCTGGAACCGCAGCAGGCGCGGACCCGAGCCGAGCGCCAGGAAAGGGGCCGGCGTGTTACAGCACAGAGGGAGACCTGTGTGAAGGTGTGGAGGGCGGCGTCCGACCCTGGGGAGGGGGCTCGAGGAGACATAGAGGACCGAGGGAGGCGAGACTAAACCGTGCGCGCGGCCGAGGTGGGGGACTGTCTAGTTCCAGGCTCAAACTCGGTGTCTGCTCTTCCTGGCCGGGGTCCGGGAGTCCCGGGGGGGCAGGGGGTGGGGGAGTGGGCGCTGCCGGCTGGGATTGAGCAGCTCTGGCCAGGGACGGTGGGCCACTACTGTAGCCCTGGCCAGGGAGGGAGGAGGCTGCTCCAGCTGGAGCGGGTTCTGTGAGCCAGAGGAGAAGCCAAAATTCCCTCGGTGGCCCCCTGGCCCTCACTTCCCACCTCATCTCACCTTCCCCGGTGAGCGCCCTTCTGGCACCTTGGCCCAAATGCTGCCTTGGAGAAGGGCTCAGCTGAGCTCTCTCTTGGCTCCAGGTGTCTCCATTAATAATACCAGGGAGGAAAAGCCCCCAAACAGACCTTCTTCCTCTGGATGGTTTTCTATCCCTGAGGATTGTAAGGCCCCCCCAAAGAACTTTAGGCAAAAAGGCAAACTTTAATGCAACTCAGAATTTGGAGTTTGACTTAACCAGAAATCCCCTCCCCAGTGGTGGGGTTTCTGCAGCGCTTTCCTCCTTGAAGCTGAAGGAGCTTAGAAGCTGCTTCTCCACACAGGCCTCAGTCTTCACCTGCCTTGGGCTTTGAAGTTTCTCAGAGTAGAGCCCTGAATTCCAAGTGTGCAGAGTTTTAACTTCAGTGCAAGTGTGCTGGCTCGAGAGTGAAGGAACTTGCATTGTTTAAAGAAATACCACCACGCTTTGTCTAGTCTGGATGGAGGTGGGTGAAGGATTAAAGCACTGGCTCCAACTTCTCCTCTACCTGCCATGGGCCTTCCTTGGCTATTTTCCCATCCTCCTGTTCAAGACCTTAAGCTCTGAGCCTTTCCCCAGTCCCAGCTGGGAGAAGGCCAGTCTCACCCCCTGAGGTGTCCCATGCCCTGCTTGGAGCCATGGGTCCTATCTTCTCCACCTGGAAGGTAGAATGACCAAATCTCACACATTATTCAAGACCCCCTACGTTTACGCCCCCTGAGAGCCTTCTCTGATATCTCTAGAATGCGATGTTTCCCTGCCTTTCTGACTCCCTCTGACACTTATAGCCTGTATCCACAACTATATTCTAAGCTACATACTTTTTTGTGTGGTTTTCATTCCCTCCTCCCCCCGTATTCATTGGTCTTATCTTACTAATGAGCCTAGAAGCTCCTTGGGGACAAGCACAGTTGCCTAGCACAATTTTAGGACATAGGAGGATTTAAGAAAACCCGTGTGGACTACTGCATTTAGATGCAAAATATGATTTATTTTCTGATACAAGCAATACATATTTTCAGATACAAGCAATACAATACAAGCAAATCTAGACATTTATACAACTGACCTCAAATACAAGTGGCCATAAAAGTTCAACCAAAAAAAAAGAGTTTGGGTGAAAACACTAAAATAGATGAAAAAATTGAAGCCTATTTCAAAGTGATCTGGTTCAGTGGGCAAAAATCATACCTATTTCTGTTGGTAAGTTGCTCTTGATTTCATCCTCTAACACTGCGATTCATCTTTGCAGTGAACTGTGTCTACATGTAAGAGCTCTGGAGTCTTCCCAGTAATAATGGCTCATTTGTGAATACAAAATTTAGTTCTCTACTCCCCATGGGGTGGGGGAAGATTTTTCACCAGAGATGAGAATTGACAAAAGCAAAATAAAATTTAAATTGACAAAGCCAAAATAAACTATGGAAATTATTTAAATTCTAAAGTCAACTAAATACCAGTATTAATATTTTACCCATCCGTGAATCCAAACAACTACAATTAAAAACCCCTAATTTGTGACTCAGACTGGGACTGAACCTATATGTGGGAGGCAAAAAAAATCACTGATTTGGAGATTACTTACCCAGCAATCTCACTATCCAGAACATAGCCAACAAACTGAAAAGAAAGAGAAATAAACCTGTGAGCTGGGGGGAGAAGCAGCACTCAGAATTCTGGGCAGCCAGAATTTGTGTTATGTGCTAAACCTTATGCATTTTATGTGTAACAGTGTCCCTCTTATCCTGCGTCTATTAATTCATAGTTTAGATACTGCATTAATAGATAGTCATCTGACCTCACCAATTAGATGCAGAAAAATCGAGGTAAGACAGGAGAGCAGTTGATGAAACACAGGAAGAACAGCAAGAAGGGACAGTAAGACAGGAGATAGAAAAGGAACCAATAAAGAACACGGTTGCCTAGGGCCAATAGGTTAGGGGTCAATAGTCCTAAAGTCCTCAGTAGTTCCAGGGAGTATCCTGGTTTATAGCATGTGCTGCTGTCCCTGTGGTTCATATGATGAACTTAAATGTCCAATAAAATGTTAACTCAAGTTTAATATGGTCTCTTCGGGGAGACAGGGATATTTGTATTCCATTTTAGAAAGGTTTCCATTAAACATAATGAAAGTAAATGTTTGTTCACTTAATGTGGAAAACCTTATATCCTAGCAGTGTTAAATAGATGCAAAGCACTGCAATGTCTAGAACTGTAGAAGTGGAATCAAAGAGCTGCTATTTCCCCCCACTTAGTGGAAGGAAGGCATCGACGGCTAAGGATGAAGGTCCCACGTGGCCTTCATTGTTCACTTACATCTTTAAGTACGGCAGTCTTGGTAGAACAGTTAGAAATTAAACAGACACCATCAGTGTATCTACCCCAAATCAGACCAACTCAGCGAGACAGGTGGATTAAACCATTTTGTGTTGTATAAATGAAATAACTATTTCACTATTTTTCTCTCTTTTACGGGGATATTAAATTTAGACTTATAGTGGACACAGCCTTATTGGGAAAGATATTTGTAGGTAAACTGTAAAGAAAAGATCGCTTTCTCTCCCTCTACACAAATCCCATTTAAAAATAGTGATAAAGTGAGAAAGGATTCACATTCCAAAGAGGTAAGCCCCAAATATGGCAGGTGGTGAATGCACGCACTTCACACAGCCAGCCACGGTGGAGGGAGAGCCGCGCCAACTTGCTCAGCCACATTCAGCTTCTGTTGGTTGGGCTCAGTTGAGACACCTTTTCAAGATGTGTTTATGTTTTTCTTTGGCATTTTTGGGGCAGAGTAACAGGATCAGGACTGTCCAGGGTAGGGTTTCTAGATTCACGGCGTACATTCCATTTCATGGGAGCATAAATGTGTTACTATGTAGTCTCAGCGCAAACAGCATTAAGAATCCAACTCTGTCTCTTCGGTCCTATCCCGGCGCCATACGCGTTCCGTTTAGCGCTCATACCGAACACCCACTTCTGTATGAAATGGAGATATGGTGAGGATTAAGAGACTGTCTTTGAATCTGCAGGGGAAATGAGAACAAAAGACTGTGAAAAATGCTGCACGCAAGGTACCCTCCTTCCTCCTAAAATGCAAACCAAACAAAAACAGAAAGAACAGCATTCTGGAAGCCATACAGCAAGCTGGGGAAGGTTTCCTAGGAAAAGTGAGTCTCCAAGGGTGGGTGGGGTTTTGAAATGTGGAGGTATAGTGAGAGGACAGGAGGCACCTATAAGAAAGCAAAGGAGGGTAGATGAACCAGAAGACATGATAGGGGCCCCAGAACAGTGTGGAGTCAGCCATGGGGGCCAGTGGGAATAAGACGTAGCACTAGGGATGAGATAAAGGCCAGACACAGAGGACTCCATGAGTGCCACTAGTTGTCACTGGGTCTGGCTCAGACCTGCCTTTTTTACTTCTCATTTTTTCCTTTTCTACTTCTATCTCCTACTAGGTAGGCCTCTGGGGCAAAAGAAAAAGATGTCTGGGTTTTCTTAAGGCTTACTTTTTGAAGAAATAGCTGTACTTTTACACAGAAATACCTTCCCTTTTCACTTTTTTTTTTTAAACAAATCCCTTTCACGCAATATCTTGCATTTTCTTGAAGTACGTGGCTTTCTGGCTTAACGGAACATGTGTGTCTCTCATCAGCTCTTGCTGGTTATGGGGTGAAGGGAAAAATATCAGTGCCTCGATGCAGAGATGCTGGAGCACTCTCAGCAGAGGTTACATGTGAAGCAGTCATGGTTGTCCAGCCACATCTGTCTACAAGAGCCAGGGAGCATTTGCTCCGGGCACTCGTCAGGCAATGGCACAGCATGGTGGCTCCAGGGGACACCCTTCGAGGGACCGACAACCTGCCAGACATGTGAAAGTGGGTGGCTTCTATCTCCTATGTCTCTCCTTCCCTTGAACTCTTTGCACTAATATATAGCCCATACCATACCGTTGTGCCCTCATTCATTCATCCATTCATCTATCCCTCAACCATGTAGAAAAATCCTACTTGAGTTTATTCACACATCTTGAGAGCAGGGGCCGTACGGTTTTCCCCACGAAGTCTATCTAGCACAGTGCTGTCACGTAGTAAGTGTTCTAAGTTCTTGCTCCTGGAAGAGTGGTCCACAGAATCCACTCAATCAGATTTGGCATCTTGCCGAATCTCCAGATAACTCATGCGCCCATAAGGCTGGAGAAGTGCTGGTCTAAATGTTGGTTTGAGGATAGTTATTTGCGGCCCTGGCTAATAGAGTGGGTGTTGTCTTCAGTTCCAGACAGCCGCGATCGTGCGTGCACTGTCTGCCGGCGTGGCAAGG
Source organism: Mesoplodon densirostris (assembly GCF_025265405.1). Classification (NCBI taxonomy): domain Eukaryota; kingdom Metazoa; phylum Chordata; class Mammalia; order Artiodactyla; family Ziphiidae; genus Mesoplodon; species Mesoplodon densirostris. The sequence continues at coordinate 51,175,777 of NC_082671.1, read as the reverse complement.
AGGGGGCCTGAGTTAAGGGGTGGCAGAAAGGAGAAGTGAGTTGAGGGAGAGGGACGGACAGAGGGTTTGCCGAGGAGGAGGCGGATGCAGGACTTTGGAAAGCCTGCTGCTGGGGGTGCGAGCGTGTTAACTCTCAAGGGCCATCTCCTTCTGTGGTAGGTGGCAGGTCACTCTTCTTCCGTTCCATTTCTCTGATAGGAAGTGGGGTCGGTGCCAGGAAGAGATGGACCCATTCTAGAACTTGAGTCCGGAACTCCATGGAGACAGTGTCGGGGCCGAGCTGGAGTGGAGGCTGATGTCTTACCTCTTTCCCACCAGCCCTGCCACTCAGGGTCGTGACCCATGAACTCTTCCTGGGTGGGAATTTATCATGGAAAGCTAGGAGCTAGACTAGAGCCCCTGGGCCTAGCAGGGCACATACCCCTGCCTCTCCCCCTCTCACCCCTCAAGAAAGCCAGGCACCTGGAAACCAAGTTTATTCTACTGCCCATGGGTGGGGTGGACCTGCCCTCCAGGAAGTCCTTGAAAAGCTCAAGGGAATGTGTGGTAAGCTTCTGGTGGGTTCCTCTACCAAAAACAACCTCAGGAGAGAGCAGAGGACGTATGTGCGCCCTTCCCCAGCCGCAAACCCAGTGAAGGCGCCTCGTCTGTCCTGCTGAGTGAGGCACCTGTCTAGGGCCCGACAGGACACGCCCCTGCTCTGCACGCTTGCACCCCACTCCAGCCTGCAGGCCAGGCCCTCTGCTGACACCCACCCACTACCCCTGACACCGCCCCCCAGACTCCTGGGCTCAAAGCCAGGGACTTCCCTTTGACTGTCTCCCCTCACTCAGGCCCCCTCCCTGCCCGTTTCCCTCTCCCATGCCTCAGCCGGCGTCCTTTCCACTGCACTGTGCTGAGCACCAACGCAGAAAGATCTGTTTGATGTGGATCCTGTCCTTAGGGAGACCACCACCTCAGGGGAGATAGTCACATAAAGAGGCAAACTACGAGGTCAACAGGTTGCAACATAGTGTATCGCGGTGTGAGGCAGCTCAGTGCAATGCCGTACGTGGAAGCCCTCTGGCCTGGCATTTAACTGAGAATAGCTCTTCTTCGCACAGCTTTGGGTAGCGAAGGCAGCTTCGTCGTATCTGTGCCAAAGTGTTACTTCCTAATCGTTAGAATCTCCAGAGATCTGCCATCAACCCCACCTCCACATCTCCAACTGTAAGTTTCTTCCTCGGGCAGCTTAACTAAGACGCCAGCAGCAAGGCCCCGACAGTGGCTTTTTTCATTGTCACCTGGGGACCCTGCCCGGGAATCCTCAGCCAGTTGTACAAGAGCTCCGTTCTCATGGAAACAAGAGTAAAGAATCCCACTTACACCCTAGTTCCCTCCTATGCCAGCCCGTCAAGATGCCTGTCTGGTTTAATCCTAAAAGTTCTTAGAGACGCACATGCCCTTACCGTTGCCCTTCGACTTGCCCAGCCTAGACAAGGCAACTGCACTTCCCAGCTCTGTCCCCTCGGGCGAGTTACTCGGCTTCTCTGAACTTCATCCATAAAACAGGGATAATAGCCATTTTCTCCTGGGCTCATTGTGAGGATAAATGAAATACAGATGTGGAGCCTCGGCAGCGCACTCCACAGAGGAGGTTCAGAGTCACATTCATTATCTTCATCCCGGCTTTCCGTGGTCCCCACCCTATGTATTTACCCTTGCCCCACCTGCCTACCATACCATAAAGAAACAATCTCACTTCTCTGTTTTTAATTTAGTCTAGTCCTGTTAACATTTTTGTCTTACCAGTTATGTTTCCATGAGTTTGGATGACAACTGATAGTATCTAGTTTGATTGATGAAGATCCTGGGATTTGAGGTATAGAATTGAAAGTGTTTTCATTGTTTTGAAGTCAGTAACACAAACTCGGGATTCACAAACATTTAGTATTACCTGAAAAGGAAACTTGGCACTAGGGATACATGGACCCAATACTTGGGCACAACTTCTCCCTGAGAAGGAAAACAGGAGCTTCTAAGTTTACCATGAAAGCTAGGAAGACTAGGATAGTGGTTAAGCTTCTCAATATCTATCAGTTTAAACAAAAACATAACTGTGGAAAGACCAAGAATTGGGGGGAAATTACCCTGTAAGTCTTTTTGATCCAGTTTGATGAGAAGCTCCAGAGGATCTAACTCAAAGATGGGAGAGAGCGGAGCTGGTTCTTCTCAGGTCACAGTAGCACCAATGCTCTACAGCTGACGGGGAGAGGCATTAGGGGCGCCAACTCTCTGGCAGTCGAAAATCGGCATATAATTTACCCTGACCCTCTGTATGTACGGTTCCTCCATATATACAGTTCTGCCTCTGAGGATTCAACAACTGCGCATTGTGTAGTACTGTAATATTTACTATTGAAAAAGTAATGGGTCGGGGGGAGGTTTAGTTATCCCAGAAGCAGTGTGTGCAAGGTGAATCCAGCAGTAGGATGTGGTGGCTGGGAGTGAGGAGATGAGAAAAAAGCAATTTCATTATCATCCTTACTAGCAAACATTTAACGAACACCTACCTACATTATGTATTGTACTAGAGATAAAAATGTATGTAATATTTTATTTCTTCTCTTGAGTGGCTTATGCATCCTTGCAAATCTCTTGGGCATGGAGCAGTGGAAAGAACACTGGCCTTGGGGTCAGGAAACCTAAATTTTACACCTACCCATGCATCTAACTTGCCTCGTGATTTTTTTTTTTTTTTTTTTTTTTTTTTTTTTTTTTTTTGCGGTACGCAGGCCTCTCACTGTTGTGGCCTCTCCCGTTGCGGAGCCCAGGCTCTGGACGCGCAGGCTCAGCGGCCATGGCTCACGGGCCCAGCCGCTCCGCGGCATGTGGGATCTTCCCGGACCGGGGCATGAACCCGTGTCCCCTGCATTGGCAGGTGGACTCTCAACCACTGCGCCGCCAGGGAAGCCCTGCCTCGTGATCTTGATCCAATTGCTTTACTCGGTGAGCCTCAGATGCTTCATCTGTAAAATGAGGTAGCTGCGTGTGGTTTTACAATGACAGGCACCAGCTCCAGTTTCTTCTCCTCTATCACTTCACCCTAATCCTAGTTTCACTATCAATGACCCATCAGTTGAATCTGAAAATCAACCACTGTGAAGCTAAGGGATCAACTGGCTGAGGGTTTAACTTCCCCATCCAGTGTGACTAAGTCAGAGGGCACTTCCTCTGCCTTTGGGCTCAGCACCCCTCTCCCAGCTCCACCTGGGTCCATGCTAGTCACCAAGGAGAAGCAGAGCGGTTACTCAGGCACAGGAAGCAGGCCGCCTCCAGTACTTCCCTTTCCCCAAGACCCAGAAAAAAATACCTTGAGAAGAGAGAATATGTCTAGATTTGTCACCTCTGAGTTGGGCTTACAAGATGAAGCACCCATCAGCTGCACCAGTGTATCCTGGTCCATCTTCCAGGCTATAAGGGCTGACAACAGCAGATGCTCTGGGAGGCCATCACCCGGAGCCCTGCATTTTCTTGCCTGAATCAGCGGCTGGCCAGAGGTAGGGGAGGCATTCCCAGTGCACCTGGTCATCAACCTCTGACAAGCCCATTGAGCTGTCCTGGATAAAACTCCATGAGAATGCTAATTGATGCCCAAGTAGACATCAGTCATTCAGCCAGTGTTTATGTGATGCTTGTCTGTGGACAAAAGCCTGAGTGCGCTAACACACAAGTGTTAGCCAAGCATCTTCCACAAGCCCAGTGCACAGGTGTGATGTGAGGAGTGCAAAAGAAGTGTTTTGTAGTCCTCACACCAAGAAAGCTTTGACCCACATTTCAAGAGATGACCCACATTTCAAGCTGCTCCAATACAGCTTCAGAGACAAAGAGATGCTCTAAGACAGAACTGCCTAACAGAACTTTCTGTGATGATGGAAACATTCTGCATCTGTGCTGTCCAGTATGGTAGTCACTAACCACATGTGATGATTGAGCACTTGAAAAGTGGCTAATGCAATTGAGAAACTGACTTTTTAAGTTTTAATTGGTTTTCATTTTAATTAATTAGCTACATGAGGCTAGTAGCTATCATCTTGGACCACATGTCACAACCTTTGCTACTCAAAGTGTGGCCTGCAAACAAACCAGCAGCATCACATCGCCTGGGAGACTGTTAGAAATGCAGAATGTCAGGCCCCACCCCAGACCTGCTGAGTCAGAATCTGTATTTTTTAACAATATCCCAGGGTCTTGTGCTCGCTTGCACATGAAGTTAGAGAAGCACTAGTCCAGGGGCAGTGCTTCCCAAACTTGACTGTGTATTCAAATTCCTAATAAGGGGAGCTTTTAATATTCCCAAAGCTGTGACTGCACCCCAGACAAGTTAAATCAGAATTTCAGGCACCAGTGCTTTTTAAGCCCCCTCCTCATGTGATTCCAGTGTGCTCCCAAGTTTGAGAATGGCTGCTCCTGGGCCATGCAGCCAGCCTGGGTCACACTCTGATGGATGAGTGTGTGTGAGGACCAGTGCCTCATCTCTCAGCCTCTAAATTCACTTGTTGGGCCCGGCTGGCTGGGAAGCCAAAGGGAGTTATTCATCCTCAGCAAGTAAAAGAACTGGCTGGGGCTTATATTTGTTTCCAATGCCTAAGTGAGTTGTTCATAAGTTTTTGACAAAACACATCCAAATGCCACACCACCAGAGGATACTGAACGGGTCTGATGACTGGAAGGCTGGGAAGGGCTGATTCACTTCCTTACTCTGGGACTTGGATACCACTGGCATCCCAGAGCAGCCCTATGAAGGGAGATATTCTTCCCATCCAGGGTGGAGGCGGCTGGTTTTTCCAATGCCACTCTCTTCAGCTGTCCTTCCCTGTAGCTCAGCAAATGTCCAAGGGTCACTGGAGCCAAAGAGAAAAGGTGGATTTTCCTGAAGAGCCGGACTCTCTCATCCTGTTGATTCGAACAGGACCTTAAAGGCCCCAGTCACTTTCTAGTGATGAATGACTTTTTAGGAGATGAGTCTTCATCTTCCAGCTGGCAAAGACTCAGGAAAAGCATATCTGAAACTAGGCTCTGAGAAAACTGGGTCCCATGAACAGCATGGCTGTCCCAAGGGCTGGAGCTGCAGCCCCTGTATGGAACATCCATTTCCAGAGTCTCACTGAGGAATTTCATCCTTGACTTGGGTAATTTGGAGATGCAAGTGATGCACTGTGGAAATGGGATCCACAGCTATATGATTATTTGACCGTTTGTCTTGATGTGTCCATAGAGTTTCTTAAGCTTTCTATCCATAACTCTTCTCCACGTCGACCTTAGAAGACTCTGTCAAGACAAGGGTGACCTCAGAAACAAGGGAACAAGCTATGATGCTTTGCCCCTTTGGGGCAAGAGAAGAGTAAGGGCCAACACTGGGAGTGTCGGAGCAAGGACATCTGCTGCTGTCTTCTCCAAATCCACCTCCACCTGCAGGTTACCGAGCATCCTGCAGACATCCAGACATCCTTAGGAGGTTCTGTTGGCCAGCAGGCCCCTGGCCACAAGCCACATCTGAATGAAGCTCTCTCTTTGCTCCGACTGGATGTGGACCTAATTCTAGGGGGAGAATCAGGAAAAGAGACAGTGAGAGGATTTTCTTCCCTCCATGGCTGCGTACGTAGGTTATGCCCAGTGGGAACAGAGAAAGAAAGCTGGCTAAATGTTATCTCCTCCAACTCTCTTAACTTTATTGCTGTCCCACTGACTTGATGAAGACTCTCTGTCACCCACCTGTACTGTTATCTAGGCTGCACAATTAGCACTTTGCTAAATGCTCCCTAATTCTTCAATGGTACTTCATTACTGAGCCATAAATCATCAGGGCCCAGCAGGCTACTGGAAGGTCAAATGGTCCAACCCTCTTGACTTAGAGATGGAGAAAGGAGACCCAGGGAGCAGAGCTGTGAGCCACAATGGAGCCGAAAGCTAAAGCAGAAATCAGCAATGCTGCCCCCGTCTTTATTTCAAAGGTGGACCTTCTGTTCCTCATGGATGTTTGGTATTAATTTTTATCTTTAAAATATTACCTTAAAATACTCTTTATCTTGATTACTAAGGCTTTCTTGTGTGTCCTTACAAGTTTGCACCCAAAGCAAGTGCCTTACTTGCCTCTCGCCCTAGGCCTGGCTGGCCCTGGCAGGAAGGGTAGGGACTTGACCAAAGCAGTGCTAGTTTTGACCAGAGGCAAAAGGAGAGCTTGGGCCTTCCAACGACGTCTACCTCCTTCTTCTCTGTCGACGTCAAGTGTGAGATCTTGTTCCTCCAAATAAGTGGAGCGCTTCAACAGGTAGGGAGCTGAACTTGTGGAATAATAACACTCTTGCTTTGTTATTGTCCAGTCAGAGAAGCAATGTTTGCACATTTAAGAAACTGAAAAATTATTCCCTAAATAACAGATTGCTATTGATGATAGTATCAGAATAGTGACACTGCAGTGAGGTAACAAGAGATGTAGAAACATGGGCTAAAATGTGGGCCAGTTCCCCTGCCCAACCCTCTCTCACCTGTACTACTTTGGAAGTGAGGAAGCCCTTTCCATCCTTTCCAAACCCAGGCTGGCCTTCTTCAGAATAGTTTTGTTTTTTTGATACAGCTTCACCATACCTGTGGTTCTTTTCCTCACCCCATGCTCATGGCATAAAGCACAGCCTTAGGCACGTAAAGTGTGAACAATATGCAACAACTGGGCACCGATGAAGCACCTCTTCTTACGTTGTACGGTCATGTGACACGGCGTTCCTCTGCATGGATGCACCATGGCGCACCAGTCACAGGTTGATGGACACTCAGTTGCTTCTTTTTGTTTTCTCTCTCCTTCCCCTCCCCTCCTCTCTCTCTCAATCTCTCTTTCTCTCTCCCCTCTAACTTTTTGGCTGGGGATAACCCTCTTTTGTTTCTCTAGGGTTCTCCATTGCACAGTCATGTAAAGCACACAGTTTTCTTAGAAAGAGTACATGGTCCCTGCCCAGAATCAGTGCTGCTTGTGATTCACATCCTCTAGCTATACGATCAACTGTCCCCCACTCAAAAGAAAGGCTTGGAAACCCAAATTTATGGAAATCGTGGTTTGGTGGTAAGCTTTTACAGACAACTGTTCCCTAAAAATCTCTGTGGGCATGGCTGCTGGGAGAGCCCATAAAGAAGGAGAGGAGAGTGCAGTGAGGTGCCATCTCACCATGAACCAGGTTGGGTCAACTTTGCATCATCTACAAAGAAAGGAAAGTACTCTTGGTTTTTCTCCTTTTTTTCTCTTCTTTTTTTTTTAAAGAAAAAATATCATAACTTTACTATTATTTTTAATAGGTAATTCATTCACATGATTCAAGATTCCAAAGTTACAAAAAGTGAAGTCTCCCTCCCAGTCACCTACTTCCGCTCCCAGAAGAGACCAACATGACAAGTTCTCAGGTATCCTTCCCCAGAGATTCCAAGCATAGCTCAGCAACTGTTCCCCCACCTCTCATTACAAATGGTAAATATCATCCATCCTCTGTTTTAACACAAATAGTAACATACTCTACACACTGGTCTACATGGGACTTCATTTTTTTTTTTTTTTTTTTGTATCTTGGAGATGGTTTCATATCAACACATTAAAAATGGCCTCATTATTTTATTGGTTGCTTAGCATTCCACTGTGTGGATAAACCGTAATTTATTTAACCAATCCTCTTCTGATGGACATTTGGGCCATTTCTAGTCTTTTGATGAAATAATGCTGCAATAATAATTGCAAGTATTTTCTCACGGTTTAACATTTTGTCTTTTGAGTTTGCCTATGGTGATTTTTTTTATTTTTTGTTTTGCCATGCAAAAACCTTTTATTTTTTATGGTCAAAATTATTTTATTTTGATTTCTGGCTTAATTCATAGACTTAAATTTTTCCTCATGGTTTCTTTGAGTTTTTTTCAGAGTTTAATTTTTACATGTAAACTTTTCATCCATACGCAATTTGTTTCATTTTAAGGTGTGAGGTATAAATCTGACTTTCACTTTTTCCCCCGAGTGTCTACCCAGTTGTTCCAGAACATTTATTAAGAAGTCTATCTTTCCTCACTGGTGGAAATGCCATCTTTACTATGTTGTCACTTCCGGAGCGTGTTTGTGCCTGTCTCAGTGCTTCCCCTGCTGCCCCACTGGCCTAGGTCCCCGTGCACCAGCACCACAGCCTGTCTTTTCTTTAGGTGCCACTTGGACTTGACTGCAGGCCTCTGGGTTTGCAGACACTGGGGTGGGAAGGAATGGGGGTGGGGGAATAGCAAAAAGTTGGCTATTAAGATCAGAAAGATTCTAAGCTCTCTCCAAAGAACCCCACGTCAAAAATGTCTTTGCTCCCATACCTCCTCTCAAAAGAAAATCAAAAAGAGAACAAAGTTTGTTTCCTCATTAAAAAATCTGGCTATTTGTCCAGCCCAGAGGGAAACCCTTCTCCCCTGTGCACTGGCTGATCCTCGAAGTGTCTTCCTTGCCAATTTCGGGAGCCCAGGAAGGCCTTTGATCACCGCCTTGCTTCCCTCACAGGTACCCTAGGCCCCAAGCCCAGTTCCTGAAGGTGGAGTGTAAACTGAGCTGGTCCTTATCTTAGAGACATTACAACAGACCCTAAACAAACACATTAACAGCCACTAAGAGACCTAACTAATGCTGGCCAATAAACAACCCCCCAGGAGAGATTCTGCAGAAGAGTTTCCTCCTCCTCTCAAGGCGGAGTTCTTGCTCCCTCAGCCTGAGGGCTCCTTCCTACAGCGCCCCCTCTCCACCCCACCACTGGACCGAAAGCACCTGGAAGGCAGCTGCCCTGCCCTGGCTTCTTTCACCTCTCCCCACAATCACCCAGCATGCTCCCCTGCACTCAATAAGCAGCCACTGCAAATAAAACAAGTAAGTATATCTCCTTAGAAGGAACAGCTGAGAGTTCCAAGATATCAAAAGGAAAGTTTTCCTTTGGAGATAGAGATTATCCTATATAACAGAGGTTTTCAATTTAAGGCCTTTGGATGCACTTCAGATGTTCCCTGAACCCCTGCAGTGATTTGCAAATGTATACATAGGCCTAGGGGAGGGAGGGTTCTTGGTGTTCGTCAGAGTCCAATACTTAAAGAAAAAAAAAACCTAGATATCTATGGATAAGATGAGGTCTAGAATTTGCTTCAATAGATTCCAGTTGGAGGGCATGGAGTGAGTGGGGTAGGTGAAGTTATAGGTGAAACAAGATTGGCCATGAGTGATCATTGCTATTGATGGATGCTTGGGAGTTTATTATATTATCCTCTCATGAAAGAAATGATGGAGGGAAGGAAGGAAAGAAGGAAGGGAGGGAGGGAGGCAGGGTGGGGTGGGGGAAGGAAACCCTTGCTGCAGACCACATTGAAAAAACCAGGCAACCCACAGTGGGTCGCTGCCATCTCACAGTTCTAGCCTTACAGGAACAACTGCTGCCCAGTGGTTTCCCTAATTAGTGTTTGGAAGCCTGGAAATATCTGTGGGTGCAGAAGCATGTCCCCTTCGCTCTCACCTCCACCCTCTCTCCTCAGCATCACCCAGAGGCGGGGACCAGAGTCCCTGAGGCCATCTTTGTTCATCTGCATCCTCTCTGCTAAGCCTCCAACACCCCAGCACAGGTTTCGTGGGATCAGGGAGCCGGTCATCTGAGGCCCTTGGCCCTCCAGCCCCTCCCCAGGCAGATGGAGCCCCAGTTGCCTGAGCGAGCTTGTGCCGAAGGGGTCCGTGGCTGCTCCGTTTGGATGTGCTTGGAGTACAAGACTCACAAATTCCAAGCTCTGCTTCCAAAGCAAACCTCCTCGGCCCAGGTGCTGCTCCCCTCACCCCTCCGACGAGCTCCTCGGGGCTGCCAAGCAGTGGCTTTGAAAACCAGCTGTGTCCGAGTTGTGAAAGCACCAATGTTTGCTGTGTTTGCCCAGCAGAGAGGGAACATATTTCCTCCCTTCCAAATGCATGCTCAAAAGATGCTCCACAGGTTTTTCTTCAGACTTTCCACAGGAAACATAAATAAGGAAGAAAAATGACTTTAGGTACTGAGACCTGAAGTGGAATTTCAACCCTGAAGAGCTGCTTGTAACAAGCGCTGTCTGTCCTTCAGTGAAGCCGTCCAGAGCCTGGGTCCATGATTCTTCCCTCTGAGCAGCCTTCATAGACCAGGCAAAGGGAGGAACTGGACCAGTTCTCAGGCCTGACCCCTGGCCCAGGGCTTCATCTCCATCCATTGGATGGCTGGTACTTGGGCTCATCAGCTGCTGAGGTTCCTTAGCTAATGTTTTTATCTTTCCATCTTTTATCCTTCTTGATTGTGTTAGAGTAAAAGAAATGTGGGTCCTCCAACCCCAGAGGCCCACAGCCCTGCGAGCCAAATGCTAATCAGAGGGTGACACATGGACATGGCACCCCATGGACCCTGAGGGTCTCTCTGACTTGGTCTCCATCTTAGAAGGAGAAGGACTTCCCTGGTCCATGGTCTCTGCCCTGAGGAAGCTTATAATCTGCATGCAAACACAAAGTAAGAGAGGTCATGGCAGGGTTTGAGTGCACACATACATGCATCAGTCGATCCAGAGTTTTGAATAATCTAAATTGATTTTTTTTCTGCAGAGGATGAGAGCACCTCCTATTCATGGGTTATAACTACCAGCTGGCTGCTTCCTCACTGGGGGTTTTTGAAAATTATACATTTACAGATCAAATGGGCCCTACAAAACTCCAGACCCAAGAAATACAGGGTTGAAGTTAGTTTGGCTAGTTTTAGTGGATTAGACGCAACAGGCTGATTGATTCGTTATGAGCTGTGTGTCGAGGGTTTACTAGGGCTGTAGATGGAATGCTTCAAGGCCACCATTTCTGCCTCTTGACATCTGAGAACCTTTCTCCTTGAGATGTTTTCCTCTCCTATAACATTCTATCTTTGGATAGGCCCAGCCAGGCCATTAAGCATCTATAATATTTTTAAAAATTATTATCAATTCATATACATCAACTAAACAAAGCAAGGGACACCACTGGAAGGTGCTTGTAAGAAGATCATGCTTCCAACTAGAACTCGGTTGTTTTTGATGCACCAGATTCAGGGAAAGTCACCAGATTCAGAGAAAGACACCAGGAACCATTTGTTTTTTGGCTGAAGTTTATTTATCCTGTTTATTTGAAGCCAGAGCCAATAATCCAAGTGGCTTTCAATGGCTCAGGAGGTTTCTCTGTGTTAGATTCATCAGTCCCATCACAGAAAGGTCAGCTGCCCTATGGACCGGCCTGCTATATTCATGAGTGATGCCCGTTCTGACACCTGGGGTGGGGGGAGGTATTTCCCTAGTGATGTCTGAGAGGAGAGGCACCAGCTGAGATTGGCTTTGAAAGGAGAAGTAGAGGAGGAAAGGGCAGGCAGTGTGCTGACATGGGCGAGAAAGAGTTATCAGGTGGCTCAGAGCATGGGCTTGGGGGTCACACAGATCTGGGCCCAAAGGGCTAGCCAGGCTCTGCCACTTAGCAGCTCTGCAACCTGATGTGCTTACACGTTTCCGGACATGTAAAAGTGGTTCCATTCAAGCACCTGCCTTATAAAGTAATTGTGAGGATTAAATAAGGCAGAATGTAGACCACAACGGACAGCACTGGGCTCAGTCGACACTCAGCGGACGGAAGTTATTCCGATTATGACAAAAACGAAGAACAAGCTGACAAGTCGAGGATGGGGAGAGGGGACATCGTGGGAGAGGTGCATGAGACAACAGCCCCTCCCCCAGCCCCATCTCCAGGAGCCTGGGATAATGGATGTTCCGGTCCAGACAGATGGCTCAAATGTTTAATTAAGAAACCATCCATACAAGTTATTGGAAACTCTACACTTGCAGCATGGTCTCTGCACACTGCCTAGCTGCCACGGCTCCAACAAGACCTCATTCACTTCCCCGGGCAGCTCGCTCTGCTGCCCCCAGCCCCTCAGTCTCACACCCACCAGAACCCAGCCGGCTGGGCCTGGTTTACAGAGCATCCCACCCCCCATGCCTGGCCTCCTCCCCTCCCTTAGCTCTCAGTGATCTCTGACTTGCTTTTTCCAAATGTGAAATCTTTGAATGAGGTCACTTCGAGCGGGGGAGCCGGGGGAGGGTCACCAATATTTCCTAAGTACAGAGGTCCCTGGGGTGATCTTAGGTGGAACATGGATAAATATTTTTCATCTTAATAGTTATAAATTTCTGTAATGTATTTATTTTAATGTGCATTGGAGGAAAAGGTAGAATATCAGTGCCATGATATAGAGTTTTCAGTTCACGTAAACTTGAGTAAAGGAAAAGAGAATGAGAGAGTTGACTTAAGGAAAGTATTAAATCAACGGTAGTGCAGGCGGCCCTCAGGTCTGACAGGTCCATCTGGCAACACTGCATACTTGAGCTCAACCCTCACCTAAAGCTTCCTAGACACGCACAAGGTTTTGATCTAAACAGGAGGGTCCTACCCTGGGCTGGGCAGAGAGAGGGGCTGCTCTATGTCCAAAGAGCTCTGGTGACATGCCACAGCTCCCTGGATGGTGGTTCTGTCTGCCCGCTGTGGTCTGCACACCTGGCCCGACTTGCTGTCCTCAAATGCTACTCTCATGGAGTTTCAGTCGAACTGCTCAGAAGCCCTCTGTGAGTCCCCATGGCCTACAGGATGGAGGCCGACTCCTCAGCCTGGCACTCGAAGCCCTTCTGAATCCGTCTTTCCGGTCTCTGCCCCTGGCGCAGTGCACTCACTGCCCAGGCATCTAGTCTCCTTCCTTTGATCTCCCCTCTGCTCATACTGCTCCACCGAGGTGAACTGCCCACCCACCTCCAACCGGTCCTGCTCCTCCTCAACCTCCTCCGAGGCCCCCAAACCTCCCCCTCCCTGAGGAGGGACAGCTACTACAGCGTAATGCTCACAGGCAGGCTGTGAGTTCTGACCCTGACTCTACTGTTTACCAGCTGTGTGTCCTTGAGTCAGTTACTTACCCTCTCTGTTACCCAATTGCCTCATCTGTAACGAGTGGGTAATGACAGCAACATCTACCTCCTCCCAGTTTTGTTGGGAGAACCGAATGAGATGCTCCTGGCATAGCACCAGATACTCTCTCTCGCCACAGTCTGTATCTCTATCTCCAACAGCATCTTGACTCCGGGTCAGGTTAACCCCTGGTCCACTGACCTCCTTCCAGTTTCTCTTTCTCATGTTGGAAAGAGCTCAGGATGGCACAGGGCTACGTCTGAACAGAAGACCTTCCCATAGCAGGGAGGGGAGAGTCCGTTCGCTCTGGGTTTTGAGAGGGATTCAGCCCGGGTCTTTGTAGCTGCTCCTAGAAGCCAGCATGCCTCAGAGGTGTGGGACTATTTTACCATTTTAAGGAATCCTACTGGTCTTGGGATTCTTTGAGGTGAATCCTATTTTCAGAGATCTGTGGGCTCATGAGGCACTGTTCAGAAGAATCTGTAGCTGGGACCAGGGCTTAGTCTCGAGGTTAGTTTGTAGCTGGGACAGGGGCGTCCTCTGAGACTGGAATTGGGACCTAATTTGAGACAAGTTCAGGGTTCAGTGTCCAGCCCAGGTCAAAGGCCTGACTGGGATTGAGTCAATTTTCAGGGTAGAAGTAGTGTCAGGTGTGCATTAATTGAACCTTTGTCTTATATCCAGAATTCTCACCAAGTACCACCATTTTACTCTGGGTCAATTCATTTTCTTGAGGGATTCCTCCATCCTCTGACCCCTCACTTTCCTTGAATTAGTTCTTGCCAAGAGCAGCCTTTTGGCACTTGTTTTCCAGGGAGTAGGTGTTTGATAGACATTTGTTGATTGATCGTGGCTGTCCTGTGATGTGTTTTCTTACATTCTCTTGATAGTAGGCTCCATGGAGCCTGAGAGCTGCGTTCCTTTTCCTGGGTCTAAGGACCCTTTGGAGCCTTGAAGAGCATCTATTCCTGGGCCATCTCATGGCCTTCTCTTCTCTGGACCAAGTTATCTTTAGCCTCCAGAGCTCTTTGTGGAACCATCTACCTCTTATTCTTTAAATTTGGTCCAATAGCTGGAGTCTTCCCAGGAGCGGGCGAGGCCAGTGGAGGTGGAGCACGAAGAGTCCCCAGAGCAGGTGGGTGGAGACAGGACGGTGCCTGGACACGTGCAAGGCCACCTGCGTGCACAAGGGAGAGAGGCCCGCAGCCCACACCCACCAAGGACTCCTCCCAGGCCCTGTGCTGGGCACCCCCTGCAGGTCCAGGCCCTGTTCCCTGGTCTGGCCCCTCCGCCCTTGCTCACGTTGGCTATAGAGACAGTCCCAGAGCCTGGGGCTTAGGATGAATTCTCCAGCAAATGGCCCGTGGCCACCCTGGAGCCGGCCTGGAGGAAGCAGCATGCCTTCCCTGCCCCGCCCAGGCCTCAGCCTTTTCTGAAAGAAATGATGTGTTCCCTCAGCCCTCCCCTTCCACCCACAGAGCCCGGGTCCCCAGGCGGCGTTCCAGCGGTCCCTCTGTGAGCAGACTCCGGTGACGCAGGGCTTTGTTAGAAAGCCTCATTAGCAGAGACAGAAAGGCGCGAAGCAGCTCAGAGCGGCATTCCAGGTGTCAGATGAGAGTGGCCGCAGGAGGAAAAGGCCAGTAAACCATACTGAGGTCAGCCGGCAGTCGAATGAAAATAATCAACTGCGACCTGGGAGAGGGGTGGGACGCGAACTGGGGGTGTTAAAAGGGGATGCCCTGGGCTCAAGGCAGGAAGGGAAGGCCCTGGGTCCTGGAAGGGCTGCCAGCTTCTCTTGCCTGATCCTAAGGGCCCCAGAGGTGAGGTCTGAACATCTTCCATTATGTGAACATCTGGAGAGGGAGGCTGGGCCTCAGGGGACCCTGAGCCCCCAGTGCCCAGCACTGGCACGTACGCAGTGCCAGCATGCGCTCAACATCCGTTTGATGAATGAATGTATATTTAGTCTGGTCCTTGGGGAGCGGGGCCGGCAACAGCTCAGACCTCCGGTGCGTCAGGCGCTGTGCTAAGCACTGCCTATCTAGAAGCTCTTAGTAACCCCACCGCCCAAGTATCATTAGCTCCATTTCAAAGATAAGGGAGTACAGATACCAGAATGTGTTATTTGGGGCTCCTCTGGCTCTTCAAGAACTCACTAGAACGTGGCCTCCTGATCCTCGAGACGGCTGAACTGGGGACACATTCCTTCGCTCCACAACTAGTCATAAAAAGGCTGAATGAGCACTGGGGCTGAGGCGGCACTGAAGCTCACTCCTCCTGAAGGGTCATCAGTGTGAGCGCTGGGATCTGGAATTCCCTGTCCTGGGGGCGGCGAGGGCCTGCCCCTAAGTCAGGGACTGGCTCTGCGAGGGCGGGGAGGGTGCCGGCCTGGGTGGACTCCGGACCACTGCCGCGAGCTGTTTGCCTTCTCTGGGCAGGTATGCTCGGGGGCTGTATATTTCTGTCCTTCCCAACGGGGAATGTGTGTGATTTATGAAGCCTTTTTAACCTGATGCTTCCTCATAAAGGAGCTTTGAGGAGACTTCAGGGAACCTAGTTATGAAAGGCCTTCCTTTCTGGGGATCTGGTAGACAAGGCATTGCTGCCCGCCTGCCTGCCCTCAAGGGTTGGGAACTGTGCATGCCCCACCCTAGGTCTGGAATGTGAGGACCGGGGACCCCAGGAAAACTGGACGTGGACTTGTGCCTTGTCCTCCACCCCTGCTCAGGCTTCTTGCCCTCCTCATCCTCTTAGCAGAAACCTGCCCTGAGAAATCCCTGATGCCCTTGATTTCCAAGGCCCAGGCTTCCCTTGGACAAGCCACTTTACCTCATTTGAGCCTCGGTTTTCTCATCTGCAAAGTGAGCATGACAATACCTACCTCAGGTTCTTGTAGTCCCATATTGCACCTCTCCCCAGTCCAGAAAGCCCTCTGAGGACTCGCCTCTATGTGTCTTGTGTATTCTTGTCTCTCAGGCGCCTGAAACAGGGCACATAGCGGAGGATGCAAAGTAGCAATTTGTTGAACTGAATTCTACTGGATGCAGTGATGAGGAATAAATGAAATGTGTCTGAAAGCTCCAAGCACAGTGACTGGCTTTGGCGGGCAATTAGAAAATCGGGGTTAAATCTGAATTTAAATCTGACTCTCCCCTACAGAGGCAGAACCCGAGACCCTGGCCCAGACTGTGAGATGGGGCCCCAGGGTTTCAACACTCTCCTCCCGGACCCCCTTTGGACGACCAGGACCAGCGGCAGAGGGCTTTTGTCTGTCTCCCCCGCAGGAGCCCCTCCCCCCACACGGACCTCCCGTTCTCTCTCCACCCAGGCAGCAGCTTCCGTGGCCCCTCTGGGGAGGTGGGTGTCCCTGTGTCGGCACAGCCAGGCTGGGCCCCTCTCCAGGGAAGGGGCTGAGGAGTGTGAAGGACTGGTGTGTGTGACTTTGTTTATTTTCTCTGAAGGCTCCTGCCTGAGCCTTGTTATAAAAATAACCTGCCTGGAAACCTCATCTCTGAAGGGGAGAAAGAAGCTTTTGTACCCGGAGAAGTGGCTCTGACGGCCCCCGTGTACCTTCGTCTCAGCCCTACACATCAAGGAGGAGCTGGCTAAGGTGAGGAGGGTCCAGCGCCCAAGTGAGAGGGGTGCAGGGCAGCTGCCGATGGAGGGCGTGGGGGGGGGGGAGAGGAAGGGGAGGGGAAGGCAGCTCAGCAGCCTCTCTCCCCTAGCACTGCTGAAGCATCTCCCTGCCTGCTTAACCCAGGAAGTTCTGAAAAAGGAGGGAGAGAAAAGGCAGAAAGAAGAAATCAATAAGAGATAAAGGCCAACTGAGACACGCTGGATAACAAGAGAGAAATTAACAGGAAAATCAAGTTCAATGGAGAGGAGGCCTGGGGAGGAGACTGAAGTTAAAGGAGAAAGAAAACAGTGAGAAATGTCCACCCACGCAGCTGTGGAGCTCGAGGGATGGGAAAAGACTGCCGCCATGTTTACAGATGTAACTAAGGATTTGCTCCAATTCCTGGGATCCCCACTCTGTGTGCCCCCAGCCCCAAGGGAAGGCCACGCAGGTGCAGAGCTGGGCTTTAGGGCCCATTCCTGCTTAGCTGCACCAGCTCCTGCTCTGGCTCAGGCTGGGCTAGGCAGGAAGACAAGCCTGGCTGAGGTTTCTCAGGGTATTCCTTCCCCAGAGACAGGTCCAAAGGCAAGAAACGAATCTGCAGGAGTAAAAAGAACACTGGCATTGGAGTCAAGAGGCCCTAGATTCAAGTCCCAGCTCTCCCACTTTTGAGCTGAGTGGTCTTGTACAAACCATTTAAAGTCTTCCAGCCTCATTCTCTTCTCTGTAAACTAGAAAAATAACAACTACCCCCCGCCATCCCCAACTGCCAGGGCCACTGGGCACATCCCTAGAAGGGTGTCCAATGGACTCTCTAAGCTGTACGGTGCCAGCAAGATGACAAGGGGGGATGACCCATTCGGACACATTTCTCCAGGCACTGGCAACGGGCTGATGCTGACCTAGACGTCATTAGAGTCTTAGTAACCAGACCACTCACGCCACCTGAAAGCTGCAGGAGAGGCTCTCTGTTCTGCAGCCAGAAGGTCACAGAGGAGCCTCCAGCACCAGCCATTTGGAGAAGAGTAGGTTCTAATAGTAACCACATGAGTGAAGTCCTTTGCTGTAAGGAACCTCCCACAGTTTCTTATCGCCCAAACTTGGGATTGACCCACTTAAAATCAGAGGTTGGTAGGACACGTGCCATTGAAGACACCCTTGAAACTTTTGTCTAGGAGGGAAGGTTTATCTCTCCTGAGATAATTTATGGGGCCAGCAGAGGGGACATATTATCTCCCTGGGACTTGGAACTGGTGTACTTTGAGTGACACAGATCAAAGGGGAGAATAAGGCTGGGGTCCTGGATGCCTTAAAGCAACTTTTGGAGGGAGAAGTTAAAATGTGGAAAGACTATAAAGGAAGCTCTACTTTGGGAACAAAGAGACATGCAGCACAGCTGTCCAGCAAAGCTAGGAGAGGGCTGGGGAGCTACAGAAGCCATAATCACAAGCAGGCTGTCGGCACTGCAGGGCCTAAAGGGTTCCCAGTGGCCTGAGGCTGAACAGAGTCCTAAGGGAGAAAGAAACAAGGAGTAGGGCGGCAGCAACATGGTTGCTGTGAAAGAGAAAGGAATAGGCTTGGTGATGCTGCTGGGACTGTACCCCAGACTGGCCATCAGAAAATGCATTTGAAAACTCCTTCACCGCATGAGCTCAGGATGCTAATAACGATGATAGTTCATAAAAAATGGTTAGCTCTGGGACTTCCCTGGTGGTCCAGTGGTTAAGACCCCGTACTTCCACTGCAGGGGGGGCAGGTTCAATCCCTGGTTGGAGAACTAAGATCCCACATGCCGTATGGTGCTACCGACAAAAACAAACAAACACACACACACACAAACCTGTGGGTCGGGTGCTACTCTGTTTTTGTTTTTTTTTTTCTTTTTTTTTGCGGTATGTGGGCCTCTCACTGTTGTGGCCTCTCCCGTTGCGGAGCACAGGCTCCGGATGCGCAGGCCCAGCGGCCATGGCTCACGGGCCCAGCCGCTCCGCGGCATATGGGATCCTCCCAGACTGGGGCACGAACCCGTATCCCCTGCATCGGCAGGCGGACTCTTAACCACTGCGCCACCAGGGAGGCCCCGGGTGCTACTCTGAACACTTTTCCTACCTTATCTAATCCAGCCCTGACAAATGTCCTCTGTAGAGGACATGGTGGTTACTTCCTCAGCATCCATCACACCCCACCCCCACTATGGAGCAAACTTGCAGTTTGGTAGGGTTGACACCATGCCCAATTCCAAGGGTAGAACCTGGTAGATCTGAGCCAATCAGATCAGTAATCCTATCACTCATGCCCAAGAAACTCTTTCAGGTTGATCCAAACGAAGTGCAGAGCAGAAGTTGATTTAATGATGAGGAAAGAAAAGACCGCTCTTCTCTTTCTTTTTATGTTAGACTGTGATATGTGCAGGTGTGAGGCCTGGGACTGCTGGTGGCGATCTTAGGATCATAGGTGAGCCATCATCATAGATGAGGATGAACCAACATATCAGCAAAGCCAAGCCAAGAGAGTCACAGAGCACAAGCTGAAGCCCTGATCAGACTATTCCTGAAACTCTTATGACCTTAGGATTTTCTGTTGTGTGAATTAATAAAGTCCATTATTATTTAAGATAGTTGAGTTGGAATTTTTTTTTTTTTTTTTGGAACTTGCAAGTATCCAAACTGATGCAGCATATGAGGCCCAGGAAAGTTAAGTAATTTGTTCGAAGTCAAGTATGATACATAAATGAAGCAGTGAAGGAGCTGGGATTTAAATGAAAGCAATATGAATCCAGAGCCTATGCTCTTCCAACAGCATCCACAAACCACATTGCTTGCCTTCTGACCATAGACCAGCTCTGTGCTTAATCACTTTTCATGTTATGTCGTTGCATCTTCACAGCAGCCTTTAGAGGTGGAAACTACCATTATCCCTATTTTTGCAGATGAGGGAACTGAGGTTAAGTAACATGCTCACCATCACATAGCTCTTAAGCAATCGAGTGTGATTTGAATCCAAGTATCTGTGATGAGGATGCTGGGCCTTCTCTCCAATCTGGTGGCAGAGGCTGCCCGGGGAAGACCCGGGACGGTCTGCTCCAGTCCCTTTGAGGATGAACTGATTTCTAAATTGTTCTTTATAGGTCGGTCCTGTCTCTCCATGGAGGCTGCACAAAAAGATGAGCAACAAAGGGAGTCAGGGGGTCAGTTTTAGCCCAATGTTAGGAAGAACGTTCCTAGTGTTCCAGCAATGGAGTGGGCTGCCTGGGAGGGTCCCAGCTCTCCATGGCCGAGAGGCCAGCAGGCCAGGGAAAGTGGTGTCTGCACAGCTTAAAGGAAAGGCTGATGTTTTGTGCCCCTGAAGGACTTCCCCTCCCTAGGCTTCAGTTTCCCCATCTGTACAGAGGTTGGGGCAAGACTAGGTGAGGGCTGAGGTGTCTTCCAGCTCTAACATTCTCAAATTCTGGAATTCCCGGAGGCAGAACTCCAGGCCCCAGGGTCTGGCGGGGAGAACAGAGCCACGGCTGTTTGGCCAGCTCCATAGAACAGTGGAACTCATTGAGCTAGAAGTTCCTGAAACAGAAACAGCCGAATGGCGCACGCAGGGAAGATAAATTCATCTGTGGGTCTGGTGAGATTTGCTGGAAAAAAATGCAGTGCTTGAGGGCCATCCAAGGAGCCAATTTTCAACTAGTAGGCTGTGCCAGTGTGCTCACACGATAGAAACAGCACACGGGGCTGCACTCTGCCCTGGCCAGAAGGAAGAGGGTGAACTCAGAGATCACAGTCCCCGCTGACACCACAGGGACCAAGAAGCCCTACTTGGACAGGGCTCCTTACGGTGGGGTCCACTCTCCCTGGAGGCCCGGTGGCATTGTGTTTGTAATTAGCAAAGGGAGTCCTTTTGGAAATTTACCTTGAATTAAACTGTTGTTGTTTACTAACCCAAAGGTGTTTATTTCAGCAGTAGAGAGAGAGACCACCCTCACAGTGTGGTGAGGCCAGAATTAGACTGAGAAGGCCTGGGGTCTCCTTCCCTGTGTATATTTGGGTTGGACTAGAAGCCAAGAGGTGGACAAGAGGCCATCATAAAGCGTCTGATGGTCTTTCTGGGACATTCCCTCCGCCCTTTGCTCTAATGATGACTGATATTGATGTCGTGACTGTTTTCAACATGCCTGGGCATCTGCAGTCCTACTGACCTTCATTTCAATCCACTGAAGTATAGTCAAATAATACTGCACCGTCTAGAGGGGAGAGAACACAGGGTGAGCTGAGGGTCTCTCAGGTAGCACGTTATGGCTCTGGGGCCTGAACCTAAGCCCCTTGGCCCCAAAGCCTATACCCCTTATTTCTGGCACACTGCCATCACTCCACCCCCATTTTGGGGGCCACATAGGACTGACTTTTCCCGGCTGATTTTCCTTTTGCTTAGGGACAATGCAGAGCCCTTGGAGCTGGATTAAAACTTTTACAAGTGCCAGCTTTGAAAAGATTGATATTCCAATAAAAGCAATTCAAATGGTAAAGTAAGCATAAAGAAGTCCAACAAAGTTTTGGCTTTTACCATGATGACCACCTGTATGCTTAAAAAAAAATCAAATAGCAG
The DNA here is from genome assembly GCF_025265405.1 of Mesoplodon densirostris. Taxonomy (NCBI): domain Eukaryota; kingdom Metazoa; phylum Chordata; class Mammalia; order Artiodactyla; family Ziphiidae; genus Mesoplodon; species Mesoplodon densirostris. Next base: position 51,154,574 of record NC_082671.1, on the reverse strand, counting down.
AGATTACATGATTAAATTTTTATTTAGCGACTCTGCCCTACTGGTGTCCCGAGGAGTTTCTAGCCCACCTTTGGACCACCCAGCTCCGAGGACATCCCACCATCACAGGTCCCTGGGCCCCCAGGCCACACGCTGCTCTGCACTGAGAGGAAATCTCTAGAACTGTCTGTGAACAGGGCAGGAAGATGCCTGTGCTGGAGCAGGATGCCTGACTGCTAAGCAGAGAACAGGGGGACCTGAAGGAGGCACTCCGTGAGGGGGACCCAGGTAAACAGGAGGAACAAGCCCTGTCTGGGAACAGCCTCATGTCCTCCCTGGCAAAGTGGTCAAGGAAACGAGGCCACAGACATGGAGGCTCCTGCAAAGTCATATTCTTCCCGGGCTTGGGAAATGCAGCCATGACTACCATCGCTACCCTCAGGAAGGAGGTGGAGCTCAAATCCGGAAGGGCCAAGGTAACAGTGTGAGAAGAATGGAGTATTAGGAGTGTTCAGCAAGGGGACCAGGAAAGGAGTTGGAGATTTCCCGACTCCCCACTCCCTAGTGGAGTGGACCCCATCCTCCAGCACTTCCTAGAGCTAGGGCTCCTTCCTATATTCTCTGGTTCCTTCTAGACGCCAGTCTGGGGAGGAGGAAGCTGAAATTAAGTTCTGGGATATCTATCAAGAATCCAGCTGGCACATTTTCCCATCTTCCCTTCTCTTTTTGTTACTTCAGCAGAGGCTGAAGGGGGCTGAAGGATTATAGGAGGAAGAGGATAGGGGAGCTGTATTAACAAGCGTTTGAAGGAATCCTGAGCCCTTTAGTAGCAAATTAATAAGAATTTGTAAAACTCTTTTAAGTAATATAAAAATAAACAGCTAATAAGTCTTTGATTTTCTGCCTCAAAAGAAGTAAAGCCTGTTTGTTTGGGGAACAGCGGGTGTGCAGTCCCTCCACTCTGATTCTCCCGGACACAGTCCCTCCTGCCCACCCCATCTCCTGAGCAGTCCTGCCCCTGGCCACCCACCCTCTTAGGGACCCTTCGGCATGATGGGGGCTGGATGTTCCCTGGCTGAGGGTGGGAGGGACTGGAGACCCCCATATGTTGGTGAAGCAGCCCAAGGTTCCTGAAGATGGACATGGAGGACCCTGTAGAAGTCAGAGCAGTGAACAAAGAGGGCTTTGAACCAGGCCTTGGCAAAAGCTCTGAAGAGCCAGTGCCTTTGGCCCAGCCTTCTTGCTGCCCTCATACTCCCAAGGACTGGCTCAGACAGACTTCTGGCTCCGGCCCTTCTCTCCAAAGGGGATTCCTTATGTAGCTTTGTACCCCAAATGCTGAAGAGCGCTGTGCCCAATTCATCTGAAGCGTTACCAGGGATGGGTTCATCCCCTTGATGTCCTTCTCTTTTAAGAGTAAATACTTTGGAGTCAGACAGTCCTGATTTCAGTGTTAATTTCTGCCACTTATTGGGCAAGTGATCCTGAGCAATACACAATGTCCCTGAGCCTCAGTTTCCTCACCTGTAAAATGAGAATAATGATATTATTCACTTCGTTGTTTGGTTTCACAGTGTCTGGCACATAGAAAGCACTCAGTAGACATTAGTATCATGGTTATTATTCTGAATATCCACCCCATCCTCCATTCTCTCTTGCTCCATGACCACTACCAGGCTTGACCCTCCAACCTGACGACCGCAGCCCAGCAAATGGGTCCGTCAGATGAGAGCACCTCAGTCTGAGCCTGAGCTAGACTCTCCACGGAGGTGACGGGTATGGGGGTATGGGAATGGGGGTCGTGTGGGAGAACTTCAGACAGTAGGTGTCGGGTGAGGCTGACACTGACCTTAGATGATTGAGTGGACTTACAATGGCCATTTTGCATTGCTTGCAAAGCACATGACTCATACAAGTAGAGCCCTGAATGGTCAAGAAATTCACTGATACTTTGGTTTTAAGGGAGTTCAACGGACCTATGAGAAGCTGACTAAACTCATGAAACCTCTTTCCAGCAAAATATAGACTTCTCCATGTTTTGCGTATGATTTTAGTAGGTTTCTCTATGAACCTCAGGGTGGCCTCTATTCATCTCACAGTCAGAGACCGGAGCCCAGAAGGGCTGACTGACTTGCCTGAGGACTGCAGCTTGCAGGCGACATAGCTGTGACTTGAATCCAGACGTTCAGAGTCCTCTCTCTTCCTTCATGGGGAGGAATGCCTTCATCCAGTTCTTTGGCTGAGAGTGTGTTCACTTCCCCTCCAGGGTACTCGGGGGATTTGCAGGCCCGCGGTGGGCTTCCCGGGGATCCTGAGGAGGTTGTTCTAGGGTTAACTCAGGTGTGGCCAGGCTTGGGTAAAAGGGATTAAGAGAGGCAAGGTCAGAGCCCAGGCTGGGAGCCCAGAGCCCCCCGCACGTGGTGGTGAAGGGTTAACAGAGCCCAAGTGTGGCTCTGTGTGTGTGCTCGAGGGCAAGGTGGCGTGTGCAAAGGCGCACGTCTCTCACTCGCGCATGTGGGAGCTACGGACCGCAGGCCAGCCTGGGAGAGAGGTGCCACGGTGTCCTGGGATGAATGGGTCTCTGTCTTCAAGGCTGTGTGAGTCTCTGTGTGTGCAGTCCCATTAACTCGCCCTCGGCCACATGTGGAAAGGGGAGGAGAGCCCTGGAGAAGCCCAAACCACTCAGAGTCCTTCTGATTTTAGAATGAAATAGAAGGCACAGAAGAAAGAAAATTATACTGACCCAAACTCATATATTAATAGAGCGTGCACACGTGTGTGCGTGCACACACACACATGCACACACACACGCTCTGGTGCCCTGTCATAACCTCCTCTTCTCAACCCTACTGTCAACCTCCTGTTACGCATCTGGGTACTTTGGGGGAAGGATCTTTAACTAATACCCTAAAACAGATTCTAGAGACCTGACCCTATTTGCTCTTGGGGTGGTTTCAGTTTCGTACTGTGTGTGTCTGTCTTCTCCTTGTCTGTGAGTCTAGGTGTGGCTTCTCTTTCCCCTGCCTCACCTGCAGCTCCCGCGATGTGCGCTCAGAACTCCAACTCAGCCAGCAGGCCTCACTTGCACCGTTGTGCCTGTGATGGATGGGCTTGGCCCAAGTCCTGTCCTGAGCCCCATGTTCCTGCTCCTCCTTCGAGTCCTCTCGGGGCCCCTGTTGCCCTTGGCTGTGGTTTGTTTAATGGAGTGACTCCTGTCGGGAGCAACCCAGAGCTCAGGACACAGGGAGACACTTGTCCAAACTTGCTATTTTTTTTTCACCAAAAGGAGCCAAGCCACAGTGATGGGCTCAGTGGCCTGGCTGGGAGCCTTCCTCATCCCTCCCACCACTAGCCTGGCCTCCATTCCCCTCACTGGCCCTTGTTACCAGTGGCTTCTGGTTCAGGACTTCTAGTTATCCATTGGGAGTCCTCCTCAGTAGGAGTCTGGCTTCTTATGTGAGGAGAGAAGGGAGATCTGGGTTCTGTGGAAGTAGCTGAGGCTGAGAGAGATGCCCTGGGGACCAAAGGATAGGCCCACAGAGACCAATGACCATACCATATTCATCCCTCTCTCCCCAGTGCCTGGCACAGAGTAGGTCCTAAAAGAGTGAGTGAATGAATGTTGGATGGATGGATGGATGGATAAGCAGATGTGTAGATGGGTGAATGGGTAGAAAGATAGATAAATAAATGAAGACTCTTAGATCCAAGTAGACATTCTGATAAACCTAATCTGATTTCTTGGTCAAAACGTGGGACACAAGGAAGGAGAAACCTAGGTCTAGAAGGTGCAGCCAACTTACTCCTGAATCTAAAGGAAATCTCTTTTCCCAGACTCTTTACAGCGTGTCCTTGAGATTCCCCTGGAGGTCTGGGGTTGGGTGAAGCTGGCCTTTTCTCCATCCTCATGTTTTGCTTCAGGCCCCTTCTTGCAGAGGCTTCTCTGCCCACTAGAAAAGGTGCTTTGCTGCTGGGCAAAGCAGCACTGAGTTAGGGAGGAGATAGATGGGAAGAGATGAAGCTCAGGCTGATGGGGGTGCCATGGAACAGGACCCTGGGCACAAAATGTTTTAGGCTGGGGCTAGAGCAGACTGTTATGTGCTTGGACCAGGAGGTGGAGAACATTTCCAGCACCTAACACAGGGGCCTGACATAGTAAGCACTTGTATTTTTTTGAATGAATGAATAAAACATTCCTATATCCTCTCCTCTCTAGATAACACCCCCAAATCCTTTTCCAAAAGGTATAGAGAATTCTCAGGAGTGCTAGACTGCTAAGGACCTTCCTTTGAGGGTAGAACGAATCAGGGTCAACAGCCCTGCTGAGGGAAAAAGGGACAGTGGCATCTCTGCCCCCATCCAAACTCTTCTCACTCCCAGCCCTGCTACCCATGGTCCCCCCTCCTTCGTCCTCCTCCTCCAGCCCCATCGCTAGCTATCACGGTGCTGATCCAGAAGCTGGGGGTGCCAGGAGGGAGCAACACAAAGCTGCCGTGTGTACATGAGTGCATATGTGCTTGCATGAGTGGCCGTGATGAGGGGGCTTGGCTGAGGAGACAGGCGGCTCCATTCCACCAAGGCCGGCGCCGTGGGGCTTGGAGATCCCATTCAGGGGTCCTGTCCCCAGGCCAGATCCAGTAGATCTTCTCTGGTGCTGAGATCTTCATGGAAGGAAGTTCTCAGAGCTCCTCAGGGGCTCTTGTTGCTGGCATGTGCTCCTGAAGTTTAATCACTCTTCCCTGCTGCAATTTGCTTTGGGAGAGTCCAGGTAGAGCCTTCCCTTAAAGTAGCTGCGTGGTCAAAGCTGCCCTCTGCATCAGACCTAGAAAGCCTGGGTTTTAAGGCCGGAGGGGGCTTGCCTGTGGTCTGTGCTGAGCCTATTTTCTGAGCAGACACAGAACTGTTGGCTCAGGGCAGGCAAGAAAAGGCCTCGTGCGCCAAGGGAAAACAATTAGGAGTAATTACCATCAAGAGAGGCCCCCAGTGAGGGGCGAGGGTGGGAAAGGCCGTCTGTTTAAGAGGAAGCTGAAAGTGGCAGACTGATTTTGGGGAAAAACTCAGAGACAGAGGGTGGGAGGAAGGGTTGAGTGTGTGCTGTCTTTCTTTTCCAGGAAGACAGCAGGACTCCTCCCCCTCGGCCTCTACAGGGGCTCTCTGTCCGGAGGTGGGAGGGGAGAGCAGGAGGGCACCGGGCTCTGCATTCCTGAGATTCTCAAACCAGTTGGAACGGAATGGCAGAGGAAACTTCATACTGAGGGGACAGAGCCCTAGACACAGACAAAAGTGAAAAGATAAACTGGAGCACTGGGGAGCACCCAAAGTGTCCCCAAGTGTCCCCCCACGCGACGCCCTTGATCCCTGAGAACCGGTGGCGATGCGCTGGATCTGCTTGGTGTCTCCCTGCTCACCACCCTCCAGTCCTCAGCCCTGCCCCTTTCGGGATTAGAACCAGAGGCCTCAAAGGACAAGTGTTGCTAGTATGGGCAACCTGGAGTTGGGGACAAGAGTGGGGGGCAGAAAGAAGGTCAGTTGGAGAAAGAGCTGTCGAAGGAGGGGTGAGGGAATTCCTTGGTACCCCTTGCTAGAAAAGTCAAGAGGAAATGAACCCCAAAGGAGAGGTGCTCTGACGTTCCCCTTGACTTTCCAAATTAAGGTGAAGAGACAAGTAAGGGCCTCAAACCTGCTCATGAGGGAAAAGAGGGAGGCTTGGTCTTTGCGGACCTCATCGGAGGCTCTCGCTGGCTTCATGCCGGTGGAGCCCCGTGACCCCTGCCGAGTGAGACGGAGCAGGGCTGGCTGTGTGACGTGGCAGGCCACAGGCTTCGGGGACACAGGCTCTTGGCTTGGAGTCTCTGTCTCTATCACTGACAATCTGTGAGAATTTGGGCAACTTATGCAATCTCTATGCTCCTCGTTTTCTCATCTGAGAAATGGGGATAAAGTACCTACCTCATACACTTGTAAGGATTAAATGAGGTAATGTATATAAAGATTTGGCACATAAAGCTGGGGCCAGGGCCTCAATAAATGCTTAGTCTTATTATTATTATTGGAAGAAGACAACTCTAAATGCTAAGTGGATGATGAATTTGGAGCCAGAGGCCCTGGGGGAAGCTGCCCTGTCAACCATACACGAGGAAGTGAGTGAGGACTTGATAGGGTGGAGGCTCTCAATATGGAAGGTAGGCACTGCTCAGAGATGCTGAATAACTGTAATTCGTTCACTCCTTCAACAGTTCTCTCCTTCCATTGTTCTAGGCACCTGGGATGCAGCATAAACGGAATATTTTAGCGAGAGACTGACAAAGCAAATGAGTAAATAATACAGTCAGATATGAAATGCTACAGAGAAAACATGAAGGGAGCTAGGGAGTGTGAGAACTGGGGTGTGGGAATGACAGAGGAGGTGAGGGAGTGAGTCGGGGGAGAGTGGCTGGGGGAAAGCCCTCCAGCCACAGGAAGCTGCAAGTAGAATGACCCTGAGGCAGAAGCAAGGTGGGTTTGTTAGACAAACACCAAGCAGGCCTGTGCGGCCGAGACCAAGGAGCCGGGGCAGAGTGATGGGGGGAGCTGTTGGAAAGGTGGTGAGCCACCGTGCAGGGCCTCGCGGGCCCGTGTCGGCATAGGTAATTGGCCGGTGGTGGGCTGACGGGAAACGGAGCTCAGTTGTACAAGGAAGCAAACTTTCTTGCCTGGGTTTCAGAAGAGCATCTGGTACAAACACTATATATAAAATAGATAAACAACAAGGTCCTACTATCTAGCACAGGGAACTATATATTCAATATCTTGTAATAAACTATAATGGAAAAGAATCTGAAAAAGAATAAAAAGCACATATGGAACATGAAATCCTTAAGGAACGTGAGTCCCACCCCCCTTCCCTTTGTAACTTTCTGCGGGGCCCAAGACCAACCCAGCCACCTGGGGGTAGAGGCTGACTCTGACTCACGATTGGGTCCAGGTCCCCACTGTGATGGAGTCTTCTCCCCATCTGAAGACCCAGGCAATCGTCAGCTATCTTTAACCACACTGGGGAATCAGAAAACAAGAGTGGCTTGAAGGTTTCTCTCCTCACTCCAACCATTTTCAAACGGCTGAAAAATCTTAACTGTGTCAGAAAAATGTTAGAACTCAAGAAATGTCCTGGAGGGACTTCCCTGGTGGCGCAGTGGTTAAGAATCCACCTGCCAATGCAGGGGACACGGGTTCGAGCCATGGTCCGGGAAGATCCCACATGCCGCAGAGCAACTGAGCCCGTGCGCCACAACTACTGAGCCTGCTCTAGAGCCCGCGAGCCACAACTACTGAGCCCGTGTGCCACAACTACTGAAGCCCACGGGCCTAGAGCCCATGCTCCGCAACAACAGAAGCCACCGCAATGAGAAGCCTGCGCACTGCAACGAAGAGTAGCAGCCAAAAATAAATAAATAAATAAATTTATTGAAAAAAAAAAGAATGTCCTGGAGATGACAAGCAACTCTTCTAACTCAACACAGATAAAACTGTTTCACCAGGATAGTGGAAGATCTATCAGAAGTTGGTGCTTTCTTGTTTCATTCTTTGGAGTGCGAGTTTTACAGGTAGACCAGCGAAAGCACTTCCTGGAGGCTAGATGGTGAGAAGAAAGGGGTGTGGGAGGGGGCAAGGAGACAAGGGATGCTGTTAGGTAGCCAGGGTGGGTTGGAAGTCCCGACTAGTGTGTTTGGCTCAGGAGGGCTCTCTGGCTGGCTCCACAGACAGGTCTGGTTTTAAAAAGTGCCAAGGAGCCACAGATTTGCATGTTATTTGCGTTTCAGACTTCAATTCCAGGTATGTGGAATGAAATGAATGAATGAACAGTATTCAGACTCCTGGTTAAGGCGTGAACTCTGGAATCCAGACCACACTGAGGATCCAATCACTGGTCCAGCTTGGATCAGGAGACACAGACACAGACAGAGACAGAACAAACAGTCAAAGAGACAGAGAGACAGTCAGAGAGACAAACACCATCGAGTCCTTTTTTACCAGGGAGTTTCCAAGTCAAAGCAAGAAAGCAAAATCCACAGAATTTATTTTAAAATAAATCAACTTTTAAAAACTAGGGAGTCACACATAGATAGTCAGATAAAGGCAACATCATCCCTGACTTATCTCCACCTCTGCCCCTCCATCATCTACACCCAGCTTCAAACTGGACCATATGCCTATGAGTCTGCCTTCTTGATAAGGTCCATTGCTTGGTATCTGCCTGGCCTCCTACAGGAGTTAGACTCTAAGGTCTTTGAGGATGGGTGGCTTTTACTTCCACCAAATGGTCAAACCATTTCCACCAGATGGTCAAACCATCTCTTCACTCCACCCTCCAGGGCCCCCAAGCCCAGTGCTTAAACACAGGCTTATAAAACACCTAGCATAAGGGGCTCCCCAGAAGTATTAGATGAGGAAAATGCCCTCCAGGAACTTAGCTCTGGCTAATAGACAAGACACAGGCAGCATGTAAAAGAGTCCATTTAAAGGACAAGGCAGACAGAAGGGGACACACAATCCATAATGGATGTACATCACTGGAAATAAAAAAAAAAAACATAAGGAAAACTATATAATAGAAAGGTGTGTGGTTAGGGAAAAAATACTTTGATTAGGCCCCTTGCATAGAGACTGAAAGCCCTGAAGGACATGCCAAACTGCTGAGGAAGGGGCTTTTGTTAAGGGCAGAGTGAGGCATTAGGATTAGGGCCACAAAGGAGGTGCAGCCTCACTGCAGGCTGATGTGAGTGGACCTTCTACCCCGGACTCCTGCAATGTTGGTTAAGTAAATGTTTAGTCAGTTACCCCTACTCCTCCCAAGCAGGCCAGAGAGAAGCAGCTTGCACTCCTGGCCTGGAAAAAAAGCACCAAATCATTCACCTGCCTTCACTGGCAACACAGGTCTCAGTCCATTCTTGATGTAAAGGACAGATTACAATACATATGCCATGTGGGGTTGTATTATTTTCTAAGCGCTGCAGATGTCCAGATAAGAGATTTTAATGTAATCAGGGAAGGCTTCAAGGAGGTGAGATCTGGGGGTGTGTGCGCTGTGTATTCGTGAAAGCAGTAGAGTAAATTGGATGAGGGGTGCCCAGCAGGTGGAAGACTCTGGGCTCCTTGTGTGCCTCTCCCCGACAACTTTCCTGTCCCAGCACTAAAGTTCTGCAAAGGATGGAAGGACAATCTCCAGAAGTCAAGCAGTTGATGGTTACGCCTCAGTCTAGAATGGAGAAAAGTCAGCAGCTATGATCTGTTCCATTAGGAAAGACTGACCTGGCGCCTTAACTCTAAGATCAAGCCAGTGTTAACACTGGCCTTAAACGTGACTTTGAATCTCTACCTTGACCAATTTCTATTCCAAGCAGCATTATGGCCCTCAATAACATTTCAGAATCTTAGACTTTGACCAGACCCTGGACATCTGGTTCAACCACTCCCAACTGGGATTCTCCCTGCCCGCTCCCTGACAGGCCAGAGAGGCAGCCTGCACTAACGTTTCCTCGAGGTTTATCTTGTAGCTAAAAGTCTCCTAGTTTCCCATTTCTCTCCCACAGGGGATGCATGTCTAAGTGGTGCATCTCTTAGTGGTGACCAGCATAACCCCATTTACCCTCACATTACATCACTCCCCACCTCCAAAGCTGGGAATAGGAATTATGGGCTCTTAAAAGACAGATATTAGGATTCACCACAGGTGAAATAAGGCCTGGGCTATTAGGAAAGCTACTGGGTTGAGTCTTACTTGTCCCTTCCCAAATTTTAGGATGAATTTGAAGCTGTGGACAGATTCATCCTGGGTAGGGAAATATGGCCACTTTGCCAGAAGCTCAGCATGTAGTCTGAGTCAACAACAGGGCCTGATAGTGTTACACGTCCTTTTCTGACTCTCTTGGGTATGTGAGCTCCCAGGATGAAAGCATCATATTCCAGCCTACCCCAACCCCCCTGGCCCATCCAGGTGGAGCAAGGGAGGAGACAAAGGCCGAGTGTCAGTTGCCTCTCTTACTCTGGGTTAAGACATATTTGAGAGCTGGAGGGATGGCACAGAAGGACCAGAAGCTGAAACGTTAAAAACATTGGGGCTCTGAAGTGAACCCTCCCTCTCTACCCACTAGAGCCTTTTATGGGCCACGTAGAACCAGGTGGCCATGGACAGACTATGGAATATGGCTGCTGGCAGTGCTTTTCCAGGCAACCTGTTTCTATCCCAGAACACTAAAACTTTAGGGCTAATCTTGCTAGGGGCAGTGGGTAGAAGATGCTAGCACAAATACAAGGGCAAAATAAGAGAGAAGTTGATACCACAGAGAAATATGTAGCACCTCATATACAACAGAGAAGTCAGTTTACACAAAGTCTCCAGGCCAGATGAGGGAAAAGCGCTTACATTCAACCCTAAACAGGGCTCCCGGGAGCAACGGTGGGTCCCAGGTGACAAATGGGATGGAACTAGCCTCTGTGCCTTGCACCATGTATCCTCAAATGGGCAGGAATGGTCTGATTTTCTCTGTACAGGGTCCAGGAGTGATTGTTGAGACTGTGGTTTCTGCTGAAGGCTTCATATCTGGCATCTAGAGCTTATCATCCATCAAGTGTTCCTTTTTTTAGGGGAGGCAGGTAATTACGAGCACTGGACACAGAGGACAGGGGAAGATGGGAGAAAAGGAAAGCAATAGGCTTCAGTTTAGAGCAGGTTAAACAAGACACTGGTAACATGCCCTTGGCCATGGAATACAGGAACGTCATATTTTCCCCCCCCCCGTCATCAAGGTCCACCCTTAAATGAAGAAGAAAGTTTCCAGATGCTGGTCCTGCTCTTCTCGGGCAGCTCTCTGGAAAGGATGGCCCCCACTATGTTAAGTCTACTTGGTTCCCACCCTGGACCGCCTGTGTCTCAGCCTGGCCCACTCATGCAGGGCATCTCAGGATTACTAACTTCACCTTGTACCGAACTGCACTGGTCAGAAAGTGGGGTCAAATTCAGACAGGCTTGACAATTCCTCGTATATTTTTCAAAGTGCTTTTGTTGCATGTTTCATTTTCTGCTGTACATGGCAATAAATATTTGTTGCTTTGGTCTGTACAAAAAGTCTGTGAGGAAGGTAAGACAGATGTTATCTAAATGGACAAACAATAAATACAGAGAAGTATCTTGTTTTGAGTCCCCCAGACAATAGCAAGAGTACCTGAAAAACTCAGGTCTTTTTGATTCATGGTCCAAAATCTATACCATATTGTCACCTTTCAAGTTGTCACTTAAATACATTAAGTACCAAGAATCAATGTTCAGGAGTCCCACAATGAGCCTGCAGGCCATAGCTCTCTAAACGAGAATGTGAAAGTCCCAGGAACTCATATATAGAAAGCTATTTATTTCCTATAGAAAACACCAAAAAAACCCCAAAACAAAACAAAACAAAACAAAACAAAAACAAAACAGGCAAGAAAGAAAGAAGAAAAAAAAAGAAAACAAACAAACAAAAGGTGATCTTCCCCCCAAAGGCAGGCAGTATGAAAAAGGTAGGACATCTAGTTGCTGGAGTGGAAAACAGTAACATTCAGTTAACAATGGAATATTTAAAAAAAATAGTTTTCTTTTCAAATTGTAACCTGTGGTAACACATAGAAAAATGTACTAAACAAGCTTGATATAAAACAGAGTAAAATTTTCAAATAAGCCCAGGGAGAAAGCACAATGCTGGAAAGGATGAGGTACATGGGAAGAGAAGAAAAGATCTCATACAAAACTACCTATTACAATACAGAAAAAAGTATAAAATGTTCCTATTTTGGAACTTAGGTACAAAATGACACTGGCATTGGATCATTTCACTATCTAGCCTGAGGAGCGCTCAGAGGGTGGGGAGATGCCACACAGAACAAAAGGAATAGCAGTTTTTCAATCTCAAGTTATCAGTCCAAATTCCACCCGTTTTCCAGTTGAAAATCTCGCCTCCCTCTGTAACCTCTACCCCTAAGCCAAAATTCACCCAGGAATCGAAATATTCTGTTAGGAAGTCCACAAACACCCTACACATAGGGGCTGGGATCTGTGCGTGCTGGAGCTAAATTTGGAAAATGGTAATAAACCTACAGGCTAAAATGGTGAACACATTCAGCCTTCAAAAAAAAAAACAAAAACATATCCCTGTGAAATATATATATATATATTAAATTCTCTGTGGTTAGAAAACATATTTAAACTAGCTAGCCACAGACCAAACTAGACCTGCATTCATCCAATGCTGGAATTTTATGCTAAAGACTGAGGTCCTTCTTCTTGGTCAGAAGTAGGTAGCAGTAAAAGTGGTGCCTTGTCGCTCCACTAAACCGCTCCCTGGGTGGGTCTTCCCCATATCATGTGTTGTGAGCACATGCAAGCCTCTGCTTTTAAGGAAAGGACTGCCTGGGACTTTGGGGTCCATCCAGGGCTCACGTGTTGTGCCTCAGGAGAGGAAGAAGCTACAGATGATAAAACAGCCTTGTACAGAAGCAGACGGATTTCACAAAGGGCATATAAATAGGAAAAGTCCTGGAGGAGGGAATTACGCAGGTGCCCCAAAGTCCAGTTGACAGTCACTCTCCCAGTGACATATCTTGAAAATCCTGTGTGTATGTATGTGTGCGTGTATATGCTGGTGGTTTTCATCCCTACCTTTTTGCCCACGTCCTTTCCTACCTCTTAGTAAGGCCTAACAACAAGAGTTTACATGAAATTAAGAGTCTTTCCAAGCTGCTCTCAGGCCTCTAATTAGAGACTGAGTGAGGCTGGAGCCCTTTGAAAATAAGATGGCAGAACTGAAGAAGTGAAAAGCAGTCTCTCTCTTCAGCTTAGGGATGTCCCTCACCCCTTTCACAGCACCGAAGTTTCTTTGCAAAAATAGTATCTGAGATACAAAAGGAAAGGCAGATGTGCTTGTGAGTGCATCTCTCCAGGGCCTGGTCCAGGATCAAGGACTTTACAAGAACAGAGGGTTGGGAGCAGCTGTTTCCAAGGTCTCCAGCCGTAGACAACAAAAAGCTGGTCTCCCCCAAGTCCACGTCTGCTAATTCAGACAGTCTTCACAAGAGCTTTCGGTGGAGGATTTCCCAGACCATCCGCTTCCGGAAGTAGGGCATGTGTTGCTGTAGGGACACAGAGACACCCTTATTTTCATTTCTTGTATGCAGACCTAACACTCCTTTCTGTATTAAGGTTTTCAACTAAAATAATCTCAGCTGAATTTCTGATCTTTCAAATGGCTCATTCTTCATCACATGTGATATTTTTCTTTCTATTACTATCTTTATTGCTATTTTCCACTGTTGTAACCTTAGAAGTTTTGTTGGGCATTGCCAGGAGTCCCCAGGGTACACCCAAACGTCTCCAAGAATTTTGAGAACAGTGTCTATCAAGTCCTCTATGTTAAACTTTTAAGAGGATATGAGATCCAACCCTTGAAAATCAAAAACTCACTTTTTACGGGAGGAGTTATAGGAACTGCAAGAGTGAGCTCCACCCAAGGGCTATGGTGGAAAAATCTGGTAAAGCCATTGATTTAAACAGAAGAGTTAAGTGGAGGACACAGAATAACCCCTAATCTCTAGTCTCAATCCACTTTGGTCTCCGAAGGACCACGTGGACAGAAATAAACAATCACAAACTATAAGAAGACTGACCAGCTGCATCAAGTGAGGGGCAGGGGAAGAGGGCAGCATAACAAATTACACTAGATCAAGGTGTGGCCTGTTCCAAAACTTAACTGCTATCCAAATAAAGGGAAACTATAGGAAACTTGCTCTGGTCCCAGTTCTCTGCTTCTTACAGGATTTGAGGTAGGTGGGAGAGATGGGCGGAGAAGAAGGCTCTGCCCATACATCACAATATGTGATATATGGTAACCCAGGACGTGGCCTATCACTACCCCTTTTTCTTGTGACGTGGCACAGGCAGTAACCACCCGTGTTATGAGCCACAAGCTGAGGCAGAGCCCCCTAAGTGGAGCAAGTGGAGGGAAAAACATCTATCTGGCAGTCTGGAGACAGGGTGGTCATAGAGCTCCCTCCTGAAGGCTTGGCTCACCTGTGTGAAGTTGATTGGTCTGTCTTTGGTAATGCAGTCAGCATATTTGCAGGCAAACATGCCACAGTCGCTTCCATTCATCTGCTGTGGAATCTCCTGAAAGGCCAAAAACAATAAAAAAAAAGTGACATCTTTCCAAGCTTCCTTCTTTCTTATTTGATTATAAGTAAGAGCCAAAGGATATAAATTTTACAGGTTTCCCTGAATTTTGAAGAGATGACCCTGGTCCCCCACTCAGAACAACAGAGGCTCAGAGAAAAAAATTCAGCATCTCAGTCCAGCCTGTGTATTTCACATTAATCACACAGGAGACTATCTTAGATTTCCATGACACCCAAGGGTGTAAAAGCTGGCCCCTCCCACAAGGGTCAAACAATCTGCAAACGTTTCCCACAGATCAAAGTTTAGCAAAATAGCTGGGCATTTATAAAACCTAGTTCTTCGTAAGAAACACGTTACTAGTTTCCCACAGATAGCTTACTCTGTCTTCCCCAAGGAACCAAATGACCAAGCTGAGGTGAGGCTAGACACTAACACAGAAGGTCTCTGGGGACCAAGCAGTAAAATCCTTTTCTTTCCAATACCCTCGTCTCAGGCTTTCCACCTCTTCAAGAAGAAGTGTACCTGGCTTTTCTTGCTGAAGAGTTGCCAGCCATTGGTGTCAAACTCTTTCCTTTTCTTGTCAATGCTTTCTTGCTTCAGGTATTGCCTAAAGGTATTGGGAGAATGAGGTGAGCTTGGGGAACACTGATGACAGCTGCCACTGCAAGAATGGGGTTGACAATCCTTAGGAAGAGTTTTCTTCTGCGCGTCTAAGGAAAACAGTATATACTACTGGGCAGGGAATCTTTGGACTGCTAAGCCTCCTTTGGAGGTCCCACAATTCAGGCCTGCCCTGTCAACCCGAGAGAAGCATGACATCTGCCTTTGATACCCAGGCTCCTTCTACCTACTGTCCGTCCTGAGGAACAAGTTCTGATTCTTTTCCTTGGTTTATATGGGCCTACAGAACTCAATCTAATGGAAGAAAAATGTTTCTCCAGCAATACTGAGGTATTTATTTATTTATAGTCTTGATTCTCCTGTGTGAAAATTCAATCCAAATCAACCATTTGTTGAGTGCATACCTCATATACAGCACTTTCTTAAGTGCAAACTGCTCACCATTCTGGAACCCAGCCCCCTCCTGGCTGCCAAAATGGTACAGTGAGGAATAGACATTTTGGAAAGAGAAACAGATGGGATATAAAGAGATCTGCATTCTGGTTCCCAGTTCAGCCACTAACTAGTAGGACCTGAGCAAATCTAAGTCGCCTCCGTGGGTCTTGGTTTCTTCATCTGAAAACTTAGGAGGTTGGAGCAGATGCTTTCTAAGTAGTTTCTGTATCTATATGTATATCTCCACTCTGTATTTAGAGCACTGGGACAGTAATTATCCCCATTAGGGCGTATTTTTGGTACTATATTATTATTAAACTTTACTTACTTAGATGGAAAATATCCATTCTTACTCAAGATAAAGATTTCCTTTATTAATCACTACATTGAAGGGATCAGAGAACTGAGTTCAATAGCTGGAAAAACATAACATATACCCAACATCAAACTCTTTGTCCTCAACTCCCTACTTACAAGAGGATCCTGCAGGCTTCATTGTTTATCCCACCCATGGAGTCGTAATAGGTAATATTCTTCTTTCTAAAGTCTACAACCTGGGAATTAAACAAAAAAAAATCTGTGTTTATGAAGTGAAGAAAACTGGTTTCTCAGCTTTTCCCTTCCCTGGAATTTGGAACCTTCTGCCAGATTTCCTACGATATCATGACAAGTTTGATGGATGCTTAGCATTATACCATGCCTAATCTGCAGAGGAGAGAACGGGGGATTATTTACTCAGAACTACAATGGGGGCTGATTGACTGGTGGCTCCAGTAATTGCCCTGAAACCTCTTTCTAGTATTCAGGTTCTCCATCTGCACTGTGGGTAACAGTGAAGACAGAACATGCTCTTCAGAGAACGTAAGTTGAGTGAGATAATTTCCATACATTTTCTGAAAGATGGTAAAAGAGTCTAGGTTTTGTTTCTTTACTTGGAGAATTTCCTTTTGGCTTATGCTTTTCAAATGTAATTCAAAACAGACTGTGAAATACTTTTTATACTTTTATTAATATATTAAGCTCATGTATCCATGTTCTCAGAGTCATAAAAAATATTAAATTACCAAGTATGCAAGACAAGTCATGATTAGGCAGAAAATAAGTCATAGAATCTGAGTTGGCAGCATCATTAAGAAGTCACTTTTACTCCCCATGCCTTGCCTTTAGCCTGCTTTGACTTATAACTCCCTTTTTAAATATTTCCAGAAAAGGAAAACTCCACAGCTTTCTTCAAAGTCTAAGTATCTCGCACTCTTGACAGGGAGTTCACTGATCTATCCAATTTTTAGACAACTAAATGCTACTTTTTCTCTCAGTCATCTAGTGAAAATGTAGAACTAATATTCACTACTCTCTGTGTATTCTATAATTACATAGATTTCTTTTAAATTTTATCAGTAATAAAAGAGGCACTCACAGCAAGACACCAGTGCACTCCCAGGTGAATGGGCACCAAAAGAATGTCAACAGAAAAGACATCCACTTTCTTTGTCCAACGTTTCACTGCTTGATAACCAGCTGTTTTTAACTTAGTGAAAAAAAAGGTATTAAATGCATGCACACTTGGCAATCCCTTCTCTTTACTTCGCTCCATCAGCATATTCATGTAGAAATTGATGATCTGTGGGAAGAAAGTATATGTATTAAAATAGGTACTCCAGCCTTTCAAAATAGTTGTGTTGTAAGAAGGAAACACAGTTGCTATATTGCACAGCATAGGTTAGTTTCCTAATCAATTCAATTATGACTTCAACACCCAACAGCCTCATGTCCCTATATCAAATTCTGACTAGAAGGGAGGAAGGTGTCGAGGTGGTTATATATAGTGAAAACAGAAAAAGCTGATGTGTGTGTATATATATGGTTCTGGATACATATGGGAAGATGTTGGCCGGACTTGTAGAAGACTGAAGATCAGGTTAAAAAAACTGGAAAATGAGGAGGAAGGGGTGGTACAAGGTGAGACTCAGAGAAAAGGAAAGGAAGGAGTACAAGCAGTTTAATGAGGTACACACTAGCAGTTCCTTTAATCTATCGGGACTGTGCGAGTAATTAAAATAAATCCTGAGCTCAGAGTCTACTGTTAATAAAGGTAAGATCAGTAGTTCAATCCTTCTATGTAGGTCTCCTGACTCTGCACAAAGGTAGAAAATTCTGCTGCATGACTAAGGATTGCATTTTCAGCCTAACAAGCCACCTAGCAGTAGCAAACTGTTTTGGCCTCAAGTAGAACTGAGTGACAGAATAAACCATCAACTATATTGGAAAAACATCTCTCAACTGGTAGTAGCTCAGCAATGTCACCTTTATAGAGGCAGACATGGATATAGTATAACCTACATTACATGAGACCTGAAAGTAAAATGACAAACATGAAGAGTAAAGTTCTCCCCCAGAATCTATATGGTTAGCTGCCTCATTTTTGTTGATTCCATTTATGCCTCCAATATCAAGTATAAGTGAAAGAAATTAAAATGCTTGATACAGGAGATATGTTAATGAAACAATGTGTTCTCTAACAATGACTATGTCGTCCACAGTTCCTTTAAGTCCAGGACTCCTTGGTACCAAAGCTTGAAAGTTACTGTGCCGGAAGTTACTGCATACTTACTTTATGTGGCCAGCTGAGGTCAGGCCAGTGTCTGTCAACTGCAAGGAATGAATGGGCTAACTGATCCAAAGCTTGGAAATATGACTAAGAAAACAGGCACATTTTTCAGAATGCTTTTTGGGGAATGGGAAAACACCCCGGTCCTTTGACAAATATTTACACACTAGAAGGCCAGAGCAGTGAGCTACTGCCCAATAGTAGGCAACTACCTACTGGGGAGGCAGCAGGGAGCACTGCCAGGAACACACCGGAGCACATGGTCTAGACCAGAGAAAGGGCCTACAGATGAGGACGCCTAAGCAGTTGCAGGGAAACCACATTCACCATGAAGCAGAGCTCTGAGGGTGGTGGGAGGGAGAGCCAGGACTGAAGAAAGACACTGTTCTTCCCGCATCTCTGAAGACGGAACAACAGGCCCAGAGGACTCAGGTTGTGGTTAATTCTCTGCTGAGTGATGCCCAATAGGTAACTGGAGCTCAGTTATTTAAAATAATGGTAATGAATTATGACACAATTAGTATCACAGATTCCTCCAATCCAGGTTTTTAATCTAACCCTGCCCCCGAAGATAATGGTGCTAAAGGATGCTTCTCGGCTTGTGAAGGCAGCCAGGAATGCAGGAGGATCTGCTCAGCAAGCACAGATTTCACAGCTATAATCTACATCCTCTAGTGAGAGAAAATCAGCAGGAAGGGACTGATTCCTCCGGCATTCTATCCCACAATATTAGCCATGCTATGAGGCTAAATAAACCCTTCAATCCAGGGGGTGAAGTGAACAGGCAGACAAACTGTCAGTCACTGTAAGGCAAACCCCCTATGGGGGCAGAAAAGTTATATATTACAACAGGCAACAAGGACTTAGGACGGAAGTAGAAGAAATCAGAGAGAGATAAGGATAGCCAAGCACATGAAAGCCCCGGAGATATATCTCCCACAGGTGCCCATCAGAGGGGTATACCACCTTTGGGATAGTTACCCTGAAGTGAAAAGGATGACATAAATGAGTGTCATGCTACTCGTGACTATCCTCTTTTTCAGGAAGAAAGAGTGCCAGAAACCAATTAAGTTTAGCTGGACCTACACAGACTGAGTTGTTTGGCTTCTTATTTCATTTTGTTATTTTGAAAGAGTGGACCTATAAAGCTAAAGACCAAGCCAGCTGAACAGGAACAGAGACCTAGTGATCAGGACACCACACTAAGAATCCCTCTTCCACTGCTTCAGTTCTGCCTCCAACCAAGGTTTCTCCACCGAGAGGGAAATGGCTTCCTTCAAAGTCAGCTCATTAACTAGCTCCATGGAGTGGTCTGGGTTCTTTTTCATTTCTACTGTATCTCAGTAGGAGGGAGTTTAGTGGCTTCAATGTTCCCTCCCATTAACTGAGGGCATGTAATCTGATATCTGAGGCAGAATTTAGATCTGAGTTTTTCTCCTCAGTATTTCAGCTCTTGCTCTTTATCCAAATGAGGAAAATTGCCGTAGTTCAGCCAAGACACAATCATACCAAAAAAACAAGCTAGGAGTTAGGAGAACAAAAAGAATCCTACACGTCATTTCACAGAGGGCTGAAGATAAAGGAAAAAGAAATGAGAGAAGGGATCACAGTGCTTAAGATGAAAGAGGAGCAGTGATGGTCAGAGCATTTGCTTGTATTTTGTGAAGACAAGGGTCCCTCCCCTTCCATGGTGAGAGCCTTTCTGCACACAGGACTCTCTTAGCTTCAGAAGAGCTTCAATTCCCTTTGGAATAGGGGGCTAAGAGTAATAAGTCAGCCCTGTGCCTACTGTTTGTCTTGCACTTGTCACTCTTTTGGGGCCCACACTTGCCTCTGCTTGCTGCAGCTCCTGGTGCCTGAAGAGCTGCCCTTCCTGCTGCCTTTGCAGCTTTGGCCATGAGTGCCTACTTGTCTATGCAGTCCTGTCTGGGGGTGGAATGGTTGTTTATAGTGTCTTATTCCTTTGTGATTTTATTTGAAGAGCTGCCAGGTTGAAGCTGAAAAAAGCTTCTCTTTAAAAGACTACCATGTTTTCAAACTAAGGACTCAATCCTTTTCCTGTATGTTACCACAATAACATAAATGACTGCTATTTGTATTCTCCTTCTCACGCAGTAAACCAGCCAAACTATTGTTTTCTCATGCATTTAGAAGTAAAACATTTCACAATACAATCCTGACCTTAACCCTTTCCAATTTCACACTTTGAACCCTTATAATTGACTTAGGAAATAAATGTTCTAAAAGTCCTGAGCATGACAGTGTTCCTGAGCAGAGACCAAGATAACTTTCAGAGGGAAAAAAAGCTGTTTTCCTATTTTACCCCTCCAGATTTTCCCCTCTACATACTCATTCTGAACTTTTTTTTTTTTTTTTTTAAGATTTAATTGTATTTATTTTTGGCTGTGTTGGGTTTTCGTTGTTGCGCACAGGCTTTCTCTAGTTGTGGCAAGTGGGGGCTACTCTTCCTTGTGGTGCGTGGGCTACTTGCGGGGGCTTCTCTTGTTGTGGAGAACAGGCTCTAGGCACGCGGGCTTCAGTAGTTGAGGCGCGCGGGCTTCAGTAGTTGTGGTGCGCGGGCTCAGTAGTTGTGGCACACGGGCTTAGTTGCTCTGTGGCATGTGGGATCTTCCTGGACCAGGGCTCGAATCTGTGTCCCCTGCATTGGCAGGCGGATTCTTAGCCACTGCGCCACTGGGGAAGTCTCCCTCATTCTGATTTTTAAATTAGACTTATCCTTGTCAACCACAAAACCCAAAAGACTAACCAAGCAACAACCCCTGAATATTATGAGTCAGAAGGTCACTCACTCCTAAAAAGATCTAATCTAATAATATTATAGAAACCAAGAAGGCAGACTTCAGGTAAGCTCTATGTTACTGCATCCCTCACTGAGTCCAGGATTTTTCTCACATGTAAATTCAAGTAACAAATTATTAGAATTACTGCCAAGGTTTTAGAGAAAGAGAGGCAGGCAACATCTATTTTTATGGAGTCATGACAACTGTAATTATTCTCCCTGTGACCTCACATAAATTCCTGGTTTATCAATAGGACTAGTTCTATTAAGAAACACTTTAAAGAGGTAAACTATAATGACATGGAATCTTCCCATGAGTCATGTTAGAAACACTATAACTTCCATTCTGGTCATTTTATTCCACATGTTAGAGTGCATAGCATATCGTAGACCCCATCATATTCACTTAACTAATTTATCTCATTTTGTCTGATTTTTTCCCCTTCTTACACAGTTTTTATTTCCTAAGGAAAACCTACTCCCTGTGCTAGGTTTGTCTAGTTGGGCTTAATGTTTGGCAAGATGTTTCCTCTCTTACCAAGCATCACTTAGATTTAACTTCTCCTTGGAAACAGTTAATTATTGAGAGAGAGGTGGTGAAATCTTCAACAGTAATTATAAATTTGTCTATTTCCCCTTCCAATTTCCTCAGTTTTTGCTTCATCTATTTTGAAGTTCTGTTAGGTTTGTACATATCTAGGTTGTTAATCCTCTTGATGAACTTACCCCTTTACCATTACGGAAAGTCTATCACTGGTAATATGACTTGCTCTGAAATCTACTTGGTGAGATATTAATATAGTTACTTCATCTTTCCTTTGTTTAGTGTTGGCACGGTATATTTTTCCATCCTTTTACTTTTAACCTATATGTATCTTCATATTTAAAACAGGTTTCCTGTAGACATATTTTTTAACCTAATCTGACAATCTCTGCCTTTTAACAGGATGTTTGTACTGTCCAATATGGTAGCTACTAGCCAAATGTGACTCTTGAGCACTTGAAATATAACTAATGCAAATTGTGTTGTAAGTGTAAAATACACACATTTTAAAGAGAAGGTAAAATATCTCATTAACAATATTTTCAGATTTATTACTTGCCAAAATAACATATTTTGGATATATTGGGTTAAATAAAATATATTATAAAATTAGTTTTACCTGTTTCTTTTTACTTTTTTTTAATGTGACCACTAGAAAACTTAAAATTACATAGATGGCTCACATTATATTTCTATTGGGTGTGCTGGGTTAGGTCATTTACATTTAATGTGATTACTGAGATGGTTGGTTTTAAATCCACCATCATGTTCTTTTTTTACTATTTGTCCCATCTGTTCTTTGTATCCTTCCTCTTTCCCTGCCTTCCTTTGGATTGGGTATCTTTTAATTCCATTTTATCTCCATTACTGGCTTATAACAATACCTCTTTGTTTTTGTTTTTGTTTTTCACTGGTTGCTCTAGGATTTATATGTCTTTAACTTATTGCATAGTCTACCTTCGTATAACATTATACCACTTCATGTATTGTATAGGAGCCTTAGACAAGTATGTACTTCCATTTTCCCCCTCCTTTGTGTTTATGATTGTCATATACTTTACTTCAACATGTTATAAACCCCACAGTATGTTGTTTTATTTTTGACTTGACTAGTCAATTGTCTTTCAGAGATATTAAAAACTGAGAGCATTTCCACTGCTCTTCACTCCTTGTGTAGATTGAAACATTTACCTCATATTTTCCTTCTGCCTGACAAATATCTTTTAATATTTCTTACGGTAGAAGTCTGCTGGTGATGAATTCTTTCAGCATTTGTTTGCCTAAAAAAGTACAGCCTTATTTTTTGAAAGATATATTTGCTGGTATAGAATTTAGGTTGCCAAGCTTTTTTTCTTCCTCCTTCAGTACTTTAAAGATGTAGTTATATTGTCCTCTGGCCTACATGGTTTCTGACAGATCTTTGTTCCTCTGTACATAATATGTCTCTTTTCCTGTGGTTGCTTTCATTAGTTTTCTCTTTATCAGTGGTCTTTAGCAATTTGATTATTATACATTTCACTATGGTGTTTCTTCTACTTGAGGTATGCTGAATTTCTTGGATCTGTCAGTATATTTCCAAATTTGGAAAGTCTTCCACCGTTATTTTAATTAATTAATTAATTAATTAATTAATTAATTAATTATTGGAGTATAATTGCTTCACAATGGTGTGTTAGTTTCTGCTTTATAACAAAGTGAATCAGTTATACATATACATCTGTTCCCATATCCCTTCCCTCTTGCGTCTCCCTCCCTCCCTATCCCACCCCTCCAGGTGGTCACAAAGCACTGATTTGATCTCCCTGGGCTATGCGGCTGCTTCCCACTAGCTATCTACCTTACGTTTGGTAGTGTATATATGTCCATGCCTCTCTCTCGCTTTGTCACAGCTTACCCTTCCCCCTCCCCATATCCTCAAGTCCATTCTCAAGTAGGTCTGTGTCTTTATTCCTGTCTTACCCCTAGGCTCTTCATGACATTTTTTTTCTTAAATTCCATATATATGTGTTAGCATACGGTATTTGTCTTTCTCTTTCTGACTTACTTCACTCTGTATGACCACCGTTATTTCTTTAAACATTTTTTCTGATACCACTTACAGCCCACCTTCCCTTCTGGGACTTCAATTACATGCTTAGGCTTGACACTGCCCCAGAGCTCACTAAGCTCTAGTCATCTTTTCTCAGCCTTTTTTCTATTTCATTTGAATGGTTCCTATTGCTCTATTTTCAAGTTCACTAACTGTTCCTTCCACAGTGTCTAATATGTTAATCTCATCTCATGTATTTTTCATTTCAGATACTGTATTTTTCATCTCTAGAAGTTCAATTTGGGTCTTTCATATTTTCTATTTTTCTCCTCACAATGTCCACTTTCCTCTACTTTCCTGAACATGTGAATATGTTTATGATATCTGTTTTAATATCTTCGTTGGCTAATCCTATCATTTTTGTCTTTTCTGGGTATTTCTATAGTGACTGTTTTTTCCCTTTGTTATATTTTTCTTCTATTTGCATGCCTGGGAATTTTTAATTGGATGCTAGACATTGTGAATTTCATGTTGTTGGGTTTTGTTGTTACCAGAATTTGCTGTGTTCCTTTAAATATTGTTGGGCTTTGTTCTGTGATATAGTTAAGTTAGTTGGATCAGCTTCAAGCTTTCAAGACTTGTATTTAAGCTTGTTACCATGGGTTCAGGCAGCCTTTATTCTAAGGTCACTTTGGCCCCACTCTTGAAGCAATGCCCTTTTGAGGACTCTATTCAATGCCCCACAACTTTTCTACTCTAGGTGGTTGGGACATGAACTATTCTTGGCACCTGTGTTAGCTCTCAGGCTTGTTCTGATTCCTTCTTTCTGGTGGTTCTTTCCCCAGGCTCTGGTAGCTTCTTCCCATATACGTACAGATCAGTACTCAGCCAAAGATTTGAGGGGGGCCCACTTCACATCTCTGGAGCTTTCTCTTTGTTCAGCAACTTCCCCTCCAGTACTTATCTCACAAACCTTAGCCACTTTGGCCTCCCTGAACTCTTTCTCCTCCACTCACGAGACTGCCAGGCATTGCCAGGCTTTACCAGCTCTCTCCCCTCAACACACCACCCCAGTAAGCCGTGGAAATCATAGGCTCATCCTTTTCATTTCCCTTTTCTCAGGAATCACTGTTATCCAATGTCTGAAAATTCTTGCTTGATGTTTTATCTAGTTTTCTAGTTAAGTTGAAAGAGTAAATCTGATCCATTTTATTCTATCAAGACCAGAAGAAGTCAGATTCATTTACTTGTATGCCTAAATAATTTCCATGTATTTCTAAATTTATCTGATGCTTTATAAAACAACTTTTAGGCCCTCTAAGAAGCAGAATTAGCAGGCCATAAAGAGAAACACAAAGTCTAAAGTAGTCCTCTCCTCAGGATCATTAACCTAAAATCTTAGACTTGGATTCCAGAAGTTATTCAACTCAATCTCCAGGAAATAATAAATAATTTCTATTACTGACATACATTTAAAAATATTTCCTTTTGTTTAATTGTGACTTTCAATCTACTTTTGCAACTAATTCCTCCTCTCTTTAACCCTGTCTTCCTTCCCTTAATTAGAAATTTCTTTTAATAACTAATCACCAGACCTGATATAGAAATCCCCATCTATACGTTATTAGCTTTCCAGCCTCATCTTCTATTCTTTACAAGGCAGACACTTTCCACATTCCAATTTTGAGAAGTTTCATTTTCTTATAGTAAGGTAAAATGTTAATCCTGTCAATCATTAGTCCTTTGAAGCTGTACAGAATTTAACTATTTGCCTATATAAAAATCCATTCTTAAAAACATGTTGGGGGGTCGAGATGGCATACTAGGAGGAGGCAGAATTCACGTCTCCTCACAACTAGGGCACCTACCAGGCACCAGTGGGGGACCATGGACACCTAAGGGGGCGGGAGGAACCTCCAGCAACTGGGTAGGACGTGGGTCATTGGGGGAAGGAAGGGGGAGGAGAAGTGAAGGCAGGATGGGACTGATGCCCCGAGGGGTGGCTGAGGGAGGAGAAGGGGTAAATTGGGGAACCACTGAGAGGGTAGGGGATCAAAAGGGAGTGTGGCCAGGTTTCCGCTGCCCACTTGAGCCCCCAGGAACCTGCTGAGATCCCGGGCCTGATCCTCTGCCCACTGAGGCCCCCTCCAGCCACGCGGGTCCTGAGGGAGTGGGAGGGAGGGAAGGAGGAGCAAAAGTTAAGGCCGGACCTCCAGGACCAGCACCCCTGAGGGGTGACTGGGGGAGGGGAAGAGTTCCTACAACCAGCGGGACCCACCCATGGTTAGGGGTCCAGCTGCGACAGGAGACCCTGGGGGAGATAGTGGGGGAGGGGCACGAAGGAACGGAAGGGAACGGGGCCAGTACTTTCCCTGTCCACTTAGGCACCGGGAAGCCTGTTGGGCTCCCAGGCCTAATCCGCTGCCCTCGGAGCCTCCCCTCCTGCCGTGCAGAGCCCAAGCCCCACCCCTACACCCCCACCCAGGGCCCTGACTCTACAGTCGGAGACCCCCTCCAACGAGCTGAGCCTAAACCCCACCCACACACCCTCACTCAGCACCCTACCTCCAAACTCTGGAACTCCACACTCCTGAGGCCCTCCTTTCCACATGCTGCCTCTCCTCTTCCCCACAGGTCCTAAGCAGAGGACACGCCCCACGCTTAAACGACACCCACCTAGGCCCCACCCTATGCTCAAACATCACCCCCCACCCCAGCCTAAGTGCCAGCCCAGCCTAAACTCCACCCCCATGGCCAAGGCTTTTTTTTTTTTTTTCTTTTTTCCTCTTTTAGATTGGGGTTCTGTTTTACCTTGTTGATTCATTGTTGTTGATTCTTTTATATTTTTATTTTTACTAATAAATCTTTTATTTTTCTAATTTTATTTTATTCTTTATACTTTGTTAGTGATCTCTCCTTTTGGCTTGTCCTCCACCCCCACCTTTTCTTCCTTTTTTCTGTTGTGGTTTTATTTTGCCTTGTTGCAGTTGTTTCAATTATATTTTAACTTTTCCTAATATATTTTTTATCTTTCTACTTTTATTTTGTCTTTTATTCTTTGATATTGTACTGTTCCTTTTTTTCTTTCTTTCTTTCCTCTTCTTTTTTTTACCGTGCCCCAAACCTTGCAGGATCTTGGTTCCCAGGGTGGAGGTTGGGCCCGAGCTCACGTAGTGGGAGCTCTGAGTCCAAACCACTGGACTAACAG
Organism: Mesoplodon densirostris; assembly: GCF_025265405.1. Taxonomy (NCBI): domain Eukaryota; kingdom Metazoa; phylum Chordata; class Mammalia; order Artiodactyla; family Ziphiidae; genus Mesoplodon; species Mesoplodon densirostris. Next base: position 51,128,171 of record NC_082671.1, on the reverse strand, counting down.
GAACCTCAGACCCCAGGGAATATTAATCAGAGTGAGACCTCCTGGAGGTCCTCATCTCAGCACAAAGACCCAGCTCTATCCAACTGCCTGCAAACTCCAGTGCTGGATGTCTCAGGCCAAACAACCAGTGAGACAGGAATACAGCACCAACCATCAAAAAAAACAAAAAATGAAATGACAAAACAATATGTTATAGACGAAGGAGCAAGGTAAAACCTACAAGACCAAATAATGAAGACAAAATAGGAAAGCTACACAAAAAAGAATTCAGAGTAATGATAGTAAAGATAATCCAAAATCTCGGAAACAGAATGGAGAAAATGCAAGAATCATTTAACAAGGATCTAGAAGAACTAAAGAGCAAACAAACAGTGATGAACAACACAATTACTGAAATTAAAAATACTCTAAAAGGAATCAATAACAGAATAACTGAGACAGAAGAACGGATAAGTGAGCTGGAAGTCAAAATGGTGGAAATAACTTCCAGGGAGCAGAATAAAGAAAAAAGAATGAAAAGAATTGAAGACAGTCTCAGAGAACTCTGGGACAACATTAAACGCACCAACATTTGAATTATATGGGTCCCAGAAGAAGAAGAGAAAAAGAAAGGGTCTGAGAAAATATTTGAAGACAGTACAGTCAAAAACTTCCCTAACTTGGGAAAGGAAATAGTGAATCAAGTCCAGGAAACACAGAGAGAACCATATAGGATAAACCCAAAGAGAAACACTCTGAGACACATATTAATCAAACTATCAAAAATTAAATACAAAGAAAAAATATTAAAAGCAGCAAGGAAAAAGCAACAAATAACATACAAGGGAATCCCCATAAGGTTAACAGCTGATTTTTCAGCAGAAACTCTGCAAGCCAGAAGGGAGTGGCAGGACATTTTTAAAGTGATGAAAGGGAAAAACCTACAACCAAGATTACACTACCCAGCAAGGAACTCATTCAGATTCGAGGGAGAAATTAAAACCTATACAGATAAGCAAAAGTTACGAGAATTCAGCACCACCACTCCAGCTTTACAACAAATGTGAAAGGAACTTCTCGAGGCAGGAAATACAAGAGGAGGAAAAGACTTATAAAAACAAATGCAAAACAATTAAGAAAATGGTAATAGGAACATACATATCCATAATTACCTTAAATGTAAATGGATTAAATGTTCCAACCAAAAGACACAGACTGGCTGAATGGATACAAAAACAAGACCCGCACATATGCCGTCTACAGAGACCCACTTCAGACCTAGGGACACATACAGACTGAAAGTGAGGGGATGGAAAAGATATTCCATGCAAATGGAAACCCAAAGAAAGCTGGAGTAGCAATTCTCATATCAGACAAAATAGACTTTAAAATAAAGACTACTACAAGAGACAAAGAAGGACACTACATAATGATCAAGGGATAAATCCAAGAAGAAGATATAACAATTGTAAATATTTATGCACCAAATATAGGAGCACCTTAATACATAAGGCAAATGCTAACAGCCATAAAATGGGAAATCAACAGTAACACAATAATAGCAGGGGACTTTAACACCCCACTTTCACCAATGGACAGATCATCCAAAATGAAAATAAATAAGAAAACACATCTTTAAATGACACATTAAACAAGATGGACTTAATTGATATTTATAGGACATTCCATCCAAAATCAACAGAATACACTTTCTTCTCAAGTGCTCATGGAACATTCTCCAGAATAGACCATATCTTGGGACACAAATCAAGCCTTGGTAAATTTAAGAAAATTGAATCGTATCAAGTATCTTTTCTGATCACAATGCTATGAGACTAGATATCAATTACAGGAAAAAAATCTGCAAAAAATACAAACACATGGAGGTTAAACAATACACTACTTAATAACCAAGAGATCACTGAAGAAATCAAAGAGGAAATCAAAAAATACCTAGAAACAAATGACAATGAAAACACGATGACCCAAAACCTATGGGATGCAGCAAAAGCAGTTCTAAAAGGGAAGTTTAGAGCAATATAATCCGACCTCGAGAAACAACCAAAACCTTACCTTACACCTAAAGCAATTAGAAAAAGAAGAACAAAAAAACCCCAAAGTTAGCAGAAGGAAAGAAATCATAAAGATCAGATCAGAAGTAAATGAAAAAGAAATGAAGGAAACAATAGCAAAGATCAATAAAACTAAAAGCTGGATCTTTGAAGAGATAAACAAAATTGATAAAACATTAGCCAGACTCATCAACAAAAAAAGGGAGAAGACTCAACTCAACAGAATTAGAAATGAAAAAGGAGAAGTAACAACCGACACTGCAGAAATACAAAGGATCATAAGAGATTACTACAAGCAACTCTATGCTAGTAAAATGGACAACCTGGAAGAAATGGACAAATGCTTAAAAAAGCACAACCTTCTGAGACTGAACCAGGAAGAAACAGAAAATATAAACAGACCAATCACAAGCACTGAAATGGAAATTGTGATTAAAAATCTTCCAGCAAACAAAAGCCCAGGACCAGATGGCTTCACAAGCAAATTCTATCAAACATTTAGAGAAGAGGTAAAACCTATCCTTCTCAAACTCTTCCAAAATATAGCAGAGGGAGGAACACTCCCAAACTCATTCTAAAAGGCTACCATCACCCTGATACCAAAACCAGACAAAGATGTCACAAAAAAAGAAAACTACAGGCCAGTATCTCTGATGAACATAGATGCAAAACTCCTCAACAAAATACTAGCAAACAGAATCCAACAGCACATTAAAAGGATCATACACCCTGATCCAGTAGGGTTTATCCCAGGAATGCAAGGATTCTTCAATATATGAAAATCAATCAATGTGATACACCATATTAACAAATTGAAGGAGAAAAACCATATGATCATCTCAGTAGATGCAGAAAAAGCTTTCAAAAAAATTTAACACCCATTTATGATAAAAAGCCTCCAGAAAGTAGGCACAGAGGAAACCTACCTCAACACAATAAAGGCTATATATGACAAACCCACAGCCAACATCGTTCTCAACAGTGAAAAACTGAAACCATTTCCACTAAGAGCAGGAACAAGACAAGGTTGCCCACTCTCACCACTATTATTCAACATAGTTTTGGAAGTTTTAGCCACAGCCATCAGAGAAGAAAAAGAAATAAAAGGAATCCAAATCAGAAAAGAAGAAGTAAAACTGTCACTGTTTGCAGATGACATGATACTATACATAGAGAATCCTAAAGATGCTACCAGAAAACTACTAAAGCTAATCAATGAATTTGGTAAAGTAGCAGGATACAAAATTAATGCACAGAAATATTTTGCATTCTAATACACTAATGATGAAAAACCTGAAAGAGAAATTAAGGAAACACTCCCATTTACCACTGCAACAAAAAGAATAAAATACCTAGGAATAAACCTACCTAAGGAGACAAAAGACCTGTTTGCAGAAAACTATAAGACACTGATGAAAGAAATTAAAGATGATACAAACAGATGGAGAGATATACTATGTTCTTGGATTGGAAGAATCAACATTGTGAAAATGACTATACCACCCAAAACAATCTACAGATTCAATGCAATCCCTATCAAACTACCAATGGCATTTTTCACAGAACTAGAACAAAAAATTGCACCATTTGTATGGAAACAAAAGACCCCGAATAGTCAAAGCAATCTTGAGAAAGAAAAACAGAGCTGGAGGAATCAGTCTCCTGGACTTCAGACTATACTAAAAAGCTAAAGTAATCAAGGCAGTATGGTACTGGCACAAAAACAGAAATATAGATCAGTGGAACAGGATAGAAGCCCAGAGATAAACCCACGCACATATGGTCACCTTATCTTTGATAAAGGAGGCAAGAGTATACAATGGAGAAAAGACAGCCTCTGCAGTAAGTGGTGCTGGGAAAACTGGACAGCTACATGGAAAAGAATGAAATTAGAACACTTCCTAACACCATACACAAAAATAACTTAAAATGGATTAAAGACCTAAATGTAAGGCCAGACACTCTAAAACTCTTAGAGGAAAACATAGGCAGAACATTCTACGACATAAATCACAGCAAGATCCTTTTTGACCCACCTCCTAGAGAAATGGAAACAAAAACAAACAAATGGAACCTAATGAAACTTAAAAGCTTTTGCACAGCAAAGGAAACCATAAACAAGACGAAAAGATAACCCTCAGAATGGGAGAAAATATTTGCAAACAAAGCAACTGACAAAAGATTAATCTCCAAAATATACAAGCAGCTCATGCAGCTCACTATCAAAAAAACAACCCAACCCAAAAATGGGCAGAAGAACTAAACAGACATTTCTCCAAAGAAGATATACAGATTGCCAACAAACACATGAAAGGATGCTCAACGTCACTAATCAGTAGAGAAATGCAAATCAAAACTACAATGAGGTATCACCTCACACTGGTCAGAATGGCCATCATCAAAAACGCTACAAACAATAAATGTTGGAGAGGGTGTGGAGAAAAGGGAACCCTCTTGCCCTGTTGGTGGGAATGTAAATTGATACAGCCACTATGGAGAACAGTATGGAGGTTCCTTAAAAAACTAAAAATAGAATTACCATATGACCCAGCAATCCCACTACTGTGCATATACACTGAGAAAAGCATAATTCAAAAAGAGTCGTGGGGGCTTCCCTAGTGGCGCAGTGGTTAAGAATCCACCTGCCAATGCAGGGGACACGGGTTCAAGCCCTGGTCTGGGAAGATCCCACATGCCACGGAGCAACTAAGCCCATGCGCCACAACTACTGAGCCTGTGCTCTAGAGCCCGCGAGCCACAACTACTGAAGCTCTTGCACCTAGAGCCCATGCTCTGCAACAAGAGAAGCCACGATAATGAAAAGCCTGCGCACCGCAACAAACAGAAGCCTCCACTCACCACAACTAGAGAAAGCCCGAGCACAGCAACGAAGACCCAGTACAACCAAAAATAAAAACAAATAAATAAATAAAAATATTTTAAAGTAAAAAATAAAAAACAGAGTCATGTACCACAATGTTCACTGCAGCTCTATTTACAATAGCCAGGACATGGAAGCAACCTAAGTGTCCAGGGACAGATGAATGGATAAAGAAGAAGTGGCGCATGTATACAATGGAATATTACTCAGCCATAAAAAGAAACGAAATTGAGTTATTTGTAGTGAGGTGGATGGACCTAGAGTCTGTCATACAGAGTGAAGTAAGTCAGAAAGGGAAAAACAAATACCGTATGCTAACACAGATACATGGAATCTAAAATAAAATGGTTGTGATGAACCTAGGGGCAGGACAGGAATAAAGACACAGACGTAGAGAATGGACTGGAGGACACGGGGAGGGGGAAGGGTAAGGTGGGACGAAGTGAGAGAGTAGCATTGACATATATACACTACCAAATGTAAAACAGATAGCTAGTGGGAAGTAGCTGCATAGCACAGGGAGATCAGTTCAGTGCTTTGCGACCACCTAGAGGGGTGGGGTAAGGAGGGTGGGAGGGAGACGCAAGAGGGAGGGGATATGGGGATATACGTATGCATATAGCTGATTCACTTTGTTATACAGCAGAAACTAACACAACACTGTAAAGCAATTATACTCCAATAAAGATGTTAAGACAAAAAAAAAAAAACATGTTAGAAAGCCTATTGTATGAACAGGCACTGTGGCCTACTCTTCTTTTACGAAAGAGAGCAGAGAAAGGGTAGCCTACTGGCTTTCTGTACATATCCCAAATACAGGACTTCTGGATTTTATTTTCCTTATAAACTAAACCTGATCCCTTTCATTTCTAGGATCTTATACTCCTTGTCTATAAAACAGTAGAAATAATGTGTCAACCACCTTCTTTTGGAGAAAATTTTAATGCAGCCTATAAAACTGACATGAGAAACAAAAAGAAAAGAAATGGTTATTAATGAAAATATCTGTTTGCGGGAAGGAGAATAGCATTGAAGAGAGAGCAAATTACTTGCAAAAGATTGAGAGTTCACAATTGAGAAATGGAATTAAGTATTTTTAAATGATTATGAATAATTAAGGATATCTACTAATTCCCCTTCAGAATGGTATTAGCTTCTCAAGGGCAGTAATTCTAAAAGCCTGAGAAATGTGGTACTTTGAAAATGGTGCTTTTTAAAATAGTTAAAATAATTATTAATTATAACAGTTCTCATCATCATCATGGACATGTGAATTTGCACCTGCTTTCAAGGTTAACATTATTCTGAACTCAGAAGACAAGTACTCCTTACAAAAGTTATGGGTAGGGCTTCCCTGGTGGTGCAGTGGTTGAGAGTCCACCTGCCGATGCAGGGGACACGGGTTCATGCCCCAGTCCGGGAAGATCCCACATGCCGCGGAGCGGCTGGGCCTGTGAGCCATGGCTGCTGAGCCTGCGCGTCCGGAGCCTGTGCCCAGCAACGGGAGAGGCCACAACAGTGAGAGGCCCGCGTACCACAAAAAAAAAAAAAAAAAGTTATGGGTAGGTGTGGTAGAGATAAAGTAGGCAAGGAATCTTTCCTTTCCCTTGTCTCTTCTAAGTAATGTAATTTCCATGAACTTTGGTAAAAATCCAGCCTCTGGTGGGCCCAGGGAATGGAAAATATGTCCTGATGAATGCTGCCTCTGTAAGGGAGCTCACTGAGGTAATACCAGAATATATAGCAAGAACTCAGCTCATATCCTACTCATTGCTGCCCCCTAGAAGGTTCTGTATAATTTACAACAAACACGAGCTACAATCCCTATAGAATAACTGACTCTTCCCCATTTAGCAGTGGCAGTCAAAAAATGGTAAAAGATCACAGATTAATATCTCCAAATCAAAAACACTTAATTGGTGGATACTTATGACTGTTCTTGATTTTCATTTTGCCCTTTGATTTGGTGAGCTCTTTTTTTCCCCTGTTATTTCACCCAATGTTCTAATATCACTATTCTGAGCCACAAGAAGCAAGGGATGTTTCCCCTAAAGCAAGACAGTATCAAACCATAATTTCTTTACTATTCTTGGTCAAAGATATTATTCAGGGAGTGGTGAACTTCTGAAATTTATATCTTATAAACTCACCAATGGCAAAGACGGTAGGGTTAGTTCAGCTGGCCCCATAGAAAATCAACCTACTGGACAAGACATGGTTCTCAAATCCTATACAACTAATCCTAAAACGGGATCCAATTTAAGATTCTGAGGCAGTATGACATAATAGATAAGACCCAATGCTTGAGTGTGAATCCTGGCTCTGCTACTTACTAGTCATGTAACCTTGCAAGTTTCTTAATCTTTCTATGCCTTGTTTCTTTATTAAATGGAGATGATAAAATTACAGTATCTACCTCCAAGGGTTGTGGTGACTATGACATGAGTAGAACACATAAAAAACTTAGAATAAACCATAAACAAGACGAAAGACAACCCTCAGAATGGGAGAAAATATTTGCAAATGAAGCAACTGACAAAAGATTAATCTCCAAAATATACAAGCAGCTCATGCAGCTCAATATCAAAAAAACAAACAACCAATCCAAAAATGGGCAGAAGAACTAAATAGACATTTTTCCAAAAAAGATATACAGATTGCCAACAAACACATGAAAGGATGCTCAACATCATTAATCATTAGAGAAATGCAAATCAAAACCATAATGAGGTTATCACCTCACACCTGTCAGAATGGGGCCATCATCAAAAACTCTACAAACAATAAATGTTGGAGAGAGTGTGGAAAAAAGGGAACTCTCTTGCACTGTTGGTGGGAATGTAAAATGATACAGTCACTATGGAGAACAGTATGGAGGTTCCTTAAAAAACTAAAAATAGAGCTACCATATGACCCAGCAATCCCATTACTGGGCATATAGAAAAAAGAGTACAAAAAGGGTACAAAAAGAGTCATGTACCACAACGTTCACTGCAGCACTATTTACAATAGCCAGGACATGGAAGCAACTTAAGTGTCCAATGGATAGAGAAGATGTGGCACATATACACAATGGAATATTACTCAGCCATAAAAAGAAACAAAATTGAGTTATTTGTAGTGATATGGGTGGACCTAGAGTCTGTCATACAGAGTGAAGTAAGTCAGAAAAACAAATACCGTATGCTAACATATATACATGGAATCTAAAAAAAAATGGTTCTGATGAACCTAGGGACAGGACAGGAATAAAGATACAGATGTAGAGAATGGACTTGAGGACACGCGGAGGGGGAAGGGTAAGCTGGGACGAAGTGAGAGAGTGGCACTGACATATACACACTACCAAATGTAAAACAGATAGGTAGCGGGAAGCAGCCGCACAGCACAGGGAGATCAGCTTGGTGCTTTGTGACCACCTAGAGGGGTGGGATAGGGAGGGTGGGAGGGAGACGCAAGAGGGAGGGGATATGGGGATATATGTTTACATATAGCTGATTCACTTTGTTATAAAGCAGAAACTAACACACCATTGTAAAGCAATTACACTCCAATAAAGATGTTTTAAAAAAAAGGTATTTGGGGTCTTCCCTGGTGGCGCAGTGGTTGAGAGTCCGCCTGCCGATGCAGGGGACACGGGTTCGTGCCCCGGTCCGGGAAAATCCCACATGCCGCGGAGCGGCTGGGCCCGTGAGCCATGGCTGCTGAGCCTGCGCGTCTGGAGCCTGTGCTCTGCAACGGGAGAGGCCACAACAGTGAGAGGCCCACGTACCGCCAAAAAAAAAAAAAAAATGCTATTTGAGTTCAAAAACAAACTGCATAACATGAGGTAAATGCCCAACAGACGTTGGCCAATATTAGTATTTGGAAGGTCTTAAACATACAAGGCCAGGATACAGGTACCTAGAATATCTAGTGCTTACTATATTGAGCATCTAAAAAGTATCCATAGCTATGAAGCTTGAGTACACCAAGATATCTGGCAGGAATGCTCCTAAGAAAGGAGGCAGGTACTTAGGGAAAAAATCCCAACCCAGCTCTCTTCTTTTGCTGTGAAAGTATCCTTCCTAAGCCTGTAGGCTCCTACAGGTTTAGGAATAGGACAGATCAGTTTAAAGATTCTAATGTAACTAATCTACATAAAATAATTAGAACTCTCAGGAGCTGAGGGCCATACCTTTTTTCTTTTTTAACTCAATACATCAAATATTTAATAATGTAACTTCCATGTCAGTTTAAAAAATTACAAGTATAAATGTAGGCTATTTTAGAAAGCTTCCCATTCATAACATAAGTGACCTAAGTAGAGACAGAAAGGGTAGTAGAAATGGATTCCTATATGGAAATCCCAAAGTATTCCTTCATGCTTCAACATGGTCAGCTATTAAATATTTGCTCAAAAGAAGTGAACTGCAGGGCAGGTGGTGCCTTAAACAGAGCGAGAATACCAATAAGCAAATGTCCTCTCCCTCAGCATCCAAATCTTCAACACATAAAAAGATAAATCAGCAGTTCTCAAACATTAAGGTACATAAAAAAAAAAAACCTGAGATGTTTGTTTAAAATACATAACTCTACCACACTGCCTCAAACTTATTCAGGAGAATGGAGAGGGCTGTGAGAGCTGATTCTGAAGCAGGTCATCCAAGGACCACATTTTGAGAAACAGTGAAATAATACCTTTTGTTTCCACTTGATGTTCACTTACTCTTTGAATATAAAAACGAGTGTGAGATTACCTCATCATTGAGCCAGTTCAGATGGTTTAGAGTTTGAATATCTTTGCGTGTAATGGTCAAGCGGAATGCTTCACTCAGAACTTCATCCTGGTTCCCATTACGAAATACATTCTTTATTTCTTTCTCCATTTCCTAGGGAAACAAGAAGTGTCAGAGATCAAGCATACATGGCCTTAGACATAGCAATCTCTCACCAAGCTCCATGCAATCCCTAGACTTAAATCAACTATTTACTTCTAACATTTTGGTTTCTATTCCTTCCAGTAATCTCCCTGATTACTTCCTTCCAACCTAGCTTGTCCTCCCTTCTCTGTTTCAGTACATTTCAGACCCTTGTTTCATATTATTCCTGAAGTCTGAAATAACCTTTTGCTGTCAAATTTCCTAAGTTCATGAGAAGACCTAATTATATTTTATATTTTTGGTTCAAACAATTTCCTGAGAAACAGAATCTTTCTCAAAGGCAATAAGGGAATAAAGGTAGTGAAGTCTTTCAGAAACATTTTCCTAGAAAAATTCGTTTTACTTTTTTAATGTAAAACTGTGGAATTCAGTAGAACTATAATAAATGTGTTACACTCACTAGCTATATGATAGTTTTTCAAACAGAAGAATGAATTAAGGAACAGATTTTTAAATGTATGCAGACTTTTATGTATTTTCCAAATTTTTATTCTGCGTTTTATTGATTAAAAAAAAAGGTAAGGCTCAACTTACTATTTGATATCAAAGTACCAGACACATGCATTAAGTAAAAGTGCACATGAAATGAAACACAAATTAAATGTTTTTTTACTGAAGTCACTAAAAGTCACCCATAATTCTTTCCTGGATTTTCAATAATCCTTTAAAAATAAAGCCAAGATTGGTATGCAATACAAATGAAAGCAGGAGTATGCAATACAATGTAAATACCAGATTACTTTTATGTTTGAAATTTGTCCAAAGAATTCTCTCTAAACACAACACTTGCTAGTGTAGGAATTTACAGTATATAATTTACCTCTGTGATTTCAGGAAATTCATCTTCGCTCTCCGTTAATTTATGACCTTTTTTTCCTGTTTCTTGGGCGATTGTGACAGGAATCTCCTTTTCAAGAGGCACACGAAGATGCAGTTCTACTGAATCATGTACTGAATGTTCTTGTTCCTGCAGTCTCTGAAAAACAGAGCTTCAAAATAAGTGGAATAAAGAAATCTACTATTTGTCTATGTACACTAAGTAGTACTAGCTGGAGAGACCAAGAACATAGACTACTTATCATACAATGCTATGCTACCACACTATCTTGCAGTTACAACAACTTTGATCCCCAATCCAGGTAACCTTCTAAAATTAGTTTCAACCTGGATGTGCTATTCATTTATTATCTCAAAAATATTGTTTTACCTGGTTTTGAAGCTGTAATGCCAGTGCTTTCTGCTCTTCAATCTGGCGCAATCTTTCCCGGGCTCGAGAATCATAAACACTAGTCCTTGGAAATGAAAAGGAATGTGACACAAATGCAGACCACTCTCTCAGCGTCAAGAACACTGCTGATGCACAAGGAGCGTTAAATACAAAACCCTCAGAGAGAAAGTCTAAAATCCTTATACTAACTTATCACTACACTTACTTTAAGACAAAGTGAAACCACATGGTGTTACTGAAATTATCCTATTATTATTTTTTTGAAATAATGAAAATTACTAGTTTGTTGCTAAACATGAACAAGTGACTTTTGCGCTCGTAAATGTGGAGTCCTGTTTTAAAAACACGCTTCTAAGATTATGGAGAAAGTGAAGCTTCATTCTAGAAATCCAAAAATGAAACTGAATCCCAAAGAAGAGAATAATACAAGATACCATCGAGGTTTTAGTTCAAATATTGTATTTATGATCCAGAAGAAGAAATACGGGGTTTTTTCTTAAAAAAAAATCAACTAGACCGGGAGTTTGGATAACTCAAAGTGAGTCCTTGAAACTAGAGACTAAACTTTCAGTGATTTTGCAAACTCCAGAAATAAAGATTATTCAATAAATTAGTTTTATCAATGCGAAAATAAAGGCACTTACTTTCCTTTCTATATAATAGCTAACTTTGAAATATTTTTCCAATTCAGTTGAGCTTCAACAATTGTTACAGATTTAATAAACCTGAGCATAGATATGTCCCAACTCCAATAGAACCTTTAAAACCCAATAACTTAAAAGTTATTTTCTATATTGACAAACAGGGAATTTTACTGACTAAAAATAGGTAGGGTGATTGGCTAACTGATTTCTTCTAACTGAAAAGAAAGTGATAGAGAGGGAAAAATGATACCAAAAATAATAACTTACAATTCTTTGATCCACAGCTCTGCCTGGAAAAAAGTAGGACTATGGGTGGGAAAAGAAAAATGTGACAAATGAGCAGGAGACATAAAGGAAAATCAAATATTTTCATCAAGAAAACCAATTATTTAAACAGTTTATAAAAATGCTTTACAAGTATGCAATAAATAAAAGGACCTAAATTACATACAACAATTCTAACTGGGAAGTAAAGGAATACAAATATGAGTCATCTGCACACGTACAGTTAAAAAGATGACCCAACATTCAGCCGAAACTAAGTTTAGCATGCTCCTTACTTGGAAGAGAGACCAACACGATGTAAAAGAGTACATCACTTGTCAAGGCAATATATTAAGCTAGAACGTTCCTCTTTCCAAATGGCTCAGATAGACAGATTTATTAATCGTTTAATAAAATCTTATGAGTTCTTGGACTTCTCGTAGGTCTACTTGAGTAAAAATACATTCAACCACATCACATTAGATACTGAAAATCCCCGCCCACGGAATAGCCCATATCAAATGGCTAATGAGCCAATGAACCAAAGCGGATAATCAGCAATACAACTCCATTCCAAAGATGAAAGGCCAGTTCTACTCCATGCAGCTCTTGCTGACAACCCAAGTGAAGTGCTTAGCAGAGTCACAGGTATGTCCTCTGTTCTAGAGCCTTTTGCTCTTCTCAGACTTTCTTGTTTCCTTTCTTATCTTCTTGCCCCTAACTGAAGGAGTTCTCATAGAACCAAATTAGAGAAGAGTGAACAGTTTTCCAAAGAAAACTTTCAGATACGTAGAACAAGTAAACAGAGCATCAAGTTGGAATTTAAGAGACCAGTATCTCCTGGAGCTGCTCTGTGACCTTGAGCAAGTCACTTCCTTTCCACGGGCCTCAATTTCTGGGTTTGTAAACATGGAGATTAGAGTCCCTTTCAGTTCTTAAATTTCTACCGTCTGTCCTGTAAAGGCAAGAATAAGGGCTCAGAGATTGTCCCCTTGCTCCTTAGCCTAACTTCTGAGAATTAGTATTCCCAATCATCCTTAGTTCTGGGGTTTGGTGATAAACATGCTGTTCTATTACCTCCCCACTGTCGGTAGCCTACCTCCTTAACACAGTGAACGACTGATATAACAGCCAAGAAAGAAAGTCACAGAGATCAGTGGAAGCACCGTGAGGAACTACTTAGTGTGGGATACTAAAAACAAATGAACGTGAGAATACATCTATTGAACAATATAATGAAGTGACAAGAATCACACAGAATTTCATGGTACTGGATCATGCTATTCAAATTTGTCTGTTCCCCTTATTAGAATATAAACTTGATGAGGATAGGAATTTTTCTCTTTTGTATTTACTACTGTATCCTCTGCACCAAGAATAGTGCCTGACACATAGCAGGCAGTCAGTATTTACTGAATAAATAAATAATGTAAGGGCCAAGCACTTCTCTTTAATGGATCAAGGTATCTGCTGGCGCAGGAAAGCAAAATGCAG